>NC_141373.1:195305-652810 GCF_963921425.1 Dryas octopetala | reverse complement strand
AGGTTCCATAATTGGAGCGGCTTTTGCAGGGAAGTTGTGGTCAAGTTTCAATAAGCCAGAGGTGAGCTGCTCTTTGCACGCATTGTTTGCGATTGCATTGATAAGCCTGCTAACCAGGTTGGTTTCTTCTGCTGTGGGCAAGAGGGTTTCACAACGATGAAGAACTGATATTGATTTCGATATGTTTGTTAGCACCATCTCCTTTAGATAAGCTTCAGTTCTAGTTTCCAGGTTTTTGTCAGCATACTCTTCTGTCATTTCCAGGAAATGGGCTACACAACGGAGCATGGCAACATTTGCTTGTGTAATCTCTACATTGACTCCATAGCAAAACTTTGCAGCTAGCTCAAATGCCTCCGGTCCACCGGGAACAGAAGAGAGAATTATGCGTGAAACTTTTGAATCTTTTGCTTCAAGCAACAGTTTCCGAATCCTTCCACTCCGAGAAACTAGAGGGAACTGCAACAGAGTCATCATCATATTACTAAATCTTTTAGTGAAGTTCTCTTTCCCTTTCCATTAATATCTAGATCATTAGTTTTACTTTATAATTCAACATCCTAAAGTTAAATCACAAGACAGAATTCCTTACACAACCATAATCAATGGTTATTTTGCAACTGAAAGAATAACATAATAGAAGTTAATTGAACAATAGTGTTACTAGTGCTGAACCAATTTCCCTCACCTTGTGAAGTGCAAAGCTTGATGCTCCTATTTCGACAGTAAGATCACTAGAGACATCAGAGATTGGCCTGCAAGATAAAAATTCCGTTGTAATGGACTTACAGAGATGCAAGAAAATTAAAAGCTGAGTCATAATTTAGAATTGCATGCATACATGTTGATAGTTACAAACATATCAGTAACCTTGCAGGAGCTTCTTCTATATTTATCCATTGAAACATACATAATTGAGTAGTGAGTTCAATCTATGTACAGTGAACACCTCAAACCTATGGCCATTGTAATTTTGTGATTTGATTTAAATTGCCCGGATATGAAAATTGATGACTCAATAATTGCAAAATGAATGGAATATTGCACAGGCAATAAGGTTAGATATGGCAAGGATGAAAAGTTGATTTGAAGTATACAGAACTTGTTGTGCTCTAGAATTGGAACCAAACTGCCCAATTCATCGACTTGGCAAAGACACAAGGGCACCAGATGGGTCCCTTAGGATTAAATAACTAGCTGGGTTGGAATAATTTGTTGCTATCCTTAGCAAAGCTAGAAGGTTTGTCATACTCGGTGAACAATTGTACGACTTATTTGAGGGCCTACAGATTGTAAATGGGCAAAAATAATTGATCTGCAGACATTAACTGCGGTTGGAAATGTTGATAGTGAAGTATAGAATACATATGGACATCAAACAGCCCACTCCTTGTGCCATTGTCGTTTTGATTTAAGACTGTCAGAGAGAGTAAGGTCACAGATTTTATGGTATACTATGAAATGTTGTCATCTTTCATAAATTTGGGGGGACCTCAATTGAAAGCCCAGGTCCTATTTTGGACAACTCAAATGCCAAAAAAGATGCATGATGAACTCTGAAAAAAATGGTGGCACAAACAAGTTGATGCCTTAATGCTAAGTTGAAAATTACCATGTGATTAAAAGCTAGAGAAAATCAAGCTGAAATTCAATGCCCCACTTTCTGGTTTGCTTTCTATGTGTTTTACTCTTGCATTGGCCTTTCAAATGCTTCTTGAACCATTAAAACAAAATCAAGGATAACATATTATCATTAGTTTCTCAGAGAGCAGTGCTGCTTGTCGCTTGAGATCAAAATTCACCACATTTGATGGAGGAAAGTGGTGAATTTTCTAGCTTGCAACTAGCAAAAAATGCATTAATTGCAGGTAATTAATTAAGAGCTAGCTAGCTTAGCAGAGAGAAGGGGAAGGTTACCATTCAGTGGCATGCCTTATACTGGAACTTGGGCGAAACGACCGCTTCCCTGAAATGCTAGGCTTCAACTCACCAATGGTGACCACACCCATCTTTCCTCAAACACCTTCTATTCAGAATTCCCAGTACTTAAACTTCTGCAACACCAATCCCACTACCAAAGTTCAAAGTGTCACTCTTTCAGTAATGTAAGTACTGCCCACTAACAACCCATCTCAGTTTTTCAGTTGCATATATAACAAACCATTCATTTTTCTGACAGATTGTTTGAGGGCCTCTCTGAATGCTGGAGTGAGAAGAAAGTCACATGAATCCATGCAGGAACAAAGGAGGTGGTGATGACTTTGAAACAAAATACTTTAATGAGTGTTTATAATGAGCTTAATATCAAAAAGTCAAGGAACTACTGTAGCTGCAATGCCACTTTTCGGTGAAAGGTAGTGAGGGAGTGACCTTCTTTTACATGGTTTTTGTTTTCTGAGGAGTTTGCAGGAATCGTGAGGGGTTTGCAGTGCTTTTGGGGGTTGTAATCATGGCTAGTGAAAGCTACCCACATAAAGCTTTGCTTAAATTAAGCCTCTATTATGTGTAAAGCTAAACTAAAGTGGAAATTAAAAGGATGAGATGGATTACATGTTATAATGAGAACCACAATACATCCACTTAAACTATATTTATCAGGGAAAAATTGTAGTCTAATCTGTGTTTGGAGGTGTACTTGTATGTGTATCTTGTTGCTTTTTTATGAAAGTTTCACAATGTCACAGGCTCAACTGGTCAAGGCTACTATGATTTTGACATCTGTAGGCTCTGTATGGTGTCAACGGCGAGAGAGTTTTAGATTCAACGAGTGTACTATGTTATCATGCTGAGATAACCATACAACAATTTGTTTTTTTTTTTGGCCAAGAATCATACAACAATTTAATTAGTCATCATTGGTTTGGATTAGTGTCCCACATCCTGTAATAACATGATAGTATGATACAACTATTGTTGTTCCTCGACATTACATATCCAAATAATTAGGATTGAAAAAGTTTACGGGAGTACATATAACATACAAATATATTTTTAGTTATTTAATTTTGATGGGTTTACTTTTACATACTAAAATATAAATTTATAAATTACTAAATCTATTATGTTATACATGTTCGTAGTAGAAATCATTAAAATTATAGCACATAGCCTTTCCACACATTCTCCCATTAAATTTTACTTGTATTAGCAAAATACATACATATGTGGTCAGTGCTCTTAAGTGTGACAACTGTGGGATTAATCATGGCCTAAGATTGCGTCGATCAGGTGGTAATGATGAACCCATCAATTCTTTCTTTTGTGTTGCTGGATGAACCCACCAGTACGTTTTGTAATCAGATATCATTCCATTCATTTAACCTTGCAACCCAAAAAAAAAGAAAAAAAGAAAAAGAATTGGATTCTTTCTTTCTGAACAGAGTAACTGAGTAACACACTGTGGTCTTGAGGCATTTGAGCAGAGAAAAGAACTAGGGTACCTCTTACCTGTTTGGTTCAACATGATTGTTTATACTACAAAAAAAAAAAAAAAAAAAAAAAAAGCCCACTTCTGACCTGTTTGGTGTTTCTTGAAAAGGGTTGTGAAAAGTGATTTTAAATTATGAAAAGAAGTTGTATCAGGAAGTTTAAAGCTGTTGCACCTCTATCTTCACACTGTTATTATAGTCTTTGTTTGTGTTGTTGGCTAATCAAAATGTCATAATATATATATATAGTTTTATAAACTCTGAGAATAATAATGAAACTGCAGCTTGAAGAATCAATTATATGTGGAACTTGCCCCAGATTATAAAAATGGCATTGTTTATGGAATGCTGGAGTTGCCACTGCAGTCTACAGCTGCCTCATCAAGTTTTCACCTTTTGGTTTAGCATATAAGTGGACCTAGCTAGGTGATGAGCTATGCATTGGGAATCTTATTCATTAGTTTAATTTCCATATATTTTAGACAACTTGTGAACCATGTAGCTCAAGAAAAGTTGTCATCAGATTTTAAGAGCTTGGATCTTTCTATGTGAGCCAAAAGGGTGTCTTTGTGTTGTGACCCATGAGGGTGAAAGAGACTTTGAATCATTATTGCAGGTGAGTAGAAGGGTGTGCCACTGATTATTTAGGGCAAAAAAAGCCCACAATTTTAAATACTTGTGGAGAATTAATGATTGTATGTGCAGCAAGCATGGCATTTGTACTGATCGAACGTGTGGGTGGGTGGGTGGGTCGGTGGATCATAATGCTGCTTGGATTAATATTAACGATTGTATTGATCGAAAGTCATAAAATCCTGGAATTTTTTTCCATTTCAATAACATTTATTCCCTTTGACTTATCATGCTACCCACTAAATAATGAGTGATCAATGTGAGGTTATTTTGGACATAAACACAAGATTGGCACACAAAAAAAAGAAAAAAATCAGAACGGTAAAGGATGCTATTCTTAAGTCTTAACATAACAGCTCATAATAAGTTGATTTTCTAGGATTAAAGTGACCCAAAAGAGGTTAAAGTGAAGCTATTTGGCATATTTGCTACTTTTGTTCAATGTGGTAAACGAGCACCATTTTTAACCTGGGTTTTACCATAATGTCAATGATGACAGCTTAGAATTCCATTAACTATCACAAGCAAATTTCATTCAAACAAACTTTACAATAAGGAAGGTAAAGAAAAGCTAAAGACCAAGATAGTCATTGTTGGACCAAAATCTCATAATTTCAAAATTTAAGGACGTGTGTCTAAAGAAATTAGGTGTTTAGAGAATCACCCTAAATAAAGCTTTTTTTTTTTTTTTTTTTTTTCAAGTTCCAACTTGGGCAAGAGATTCGCTTGGGCCTGGCCCTTCATCTCAATCTCGGGTTCAAACCCGTCAAGTTGGGTCAGTATGGTTCGGCCCAGTTTACTCGCTCAAGTAATTAATGCATGACGGGGTTCTTGACCATTATTGCCTTTATCTTACCCAAAAAGACTTGACCACTGTCACCACCTCTTCAATTTCAAGAAGAGCAAACAGCTGCAGACACAAATTCAAATAGCAGACTTCAGATACTCTAAAGTCTCAGTATGAGTTTCGTTAATGAAACTATTTCACTGGCCGACATGTTCAATAAAGCAGAGGCCCCACATCACCAATTATTGGTAAATATTGTGAATTATTTTCTTTTGCTGAAGATTTTTATTGGTCAGAACTCAGAAGTACAAGGTTACAATAAGGGAAATTATATACATTCCCAACATTTTTTTTATTTTACCCAACTTCTCAATTTACCTGACCATCACTTTTTTAAAATTAATATTTTCTCATTTTACCCAATCTAAATTATTATCATACCCTTATTAATAATACACAACCTCTCTCCCTCCCAAACTTACCTTCAACCTCACTCTCATAACTAAACTTCAAACCCTAAATTAATTTTTTTCCTCATATCATCCAATCAAGATTGTTTTGAAGAATAAAGAGTCAAATCGTCGTTTGAGAGCCTTCAAATGTGAGTTGTCTACAAACGTTTTTGTGTTCTGAAAGTCATGAACGAATTTGAGTTCGCACAGTGTTCGGTGAATCAGTGTCGAACATTTGCATTATGTTCGGTAGGCACCTGCCGAACATTTGCATTATATTCGGCAGGTGCCCACCGAATAATGATAAAATGTTCTGCAAGTGCCCACTGACAGATAGTTGTATGATAATTTTAGAAATTTTTACACTATTCGGTGGACACCTGCCGAATAAAATACAAATGTTCAACAGGCACCTACCAAACATAATGCAAATATTCAACACTGGTTCACCAACCACTGTGCAAACCCAGATTTGCTCAAGCCTTTAATACCACGAAAAAATGCAAACAATTGGCACAAATACTTTATTTGGAGCCTCGAAAATAATGATTTGACCCTTTATTTTGGGTTAAAACACTTGATTGGATAATATGAAGTCAAAATTTTTGTTAGAATTGAAGTTTGATTATGGAAGAGGTTGAAGATGAAGATATAATGTTGGGTATAGAAATAAACAAAGTTATTTTTTTTAAGTTGCATTTGTCCGCAATGGTCATTTTATCATGGGACATAATTGTCCATTCATGATTAAAAATGTTGTTAGGTAAAATAAGAAGAATGTTGGGTATGTATAAAATTTCTCTTACAATAAGGATGGAAATCATGGAATGGGTTATAAATGGAAAAAAAAAAAAAAGAATAATAATTTCAGTCGAATAGGACCAAAAGGTGCATCCGTGCATGCACTCATGGTATGAAAGTTTTGTTGGTCCTAATGTAACCTATCTTGCCACGTGGGCCAACTTCAAGATTTCATTTATCCAACGACAAAACTTCACGGATTGGAGTTTGGACTCCAGATTATCATAAATTGAACAGAGACTAAGACACAAATATGGCAAAAGAAAAGCATAAAAGATAGCTGTGACAAGCGAAACAAACTAGTGACACAAATAATTGCATAAATGATAAAGATCACATACAAGCTTCAAAGTTGAGGGGAAAATTGCAGGCTTACTTCATTTGATTGCTATTGCTCTCTACTATAATTACTTGAAAGAGATAAGTACATATGGGATTTGATATTGCAGCTTATTTGGAATCATATTGATTGCTGTATATAGATGACACAAGCATCAATTGCGTCCGTCCTAGTGTGGGCTAAACAGAATTGGTTGACAAGACCATGACTGAAATATGAAACCTTTGCACAATTGACCATTACACATTTACTGAAATCTATAAACAGAAAGAGGAGGCTGGTGAAACCGCACCCGGGAGATGATGAAGAGTTACTTTTGGGTATTACATTAACTCGAGCGACGAACCTCGCTGCCTTGTCTTGTACTTCTGCTATTGCTTAAAGGGACAGAAGTCTGACTTGGCAGTTGCACATCAGACAGTGAAACCGACCCACTCTGAGAAAAAATCAATCCAACTGAACTACTTGAGGTGTTCCCAGAAGAAGGCATCCTAGTTGAATAAGTTTCCTTTTTGGAACCAGAAATTAGTTCAGGCCGTAGCTCCGAAGATGAGGATGAAGGAGCCAGGGTAGCCAGCAAAGACCCAACTGGGTATGGAGCAATGGGCATATCAACAAGAGATGAAGCTGAGGGGCTGTACCTCACGGTCCCCATTGGATGATCGAATTTGCATGTAGATCCAAACTTGCAATGCCCATTTTGCAGGTAGAATGTACAAGGTTGCACCCCCTGTTTTTCAAATATGAAATTAATTAAAAATAAAACTCGCAAACACAAGCACTTGTAACTTTTCCAGCACTACATTCTCAACATTAAGGAAATCTCAATAGGAAAGAGTAATATGCTAGCTGCCCGGTGGCATGAATGGGAAGAATAGATCTAAAACAAGGTAACTAAATAGAAAAAGAAGATTGCACAATTCACAAGTTAATGAATACATACTGTCATCATGTCTGATATTAATGCTCATAGTCATCAACATAGAGGCATAAAACACTATTGGGCAAAAAACATTAAAACTGTGTAGCCGCACAATCATGCTTTTGATACAAAGAGGCAAAACAAATTTTACAAAATAATAATGATAAAAAAACCTAGTGGATAGACAACCATTTGGTTATGGTATTTTCACCAACCAGAGGCAAAATTGGTTTGTGAGTTACAATATAATATGTTACCATATCGTCTGTTTCCAACATTGATATTGAATTACACAAAACATTAACTACAAATTCCTAAATGAACCATGCAACTGGACTTACACCAATGATCAATCAGATTCATACAACAGCGAGCATCAACTTCACCAGCACTCAATGAAACAGACTCTTGCACATAATATATCCATTATAAAAGAAGGTTCTGCTAAAGAGGCCAAGGTGAAATAGCATCCCTACCTAAAACTGCAGAACCATCCAAAATCAAATACATGCTTACCTAACCTATTTTACTTTAGGAAAAGTACATAACATGACAGCCTTTATTTGGCTGCCCAATTTTATGAATATCATCTTACCAAGGAAGTCAATTATGCATAATTATAAATGCGCTACCAATATTCCACAATCCCCTAACAAGAGAACTTACTGTTTAATCAATAAGTAGAAAAAAACGATTGCTGGGTCTATCAAATTCGATAACCAAGTGAGTAAGAGTTCAATAACTTCTAATATTGAAAAGTTATAATTTAAAGACTCAAAAGAAAAAAAGACAACAACTTTTCATACCGGGCGGAGTGGAAGACCAATTGGACTAAGGAGACAATTTGTCCTTGGTGCAACCCGATCCCGAGGATGATGAAACCGACAGGATGGTCCAAATTTACAGTCCCCAGTTTTCAGATAATACTGGCATTCAGGTTCACCAGGCCTCTCTGGGAAGGCATGTTCATTCGGGCTGCTGCTAGAAGGGCCAACAGAAGAGGGTACAGAGGTATAAGGTCTTGCAAGTGCATTTGTGGGAGAAGAAATCTGTGCAACTCCATACAAAGAAGTTGCTCCAACTGTGGGTTGAGCTCCAGGAGATAGTACAGGGCTTAGAGGTGCCTGCACCAAGTAAACCAATTACGTATAAGTAAGAAATATCAAACAAATCTTAACCTGAATAAGTTTTTATCATACCGAATAAGGATTCCAACCCGGGATAGGAACAACTCCTGGAGGAATCAAAACAGGACCATAAGCCCCTTGCACATATGAACCAGGTAATAGTGGAGGCCTAGCCACCCTCAAACCAGTGGATGCCCCTCCAAATTGTTCTGGAATAGGAACAGAAGGAGACTGCACCGATGGATAAAATTGGGGTGCAGAAGCCGGTATTGTTGTTCCAGCAGGTTGTGGGTGGTGGAATTTACAGGTTATACCAAATTTGCATTGCCCCGTTTTCAAATAGTAGGAGCATTCATTCTCACCCTGTTATATTTAAAAAATGTAAGCCATTTATACCAACAATTGCTCAAAATTCTACACACACATGTACATGTGTATTGAGAGAGAGAGAGACAGAGAGACAGAGAGAGAGAGACAGAGAGAGGGACAGAGAAAGAGACAAGAGAGAAAGAGAGACAGAGAGAGGGAATAAGAAGAGAGGAAACTCTAACCGGTCGTAACGGGTATCCATAAATATTTAGTGGAGCACGGCTCAAGGATCCACCTCCATGTTTCGGATGGTGGAACTTGCAGGACGCACCAAATTTACAGGTCCCAGTCTTTAAATAATACTGCACATTAAGCAACAAATGCCATAATTGAACATCAAACTTCAAAATCCAAACAAATAAATAAGCAATAGACAAAATTGTAGCAAAGTTTCCAGATCTACATTGTGATTTCATATGCTCAAAGCCTACAATAGATCACAAACTACAGCATACCTGACATACAGGTTCCCCAACTCGCTCTGGGTAGTCCCCTGTAGCTCTTACAGCTGCCACAACCTGATTCTCGCATTAAACCCAAATCATAAAAGATAACCAGATTCTCAAATAAGATCATTTCAGTTATTGATAAACACAAATCTTAGGCCTAATATTTTTATCAAATAAACATTAGGTATAATAAAAAAAACACATAATTCAAAATTTTATCCCCTTTTCTCTTCCTCATCTTTCTCAGCAAACAAACAATCATCCAGTTTCGGACAAAGGGGCAACAAGCTATCTATGCCGAAACACTCAAACTTATGAAAAATCAAAACAACCTACATTCCTATTGAAGTCAAGCACCTATAAGCTTACTCGTACACATATCAAAAACCCACATTAAAGCAACATTGAAAAAGCTCATTAACCGTTTTTAAAGCAAATAATTTACAACCAACAAGGATTTACCGCAGCACGGTCACGAGGATGGTTGTACCGGCACCGAATACCATATCCACAGAACCCAGTTCGCATGTAGTAGACACAGTTGGGAACGCTGGGTCGCTCCGGGTACGATTCGCTATTTGTCAGCCCCAATTGCCACATTTGTTCTGCAATTCACCCCAAAAACCAAACCCAAATCACAACAAAACCCTAATCAAACCCCCACATTACCGAAAGAACACAAAACCCTAGAAAACCCATTTTACCAAATTGCCCAAATCGAACTCAAACGAAATAAAATTGGTAGGCGGGGCAAGTAACGGAGTACCTTCGAGGCCGGTCTCGGCAGCTCCGGAGCTCCATTCCGGGTTGGACCCATTTCTGGCGGGGCTTCGTCCGTACAACTCCATGAAAGAAACGGGTCTCGTATTGGGTCTCTCTGTACACCCCCAGCTACTGTTGCGAGAGGAGGAAAGCGAAAAAGGGAAGGCTGTACACGATTTCCACAACCCTTCTAGAGTGCCCTAGAAGGATCGGAGAGCTCGATGGAAGTGGGATAGAGTAGCCAAGAGAAGATAGAGAGAGACGGTTTCACAGTAATGGAGAGAGAAGGCCTGCGCTTTCTTTCTCTCTAAAAGAGACCGTATCCGTACGGTCTGGTATTTTGGCCTTTTTGGCTTCACACACACACACACACTCTCTCTCACTCTCTCACTCACCCTCTCTCTCTCTCACATTTTTTTTTTTTTGTTTTGTTTTTGAAACGCTTGGACTGTGTGTTTTCCCAAACCTGCCAAATAAAGCGCACCTGGAAAGGGTTGGCTTTTGTTTTTGGAACCGACGTTGTGGACATTGGAAATTACGTGGCGGCCCTTGGGGGTTCAGAGTCTTCAGACATGGGGATGTGACGAAAGTGGGGATCGATGTGGCAGTGTATGGTGGGGACGAAACTGTCATTTTAGATTTGGCGTGAAAGTGTGAAACAGCTTTGTGATTGCCTGATTGGCTTGTTTTTTCCTGAGCCATGCAGCCAACCAACCCAGCCAGTGAGCATTTTATAGTTAGCTCAAGACTACAGACCCAACAAACAATTAGTATTTGTAATTTTGTATCGTACGACGTGTGGTCGGAAGCTTTAGACTCTAAGTGTTGCTACCAAAAACAAATTGGCGCTAAAATCTAGCTTACAATTTGCAAGATGAATATTGAATAATCACTCGTCTCAATTATTGGGATTATATCATGCATTTATATATTCAATATGTCGTCGCTAAAGACAACTTATGAGTGGAAATATCCATCCTTTTAAAGTGTTGTCAACCATTACTTTTCATTTCTGTTTATAGGTTGTTTTAAATGCACCACGATTGTTAGACGGTGAAACGATGTTTCATATTAATGATGAGATTTGAGATTTAATGGAAAGAGAGGTCAAGGGAAAGTCATTGCATAATCAATCTACTTACCTTCTTCTTCCTTTTTGGTAGAGAGTGAATGAATTACATGGAATCTTATATAAAATCAATGACTAGTGTTATGCCACTCACATTCAATTCATGTCACTCCACATTGTCGGTGTGCAAAGTTTATAAAATATTCACTTTAGAGTGCTACAAACTAAACAACGAGGGATACCAATATTGTCATAATCAATTATATAAGAGAACATGATTGAGTTTTTCTCCCTAGAGATCAAGTAAGATAAAAAAAATATTTAAGTTTAACTAGTAGAGTAGCGTGCATCTATAATAGACTACAATTATTTACTAATCTAGTCGAGCCGAGCTCCTAGGAGAAGTCGAGTCAAGCTTAGCTAAATCGAGATAAGTCGAGTCGAGTTGAGAGAAATCAAGTTAAGCCGAATCGAGTCGAGGCGATTAGTTAGCAAAGGGGAGGCAAATATCACGCTTGCGTTAGATCTGCTTTTGAGTAAAGGCCTCACTAGTTTTGGTTTTACATCCCTTTTAATCTCCTTTTGTTTTTGGAAAAGAACAAAAATCGTTAAAACTTTTCAAATTTTCCTTTTATTTAAGAAAATAAAAGATCGTCCAACCTTTTCCTTAATTGATAAGGTATTTTTCAAGCCTAATTAAAAAAAACAAAACACATTCACAATAAGCTTATCACATCCCTTCCCAGCCCAAAAAAAAAAAAACTATAAACTTATTTGGGTTTGCCACATAATAAGGTTTTATAGCAAAACTCAAATATACAAAATAACTTTGGTTGTGTAATACATACAATGCTAATAACGTCAAATCAAGTAAAACAATCACTTAAAATGACTTTGAGTATGGCACGGGCCAAATGCATTAAGAACACGAAATAAGTCCAAACTAAGCACGAGCACGAAATAAGTTCAAACTAAACACTACTCATTTACGGTTTACCATTGTTATTTAAAAAATAATAAAAAACTTTTAAAGAAAACCAAAATTACAAGCAAAAAATGTTAATTCATTAATTATAAAAAATAAACCATGAAAAAACAAAAAGAAAAATAACCCGTGAACCCACAGGCTGATATGTCTTCCTTAACGAGGGCAACCAGTTTTTCTTTAATGTACTCAATCTGCGACCTAAAGTGGGCAATTTGACTATGTTTGCAATGTTGATTGGTATCCATGGGGTGAAGAAGCTTTCGTGGAAGCTCGAAAGAGAGACGTGCCCATCTATTTTATCAAGTAATTTTCTTTTATTTATGTTCTTTAGTAGTTTCGTACTTGAGTAATGGGCCTAGTGGCTAATATGTGATTCATTGCTTTTCCATGAAAAGTCGGATACAGCATGTCGATGATGAGATTTTTTATCCAATATAGATCCATCATCCAATACAACAAACATTCGAAATCATACAACGATTTATTTGTAATGAGAGACAAGTTTTAACCCAAATTAGGTTGTATGAACTTTCCATTGACCCTTTGCCATTCGGTTTTTCAAAGTAGGGAACACCTATTTCTACATCATCTTGTGGAATTTCCTGATATTGTAAATTCGATCACTTTTAATGGAAACAAAAGAAGATATGTGTGAAGAAATCGCATGGATGAAGATAATAAAAGTTGCAGAGGGGAACAAAGTTCAAACGTGAGAAGAAATACTATGGGAGAAGAAGATGGGGGTAGAGAGATTTGAACAAACTAATCATGATGTGAATTTACATTTCCAACAAAGCAATAAAAGAGAAACTACTTTGTTTCTAAAAAAAGAAATGTCGATAAAATTCTAACCTTTAGATCACATAATATCTAATTTTGCGTTAGGCCATGAGTGAATACGATTGAGTTTTTTTTTCCCCTCTTATAGATCAAGTAATATGATGACCATCATTTCAGTTTTTTTTTTAGTAATAGCATAGTGTGTATTTCTACCAAGTTATAATCATCTACTAAGTAAGTCGAGTTGATCCGACTAGTTAGCAAGCTGATTATAGTAGTTAGTAAAGTGAGAAGCAGAAATGTTGAGATTTACGTAGATAGCTTTGTTCCGTATATAACTGGGCTTAAAAGTGAAGAATAACCATTCTAGAACAATAATGTATGTCTTCCTCCCTCACTTTCAGAGTATAAATTCTCAAGCGTCGACTCTGCTCTATCCATGAATCGATCTAGACAATCCTCTATCAGGATAAATATGTCCCTATGAATTAACGACTGGGGAATCAAACATCACGCTTGCATCAGATTTGCTTTTGAGTGAAGGTGTTGCTAGTTTCATTTTTACAACATTTTTCTTTCCTTTCGTGTTTGAAAAGAACAAAATGGTTGAACATTTTCCTCTCCTTCCTTTTGTTTTACAAATAACAAAATGTTGAAACCTTTCCTCAATTGATAATGTTCTTTTTAAGCCTAAAGAAAAAAACAAATCCCACTTGCATTCAGCTCATCTCATCCCTACCATCTCCCCTTCCCCTAAAAAGAAAAAAGCCTATAAACTTAATTTAAGTGAGAGTTGGGAAAACATACTCGGCCTCTACTTGTCATGACTTTACTTGAATTTTAATATAAATTGTGTATTATAAATTTAAAGATTTGTCACATATTAGGGTCTATAGTAAAACTCAAACAATGCTAACAATGTCAAATCAAGTAAAAGAGTTTAGCTTAATTAAAATGGCCATGAACACAATGCGAGCCAAACACAACATGAACACAAAATGAACTCCAACTAAGTATAGCATTTCAGGCTTTTATATCATAATTAAGGCTAACATTTTCAACCAAAAAATCATATTGAACCGATCGGTATTTGGTGCAAGTCTATTTTGGTGGTCCAACCAAACCGTGCCACCATTGTTGGCATCGGAAATGGCTAGGACACTGCTCCCCTCGAAAGCCCAAAATCCCGAATCGAAGCGCCACCGACACCATTTTGAGTCCAACCGAACCTGAAAAGTTAGTAACCGAGTGGAATCAGTTCAGCAGCAGTCCATCTTGAGCTCTTCCGCTGCTGTCGGTTTCGGTAGTCGGTCTTGGTTGTTCGGGTCGGTGTCGCTAATCATAATATCATATGTCCCAACCTAAGCCGTCAAAGCACAACCTTATTCTGCTTGTCCGATACAATATCCCAGTTCCCAAACAGGCTGTGTAAGGAAACTTATCTGATCACTTCCAAACGCCACGTGTCCGTTTCCAGCACCCCCATCCATATAGCTTAAAAAATCAAATCGATTTTCATTTCCGACCACTTCGACTTACGGCGCTTTTCCCTGGTCTCCTACTACCACGGCGGCAATGAGTGGCTTAACTACGAGCTCCACACCAGCTCGATTACTCGCATTTCCAGTACGACACCGTTTTCGCGACCCTTCTTGGAGTCTCGTCGTCCTTAATAAACCTCCTCCCAGAGCTCCAACACTCATTTGCATGGCGGTCCGTACATATATCTCAAATTTACCTAAACAATTGAAAAATTGCGATTAGTAGTTCATAGCTTCCTTATTAGGGTTTTATTTTATTTTTTTCAAGGAAATAGTTTTCCCGAGAAACAAACTGTTCTAATAGGACTATAGGAGTCACTTTCTTATACATGCTGTTTGTGAAATTGCAGGCGCCTTATTTGATTACGAAGCTGGAATCTGCTGAGAAGACATGGAAAGAATTATCGGTAGTTTTGTACACTAATAGAATGCTTTTGGCTTATGATTCTTTCTCTGTGTGTGCGTCTGTGAGGTTTTAAGGACGAGTAATTTACTACTATCTAGGTGAATGATTTAGGGTTTTAGGTATGGGTTTATGGGTTTGTCTGGTGGAGAATTTGGAATGGTTTTGGGAAGATTGGGAATATGGTATTTTGGCCATTCCAATTTTGATGATGTGATTGCAATTGAAGGCCCATTGCAGGGATTACTTTTGACACAAAGCTTTGGATTAAATCTACCCTTAATCCAATTCAAAATATGCCCATATGGTTCTCCCCCTCCATTTAATTTTTTGAAAGACCAGCATAAATTGGGTTTAGTTGGTTTTCGGGCCTAAACTACTAAACTAGTAGTCTACCTTCATATATCAGTATAGATTGCTGCTGCATTGTTAGTTATTGCAGTTGTTTGATTTACTCATAAAGAAGGGGACAAAAACAATTGTAGGTCAAGCTGGCGGATCCAGATATCGTGTCAAATCCCAGTGAATACCAGAAGCTGGCGCAATCTGTGGCAGAGCTTGACGAGGTACTGCAATTTATCTTAACCACTTATGGTGCCAAGTTTTACTTGCATATCCTGCTTGAATTTCATTTCGGATTTTCACTGACAATTTATTACCTTTGTTTTCGATGGACAGGTTGTGGCAATCTATAAGAAATACAAGGACTGTGAGAAGCAGTTAGAAGAGACTAAAGGTTCGCTCCAACTTGTATACATTTGTAAAACATTTCTTTTGAACAAATGGAAGCTATTTAATAAGATTCATCTTGATATTTTCCCCCTCTTTTTAATCAATGTATCAGCTTTAGCAAAAGAAGATGTCAGTGATGAGGATATGGCAGAGATGATATCTTATGAAATTGAATCTTTATCCAATCAAATCAAAGAACTTGAGGAGAAGCTTAAGGTATCTTTTACATGCATGAATTGACTTCTTTTATTTTTTTTAATTTTTAACTTTTTGCTGCTCAAGTTACTTTGGTTATCAATTTGGTATTGTTAACTAATTTGATCTAAGATTGTTGACTGGATGAGCCTTGTAAAGGACACTCTATGCTCGTCTCCTCATTCATAAGTTATTGCTTCTCAAAGTTAATTTTTAAATTGTTCTCTTGTTGTTTCTCTTTTCTAATATTTTCTTTTTCCTATAGTTTTAAATATCAATTTTGATAATGTCACATTATATATTAACAGACGCTACTCCTTCCTAGTGACCCTCTTGATGCAAGAAATATATTGCTTGAAGGTAATCCCATATTTTTCCCTTATATAAACTGTTCTAATTGATTGCCTGCAACCCACATATCATTTATAACAAAATAAAGTGCTCTCTCCTTTTCTGGGGGGGCTTATTAACTAGGAAGAGATATGGTAAATAATGGAACCTCATATATGCGAAGGTGGAATGAGTGATTAGGTTTGACTGATATTGTTCCTCTCATGCACATATACATGTTCCTACTGGGCATTAATCAGCTTTATTGAGCGTTGTTCTAATTGTTTGCAATGAAGGTGGTTGTCCTTCCATTTCATTCGTACTAAAAAGCAGTATTATTCCTTGTTGCAGTAAGGGCTGGTACTGGCGGTGATGAAGCTGGAATCTGGGCAGGTGATCTTGTAGGTATATGTTTCTTTTGTCCTTTAAAATAGACTATAGTTATGAGTTAGGTTACAAAGTGCATTGAATAAACTTGTTTTTGTATCTTTTATTGATGCGCCTATGTACTTTTTCTTCTTATTTGTTTTTCATACCAAGGTCCGTATGTATGAGAAGTACAGTGAGAGGAATTCCTGGAAGTTCAGCCCAGTTTCAAGCGCAGAGGTATGTCTCTCTGAAATTTTTAAAGAGGTATATCCTATTGCTATTGACATGACTGACAGAGCTTTCCTTCATTCTTTTAGGCTGAAAGGGGAGGATTCAAGACCTATGTGATGGAGGTCAAAGGAAAACGTGTATACAGCAAATTAAAATATGAGTCTGGGGTTCACCGGGTTCAGCGTGTGCCTCTAACAGAAACACAGGGTCGTGTGCATACTTCCACTGCAACTGTTGCGATCATGCCCGAGGTAGCTTATACTTTATACAAATTACACATTTTTCAGTTAAGTTTGGATTGTGAGAGATTCAAGTTAGTGTTGCTTGAGTGTGCGTGGCATTACTAACATAGGTGCACCAATGTTGCAAGTTCCTCATATTGATTATGCCTAATCTTGAAAGGTCATGAATTTCTCTGATGTATTAGTAAGTGCATGAAAGATGCAGTCATACATTCGCCAGTGAGGCCACAATTACTGCGGGTTGGAACACATTTTTGCCATTCTACTTGATTTTTCTTTTTGCTGTCTAATCTGGTTGGAAGTGTCCCTTTATCTGCTGCAATTCCCTTCAGAGTTTTCTTTTGTATGGATTGCCTGTTTTTACATTTTACTTGCAACTCTTATTAATTTCCTGGATTTAAAATTTATATATTTTCTAAGCATACTTTTGACTTGTTTAAATTATGCCTTACGTACTTCATAATGGTTGAAACTTCAAATCAAGAATGCTGAGGCAGCCAGGAAATTCTGAATCTTGTGAATGTTATTTATCACTGTAATCTTTTATATATTGTCAAGCATTATCGATTTCATTAACTTATTTGCGCTTGTTCAATTCCTTAATATAGGCAGATGAAGTTGAGGTGGTTATTGACCCAAAAGATATTGAACTGACAACAGCAAGGTCCGGGGGAGCTGGAGGTATTTTTGTGCAACAAATATAATTTTCTCAAGTGACTTGATTTTCCATGCATCACTCTGGGGAAAAGGATTCCCTGTGTGAGTCAACTCTAATGCATGATTATCATGCAGGGCAGAATGTCAACAAGGTGGAGACAGCTGTTGATCTAGTCCATAAACCAACGGGCATCCGCATCTTTTGTAGTGAAGAAAGGTCTCAACTTCAGAATAAGCATCGTGCTTTCCAATTGCTTCGAGCAAAATTGTGAGGACTTATTTCACCATGTGTTTAATGTCATATTCTTACTGTGATTGGTATATTGACTCTTACCCTTTATTATTAAAATGTTTTGGTTTTTGCATTACATATTTGTAATAGCCTGAGATGAGTGTGGATTCAGACCATTCACAGATAACACCTTCTTCTTTGCCCCCACTTTTTCTTTTGTGCATTTACGATTATCAATGACCTTGTACAGGTATAAGATAAAGTTGAGAGAGCAGCAAGAGAAGATTAGGAATCAACGAAAGTCACAGGTATTTTTCAGCTTAGAGAATATGGTTTTCTTTGGTATTAGGGTATGGAATGGGACCTTTAGCCATGGCCATTTTTTATACATAAATAGTTGTCTTGTGGGTTAAAAGAATATTCTGATTACAATATTTAGATTATGGTTTTAGGCACTGGACTAAACTATGTGATGTTGTATTCTTAAAATGCAGGTTGGTACTGGTTCTCGTGCAGAAAAGATTCGGACATATAATTTCAAGGTACTGACAAAATTGGTAGTTTGGTTTATATTGTATATCATCATAAATTAATAGCTTGGAAGCTTCCATTTGAGACTTATTAACAATCCATAGTTGCAAGTTATTTGACTGGCTGCTGAAGTATTATAAATATGTGATTTTTATTGAAGTATCCAATTCATAAGCTTAAGATATTAGGTGTAGAGACTAATAGGCATGTATACTATATAGTTATTAGCTGTCAGTTAACCTAACCAGTGTGAGATTAGTGTTCAATAATTTTGTCTATTGTCAGATTTTTTATGTTTCTGGATGTTAGTAACTCGTTTTGTTTACTAAAATAGGACAATAGAGTGACTGACCACCGGTTAAAGATGAACTTTGAGCTCACCTCTTTTCTTAATGGTGATATAGAGAATTCGGTTCAGGTATGGTTTCCACCGTATTTCTCTTGTAAGACATGTCCTTTTTCTTAATTAATTAATTGTAATTATAGTTTTTGTCAAAAAGAAAAACTGTAAGAAGAATATAGGCATGGACTTCTAAGTTTGCTTTGTGACAATGTGATTGCCCTGCAATTGATATCTGTGTTTCTTGCAGGCTTGTACTTCCTTGGAACAGAAGGAACTCCTGGAAGAACTTGCTGAATCTATAAGTGCTCCAGCTGGCTAATTTCTAGCCTTCTGTGGCAATATCGCTGGAAGACACCGGATAATCAGGATATCTTGATGGAGAAAATTGGTTTAATCGTGTGTTCTGTATGTTGTATGTAGAGATGCAATGATTTCTTGTTGACAGGTTAAATAGCTGAGATCCCATTTGAATCTGTAATTTTTGTATTCCATTATAACATTCTAGAGGTTATATATGTAAAGATCAAAACTTGGAGCAAAAGTTTGACCAAAAAAAAATGTGGAGCAAAAGTGAGGGGGGACATTAGTTTACGACCTCAATTAGAGTTACATGAACCTGCATGTTTTCACTTTTCTCATTGGGTTAATACCAGGACAGGGTTGACATTTGAAAACTTTCAGCTAGACGATCAAATTGCACAGCTTGGTTATGAACTTAGAAAACAATTCAGGGAGACAAATTGGATCTGCTCATGGCCCATGCCTTCACTCACGGGCCAAGGTTCCTTCAATGGACTGGTACTTCCGGGTGGGCCTAATTATATCTGATGGGTCCAGTTCTAGTTCTCACTTCACTTGTGGGCCCATGGCAATAAAATCACGGTGACACGTGCTAATGAAGAGGTGGAACCTCTTTTGATCACAATTAAAGAGTACTAATTCTTGTGTACGGATGAAATAGGTTGAAACTACTAAGGAATTTATAAATGACGGAATTAAAAATGACATTATTAAAATTTTAGAATTTATATGCGTTTGGATGAAGTAATTTGAAACTACTAAGGAATTTACAAATGACAGAATTAAAAATGACGTGATTTAAAATTCTAGAATTTATAAATTCTCTTGTTTGGATAAATGTAATCATAATGGAATTTAAATACGAAATTTATAATAGTTTTATAAATGAGTGATGGTGATAGTGGCAACAATAAAAATGATGTTTGTGGTAAGTTGACGATGGTAGTAGGGGTGATGGCCCACGGACGGTGGGAGAAATGGTGGTGGCAAAAATTGGGATATTGGAGGTGGTGGCAACGGCGACATTGGCGGTGATGGTGATGGTGATGGTGATGGTGGTGGCGACGACAACAGCGATGGTGGTGGTGATGGCATTGGTGATGGAGGCGGCGGCGGCGGTGTCAATGTCAGTGGTGGTGGTGGTGGTGGCGGTGGCGGTGTCAGTGGTGGTGACGGTGGCGGCGACGGTGGTGGCAATAGTGGCGGCTGTGGTGGTAGCGGCAGAGGTGGTGTTAGTGGTGGTGGCAGCCGGCAGTGGTGGTGGTGGTGACGGTGGCGGCGGTGGCGGTCGTAGTAGTGGCAGAGGTGGTGGTGGCGGCGAAGGTGGTGTCGGTGGTTGTGGTGGTGATGGTGGCGGCGGAGGTGGCGGTGGTGGTGGCAGTGGTGGTGACGATGGTGGTGGTGGTGGCAGTGGTGGTGACGATGGTGGTGGTGGTAGTGGTGGTGGTATTGTAATTAATTGGCAAGATAATGGGTAGACACGACTTTTTTTTTATTTTTATAAAAATTAGAATTTTGAAAATAACACCAGTTTAGATGGAATTTAAACTTGGAATTTACAGCCTTCAAATCTCAAGTTTTTTTCCACATAGAATTTACAAAATTCTATATTTATGGACCCAAACAAGGAAATTAGAGCATGTAATTTTTTAAATGCTGAGTTTTATTTAAATTCTAAGTTTTTTTTCTCCATCCAAACACGAATGTAATTATAATAGAATTTAAATACGAAATTTATAGTAGTTTTATAAAAGAGTGATGGTAATAGTGGCAACAATAAAAATGATACTTGTGGTGAGTTGACGATGGTAGTAGGAGTGATGGGCCACGAGCGGTGGGAGAAATGGTGGTGGCAAAAATTGGGGTATTAGAGGTGGCGGCAACGGCGACATTGGCGGTGGTGGTGACGACGGCGACGGTGGTGGTGATGGCACTGGTGATGGAGGCAGTGGCGGCAGAGGTGGTGTCGGTGGTGGTGGTGGCGGGGGCGGCGACAGTGGTGGCATTAGTGGCGGCTGTGGTGGTGGCGGCAGAGGTGGTGTCGGTGGTGGTGGTCGCGGGCGGTGGTAGTGGTGGTGGTGGTGGCGGTGGTGGTGGTGGTGGTGACGGTGGCGGCGGTGGCGGTTGTAGTGGTGGAGGCGGAGGTGGTGGTTGTGGTGGTGATGGTGGCGGCGGAGGTGGCAGTGGCGGTGGCAGTGGTGGTGACGGTATTGGTGGTGGTAACGTCGGCATGGCGGTAGTGGTGGTGGTATTGTAATTAATTGGCAAGGTGATGGGTGGACATGACCTTTTTTTTATTTTATAAAAATTGACATTTTGAAAATGACACCAATTTAGGTAGAATTTAAACTTAGAATTTACAGCCTTCAAATCCCAAGTTTTTTTTCCACATATAATTTACAAAATTCTATAATTATGGACCCAAACAAGGAAATTAGAACATGTAATTTCTTAAATGCTGAATTTTGTTTAAATTCCAATTTTTTTTTCTCCATCCAAACACACCATAATGGTTACCAATTTCACGTGATTAAATAGTCTCTAATTTGTTTAATTTTTTGCATAGTTAATTTGAAAAACGAATACTTACAAAAATAGATAACCTGGATATAAAACTACTACAATGTGGAGTAAACCTAAAAAAATCTTTTAAATAAGCTCATATAAGCAAAGAATGTGTATGCATAATGTACCAAAAAAAGAAGAAGAATACCACTCGGTAGTTGACACCAAGTAGCAACCAAAATTATAAGATAGGCTGTTGCTTATCCTTAAAACACATAGAAGCTGAAAGGTCAAAGCTGGGCCACCTGTTGTGATTCTACTCCAAGCGTCAAACTGGCCCAAGCTCCACATGGCCCTCTCTACATTTTCATCACCTCACCAGTCCCACACATGGCAGCCATTGCAGCAATTTCTTCTCCTTATAGCACTTCTTTGCTTCTCCACAGTAACAATTCTATGCTCAAAAGGCTTGCTCTCTCTTCTCCATCCCTGCATCGCTTCCTCTCTCACCCAAAAACCAAACTATTATTGCCCTTACACTCAACAACAACAAACCCATATCCCATCACTCACTTTCCCGCACTGCCCTCTCTCATTTTTCGTCGACCCATTTACGCTTCCAAGCTTCTGGCCATGGCTGAACAGACTTCCAACCCAACTTCGCAGTCTCACAAGCACACCAATCGCCTCGCTGCTGAGCATAGTCCGTATCTTCTTCAACATGCCCACAACCCGGTATGGCCGATTCTCAATTCTCCTTTTAATCATTTTGTTACTGCTCTGTTTGGTTCCCGCGAATTCATGGTGGTGAAGAGAAACTGTAGTTAATCTTGGGTTATACCAATCTGGAATGGGATTGAGTTATTTGCCATAATTGAGTTGAATTTTTCATTTATTTTCTTTTTTCTTTGATTTACTCTGCGACCTAAACTGGGCAATTTGACTGTGTCTGCAAGGTTGATTGGTATCCATGGGGTGAAGAAGCTTTCGCTGAAGCTCGAAAGAGAGACGTGCCCATCTTCTTATCAAGTAATTTATTCTTGCGTTTAGCTACTACCCATGTTTTATGTTCTTTGGTAGTATCGGACATGAGTAATGGCTGATATGTGATTCATTGCTTTTACATGAAAAGTCGGATACAGCACATGTCACTGGTAAGATTTTTTTATCCAGTTTTGGAAGTTGATTAATCTACTATTGAATATCAAAGTGACAAATGAATGAGAACTAATTAGTTGGTGGGGAACTATGAATAAGGTGTCATGTTATGGAGGCTGAGTCTTTTGAGGATGAAGGCGTTGCCAAATTGCTGAATGATTGGTTTGTTAGTATCAAGGTGAGTCTAATTTGTTAGCCTCATTGGGTATACGTTCTGTAGTTTGTGAATTCAATTACCTCATTTCCAAATTGGTTAGTTATATCAGTTTCCGGAAAGAACTCTTTTTTTTTTTCCTCTCAATTTAGTATTGTCATTTTGCGTTCCATTTTTCTAATATATCAGTACCGCAGGTGGATCGAGAGGAAAGACCAGATGTGGATAAGGTGAATAATAATACATTATAATAAACCTGTGATGTTACCATCAATGAAGTTATTAGTTAGGTCTTCTCACGTCTCATGTTATTCTATGTTCAACTATATTAAAGGTGGCCTCTGGTATGAGGTGTAGTACCTTAGTAATGTTCTTCGTTTTAGATTGAAATCTTTTCTAGCCCAAATATAAAGAAGAAAGAAAATATTTTGGAACAATAGTTTATAGTTTGGATTGAAGTACTTTTATTATAAAAATAAAAGGATTTTTCACCAGTTATATGAGTGTCGTGATGTGCTGATAATTTTTATTTATTTATTATTTTTGCAGGTATATATGACCTATGTGCAGGCTCTGTATGGTGGTGGCGGTTGGCCACTGAGTGTCTTCCTTTCACCTGATTTGAAACCTTTGATGGGTGGGACTTACTTTCCCCCAGATGATAAGTATGGGAGACCAGGATTTAAGACTATACTTAGGTGAGGAGATCCCCCCCCCCCCCTCTCTCTCTCTCTCTCTTCTTGATAACTATGGAAGTGATTGTTGAGTTGGACTCTGCACATTACCTCTGAATACTTGTTATTATCTTTTGTTTTTGGCTTCCCTTGCTCATTTTAATATCTGCCTTCTTTGTCAGAAAGGTGAAAGATGCTTGGGATAGTAAGAGGGATGTGCTTGTTAAGAGCGGAGCCTTTGCTATTGAACAGCTGTCAGAAGCATTGTCAGCAAGTGCAAGTTCTAATAAATTGTCAGATGGGCTTCCACAAATTGCGTTGCGTCTATGTGCTGAGCAAGTAGGTGTCTTTACATTGAGAAGTTTCCTATGTTTATTTTGTCCACGGCATACCTACTTCTGAGTTTTTGGTGGTGCAAGTAAAAGGTCTGCTGCAAACCCTGCCTTCCTTTCTCTTTCCTTTTAAAAAGGGCATTGGGGGAAACAAAATGTCATCACCGATCCTTCAATAAATTTATTAGAAGAGATGCACATATTGATATGCTGGAGTGAAAGTTTACTCCAACGATATTGCTTCTTTAGTTGTAAGAGAACATAGCTATTATGCATTTGCATTGATTTGACGTTGTTAATGCTTGATTGAGATATTTCTTACTTTTCCTAATCTTCCTGCTTCAATTCTCTTATAGCTTTCTGGAAGCTATGATTCAAAGTTGGGTGGGTTTGGTTCTGCCCCAAAGTTTCCTAGACCAGTTGAGATCCAGCTGATGCTTTATCACTCAAAGAAGTTGGAGGGAACTGGAAAGTCGGGTGAGGCAAATGAAGGTCTGAAGATGGTTTTCTTTACCTTGCAATGCATGGCAAGAGGGGGCATCCACGACCACATTGGAGGTGGCTTCCACAGATACAGCGTGGATGAGTGCTGGCATGGTCAGTTTATCTTAAGAAATCATTTCCATCAATAGTCAGCCTTTCCTAGTAAGGCATGCTCAAACAGTGAACTGTTTATTTCATCAAATGCCTATGTCTTATAGCCACTATGCATGCCCTGCCCCCAACTCCTTCTCTCTTGTTTTTCCTTGCTTGCTTATGTGTAACAGATTGTTGAAGCAGTAGTGTTTTATTTGCAGTCCCACACTTTGAGAAGATGCTGTATGATCAAGGGCAGCTTGCTAATGTTTATTTAGATTCCTTTTCTATTACCAAAGATGTCTTCTATTCATGTATATCTCGGGATATTCTTGATTATCTGAGGAGAGAAATGATTGGACCAGAAGGCGAAATATATTCAGCAGAAGATGCTGATAGTGCTGAATCTGAAGGTGCTACAAGAAAAAAGGAAGGAGCCTTCTACGTTTGGACTAGCAAAGAGGTTTTTAGATCACGGTCTCATCCTTAAATTGACTCTTTTGTTTCATGTCAATTCTAATTTGTTATGTCCCGTCACATTAATATTACTTCTACCGTGCTGCGTATTTGATCAGTTGCAACCGAGTGTATTCTTCTATATCATTGTTGCTTGATGCATCCCTGGATTTCTTTTACTGGTTGCTGAATTTGATACATTTTCAGGATGTAACAAAAAAGTTCCTATCAACCTTGAAGTGGAAATGTTTATGTATGACTGTATGAGATATTAGAGAACTCTTTATAGTCATTGGTTACTCTCTTCTTTTTCCCCCCTAATGTTAATTGGTTGTTTCCATTTAGGTTGAAGACGTACTTGGAGAGGATGCAACTCTGTTTAAGAACCACTATTATATAAAGCCTCCGGGTAACTGTGACCTTTCGGGAATGAGTGATCCTCACAAAGAATTTAAGGACAAGAATGTGCTCATTGAGAGAAAAAACCCTTCTGAAATGGCACCAAAATTTGCCATGCCTGTTGAGAAATACCTCGATATTCTGGGCAAGAGCAGGCAAAAGCTTTTTGAAGTAAGATCTACTCGACCAAGACCACATTTGGATGATAAGGTGTTCTCTCTTAACACAATGAATTAAATTGTGGAAGAACCCACCTCATATGGTTTTGCATTTTCTCTTATTTTTCAAGAACAAATTAATAGATCAGATGCTTGCTAGGTAATTGTATCGTGGAATGGACTGGCTATCTCATCTTTTGCAAGAGCTTCTAAAATTCTCAAGGGTGAACCTGAGGGGACCAAATTCAACTTTCCTGTCTTTGGCTGTGATGTAAGTTTTACCATCTTTGACTTTATTGTGCTGGTGGGTAGCTTAGAATATGCGGACTTTAAAAAAAAAAAAAATTTAGTTGTGGTATAGGAGAAGGTTCTGTGGTTGTGGTTGTTATGTTTACTTTGTTGGACCATGTTTATTTACTTTATAGCAATGTTTACTGCAAATGGGACGCTTTTAAAGCTATAATACCATAGTGGGTCATCACTCATAACAGTGAGTTCATGGGGATGGGTGAGTGTTAGGTTTAATGATTTGACACTCAAAGGTGGTGGCAGTCTCATATGTGGCACATGCAATTAATCTATTTTTCCCCATCAGTCATATTTTATTGATCATTGTGGTTTATTGCATTCCAAAAACATCAGCCGAAGGAGTACATGCAAGTTGCAGAGAGGGCGGCATCTTTCATTAGGAGACAGCTTTACAATGAGCAAACACATCGACTACAACACAGCTTTAGGAATGGTCCATCTAAAGCACCTGGATTTTTGGATGATTATGCCTTTCTTATTTCAGGGTTGTTGGATCTTTATGAATTTGGTGGTGAAACCAAGTGGCTAGTTTGGGCAACTGAACTGCAAGACACCCAGGCAAGAAATGCTTACCTGCCATTTCCAAGTTTTGTAGCTTTTCACTTTCTTACTTTTCTTGATGCTAGTTTACTGGAGATTTTTCCAGGATGATTTATTTCTTGATAGGGAAGGAGGTGGCTATTTTAATACCCCTGGGGAAGACCCTAATGTTCTCCTTCGAGTGAAGGAAGATCATGATGGGGCAGAGCCCTCTGGAAACTCAGTTTCTGTGATCAATCTTGTAAGATTGGCATCCATGGTAGCTGGAAAAAGGTCTGATCATTACAGGCAGGATGCAGAGCATGTTCTGGTTCGAGTTTCTTAACCAAAAATAAGCTTTTACATTTAATCTGGGAAGTGTGTCTCAACTTCTGCTCATTTTCTTACTCTGCTTTAACAGGCCGTTTTCGAGACAAGATTAAAAGACATGGCTATGGCGGTACCTTTAATGTGTTGCGCTGCAGACATGCTCACTGTTCCTTCTCGAAAGCAAGTTGTCTTGGTTGGCCATAAGCATTCTGTAGAGTTTGAAAACATGCTTGCCGCAGCTCATGCATCATATGATACCAACAAAACAGTGAGTTCCTGCATCATATGATACCAACAAAACAGAAAGTTTTTATGTCGAGTTCTCACGTTCTTATGTGATTTCCTGCAATAATATTGCTTTTGTTTTGCAACCAAATGGCAGGTTATTCACATAGATCCAACTGATTCAGAAGAGATGCAAGTTTGGGAAGACAAGAATAGCAACATTGCCCTGATGGCAAAGAATCATTTTGCTGCAGACAAAGTGGTAGCTCTTGTCTGCCAAAACTTTACTTGCAGTGCTCCTGTAAATGACCCTGGATCCCTTGAGGCTCTGCTCTCCCAGAAATCATCCGCTTCTGCTTGAGTGCGTAATTGGAGTAGAATTCGAATGGAGGATATCTAAATGTAACTAATATGACTTCCATCTCATTTTGGGTAGTGCAGTAGTATGTTCATATGCAGTCAGTATGTATCTTGGATACTGGCTTATTTACAGTACAGAGCATGTAAGCAGGGTTGTACATGTTGCCCAAGACTGATGGGCATTGGCCATTGAGAGCCTGTGATATGAAAGATGAAAGTCTTGAATCATTTTGGGATCAAATAGTATAGGCTGTGTGTATTAAAGGCATACATATAACTCTTATCAGACTGATTAATATTTGTAGGAAATTTGATATGTGAAAAGGGCCTCCTTTTGCTTCAGTTCTGCTTTTATGCAACACCGCTACTCCAGGATATGGTTGGAGGCCTATGGCTTGCCCAGACGTGGCTCAACAAATGGCATCCATGAATCTTGGCCCACTAATTCAGCACGTACATTGGGCCCATAGCCACATATACATATACATACAAAGAGACCCGCCAATAAGTATATAACTATTTTTTTTTCGGGACTAAATATAAATAGTTAAGCAATTAGTGAACACATAGAGATCGAATTAAGTGATGATTTAAAGAATTATAGCAGAGGAATTTGTCAATTTACACAAGAAATTTGTTGGAACTAGAATGTGCATTATGTCATTAATAAAAGAGGAATAACATTATTGGAATTTGTCAATGATGAGAGAGGTCCCAAATTTGAATCCCCACCCAAAATAAAAATAAATGGTACATAGTATGAACTTTGATTATTAATTATACATGAATTAGTTTGGGAATTCATGACTTGTGTCCTGTTAATGGAATTGCACCCGCTTAATTTCATCAGTGAATATATAAATAGAGTATTAATACACGGTAGGGGTATGAACTATGAAGCACGTACTACTTAATTATATGTGCCAGAGAGGATGACAATGATGCATGGATAGCTGAGGGCACGCAGAGAGATGGGCATGCGTGTTTAATGGGTAAAAGCTCTGCATGTATTACCTTCATTGGTAAAAGTAATTAATCTACTGCTGGAATATTGAAAGAAATGTAATTATTAATAAGCATTTACTGTCTTCTGAGTATAAATAAATATATAGGTGGAATTAATTGTCACAATTAGATAGTAGAGTTCTCTACCATGGTCTTAATCTATAACCCTTTTCAAGGCCCTTATCTACAGACTGCATTACTCTTGAGTAAAACGTACGTAGCCCCAGCTCATGTGATCTTGTACGTACGTCCTGATCCTTATTAATGTTGGAAGATCACAATAAGTCGATCAATGCCTCAACAGAGATCACATAGTCCATATCAAAGAATCAAAGGGCTGCAGTGAACAAAAGATTTTCAGATAGTGATGTAGGTGTAATATATGTAATTAATATGTGTACATATATGCATCTTTGTTTACAATGTTCTCCACACAAACATCAAGCAAACACTTTTAACTTTGTTTAGGTAGCTGCATGTTGCCATGTCGTCTCGTGAGGGAGCACCCACAACTCAACAAGGTCAAGGGTCCTCTGGCGCGCAGCCGTTCATCAGAAGATGATGATCCAAAATGTTTGTGTGTGAAGCGAATGATGGGTGATGGCACTGAATCCACTCTGAAAAAAGTGAATCCTGACGAGTTTGATGGACCGGATGATCTTCATGCTGAGGTCTTGCGACACGTGAGGGCTGCCTTTGAGGAGAAGAAGGGGGTGGTGTCTGTATCCTTGAAGAAAACAGGTGAGGTCGCTCCGTTTTGGAATGACGACCAAAACAACGTTGAAATGCTGAAAATTATCTGTATCTCTGCATATGAGGACGTTTACGATGAAGTTCATGTTGTTGAGGGACAAGTAGGAGGAGCAGGGAACGAGGCTAGACCTTGATCTCTTCCTCCGACTGATGTTGCTGTTTGTTGCTAGCTGTTGCTCTTTCTGTTTGCTTGTCTTGGATCGTTAGGTCTAGTGTGTGTTAGCTGATGTCTACGCAGTGGTTGTTTATTTTCAATCAAAACTCTCTTGAGGTTTCTAGTAGTCTCTAGATCTTTTCAAGAGAGCCTTGTGGATTTAGGCTAAGGTTTAGCAGCATCACTGCTTGGCTTTTATGTAAAAATCATGGAATGAAATCCTAGTATTTTCCATTTCAAAGTCTTTTAGTTCTATCATTATGTAGCTTGTTAATTTGTTTGTTTGTTTGTAAATCATTTTGGACAATCAAAAAAATAAAATCTTCAGAGCGCGGCATTGGGAGGCTGCTCCAGCACCAAGAGATCCAAGTCAATGGAATGGCCCATATATTCTAGCAAGCTAGAGGGAACATTGCGCCAGAGGTACGGAGAAATTATTTTGTATAATTGATATATTGACATGTGGTATAATCAGTCTATGTGTTATAATATGAGTGTATGTTATTAATATTATACCCTACTAATATTAACACATCATCCAATAATACCCTTACACATTGAATTGGTTATACCACATGACGGTATATCAGTTATACTCTATAATTTTTCCAATTAGAGGGGATGCCGGATAGAAATGATTTCTTGGTGTACGTCATTTGTGGTAGTTATAACTTAAGGAAGCACTTGCCTTGTTTCGTTAAATGGAAATAAACTCAAAAATAAAATAAAAAAACCTAATGGTGCATGCATCGCAACTACACCAATGTATCTCTTTTTGGTCTGATACACCAATGTATCTCTCTAATAAAGAAAAATCCTAAATCTTAAATTCTAAGATTTTCCAAACAGAAATCAAATCAGAAGTTGTAAAAAAAAGTGCTTGTACCTTCTAAACCGCAGCCCAAACGGGCACTAATTAACTCTATTTTAATTAAGTTGAAGAGGCGATGAAGCAATTGATAATAGTATGCCAATTAATTGAGAAATTATTGTGAGTAATCGTAACACAATGTAGTATAATTATATAATGTTATCAATTCATTTAAATATAATATGTGTATACATATTATAATTTAAATAAATTAATAACATCACATCATCATGCTATATAGTGCTACGATCATATATGTCAATGGGTTTTAGAGGGGATATAATTGGAGGATAGGATTAGAGTTAGTGGTATTTTTTTGTGTGGCCAACATAGAGTTAGTGCTACTAACATGGGTTCGAAATTTCGACGAAATTTGGGTGAAATTTCGTCAAATTTTGCCAAAATTTAGGTGAAATTTCGCCGAAAGTTTACAAAAATTCACGTGTAGCAGCTTCGAAATTTCGGCCAAAATTTAAGCGAAATTTCGCCGAAATTTTTGAAATTTCATTCCTTTCCTTGATACTAACTGCTAAATGAAAGAGAAATGAGAAAGATTAGATATTTTGGTAATTAATTAAAGAAGTGGGATTGGGAAGGAATCCAATGGATGAAGACGAAAGGTGGTAGAGTGAGTCAGACACGTACACCCATATATAATTATTTAATGAATTAATTTTTTATTTTTATTGAATTTCGAATTCGTTCCCTTTGGCCTTTCTTTGGCATTGGCATTGGATTTAGCAGGTTCAAGAAATGCCTAGTCGAGACACGTACTGGTCAGGAAAGTAGTTCTTCTCCAACTGGTACACCATCTTGTAATGCTTGTGCTTCTCCCATGGATACGAACTCAACCACGTACCTCAGGCTTCAATTCCACCAAACTCCCCTCCTCCTCTGGCCGCCTTGCAAATTTTGGGCCAGGCCCAGGTTGGCCAGAAAAGGAGCCGTTGCTCTAGAACTCCTAGTTATGCTTGTATTTCTATCCTCGTTGTATTAGGATACTTGGTGGCCAAGCTTTGTACTTGTATTTATATGTACGTGCATTATGTCTTAATGAAATTCACTTCTGCATCCGCTTCCTTTTTCTCAAACCGTCCTCCTCTTTCTCTAAGATGGGTTTTCCAAACAAGGATGGAGGCCTAGAATCCGAAGGCACCCCAACACCCAAAGAAGCCACCATGGATTCTTTAGAATCCGAAGGCACCCCAACACCCAAAAAAGCCAGACAAGTTTCGTGCCCGCCAGCCCCAAGAAAGCGCCCACGACCTTCTTCAATAAAGCCTCTCATCTGTCTCATCATGGATTCTTTAGAATCCGAAGGCACCCCAACACCCAAAGAAGCCACACAAGTTTCGTGCCCGCCAGCCCCAAGAAAGTGCCGCAAGTTCAGACCTTCCCTCTCCAATATCAAAAAGAATTTGTGTTATCAATTAGTTTAGATTAGAACGGATTTTCTTCTCCACTTTATATAACACTTGGTTCTCTAGCTTACCAAATGAAGTTTGGAACCCTTATGTAATCTTAACATTCTGACATCTTATATATTCCCATTATTTGATTATGTAGCGCCATTTATTTAGTAGTGCCATTGTAGCATCACTGCATGGCTTTTACGTAAAAATCATGGAATGAATTCATGAATCCTAGTATTTTCCATTTCAAAGTCTTTTATCTATTTTGCATTCTCTAGTTCCATCATTATGTAGCTTGTTTGTTTGTTTGTAAATCATTTTGGACAATTAAAAAAGAAAAATCTTCAAAGCATTGGGAGGCTGCTCCAGCACCAAGAGACCCAAGTCAATGGAATGGCCCATATATACTAGCAAGCTAGAGGGAACATTGCGCCAGAGGTACAGTTAGAGGGGCTGCCGGATAGAAGTGATTTCTTGGTGTACGCCATTTGTGGTCCTTATAACTAAAGGAAGCACCTGCCTTGTTTCGTGAAATGGAAATAAACTCAAAAAAAAACAAAACTAATGGTGCATGCATCGCAACTACACCAATGTATCTCTTTTTTGGTCTGATACACCAATGTCTCTCTCTAATAAAGAAAAATCCTAAATCTTAAATTCTAAACCCATATGTTCCATAAATCATACTTAACTCTACCCAATAAACTTAAATAACCCCTGATAAGCCCAAACAACAATCAAAACACCAATGTAACAAATTTAAATGCTTTCTATATATATATATAATAGCTGTGCCTATCCTTTGCCCAATACTCAATTGCCATCACAGGAAGCTACCTCGTCTTGCGGGATTTGGCTAGCTTCTTCTTTCTTTTCTTTACAGCCTTTGGCACTTTATTTTTCCGATCTTCCCTCTTCTCTTCTTTGACTTTCTTCTTGTTCTCTTTTCTAGCAACTTTCTTATCGAGAGGATCACAGGCCTTCATTTCGCACAAGGAACTCCTCCCTTCTGAATCACTTGAATTTTCTTCATCAATATCAGAGTCAGATTCAGTCTCAGGTGGAGCTAGTTGGACTCCAGGAAGAGCCTGTTTTAGTCCTGTAATAGTTTTATAGTACATGTCCCCAGTGTCTTCACCACTAGTTATCCGTATTGCATCTCCCTCAACATTCTTCACATGTTCTAGTGTCTTTGGAATGAAGGACTGGAAGCCAAAGACAAAAAACAAATGAATATCCCAAAATTTTGCGTGCCCACAATCATGCAAATACATTTATGTTTATATATGTAAGGAACTTCAATAACATAGTTATGTTGTTGTAACCTGCAAGAATACAGAGTCTGCAATTTCATCCTCTGCAGATAGATCTCCTCTTGCCATAACTTTTTGTTGCACCTGCAGTCAAAGCCAGTCAAATAGAGATATTACCTAAGTTCTATAATTTTTTATATTATTTATAGGAAACTAAGTTTTTTAATATTTGACAGCAAGAGGAAGGAATCAAACCACATCCAGATAATTGTCCACCGCTTGATCAGCAATACATGGGTCAACTATAAAATCAAAGAGCTCCCGAGTTGTCATAACTGCTACACCATGTTTTTTGAAGAAATCCTGTGTGCCACCAAATGTTTGATAAGCTCATAGCACTGAATGTATTACCTATTTAAAAAACAATGAAAAACAAAAACTATGAACTTACAGAAACATGAACACAATCTTTACTTAGGAATTCATTAGCACGAGGGTGGTCCAGATCAACTGCTTGAGAAACATCAATGATATACAAGTGGCCCTGCCAAAGAGCAAAGCAGAATACATTAATAACATTGCATACTATCATGTACAATGAATTCAAACTTCACAGTGTTTAATTGCAATACTCACATCAAAATAAAGAATATTGTATTCACTAAGGTCCCCATGCACCAGTTTGCCCTTCTGATATAACATTCGCATAGCAATAATCATCTGGCAACAAATTACTACGAGGTCATTCCAGTAGCAAATACAATATAAAAAATAAAACCTTTTCACTAACATAAAGTAAATTACTATTAAAGCTCTCTCCATAAGAATCTTACTGCAAGTTAGAATTTAACATATTATAAAACTAAGCTATTTCCAATGAACACTACTATGGCTACTCCAACCTGATCCATCCAAGGAGACTCACAAGGGAAAGCAACAAAATATAAAGTTATTTGAGAGCTCTTAAGGCCTGTCCATCTGTTCCTACTGCCATTATCTTTCCAATAGGTTCAGGTATTGTAATTAACATCACATAAAATATTATCATCAAAGAATAGGGCACACCTCTCTATAACCTTCTCGTAGCTTGTCTAATGATAATGCAGCATCCTTGAGACGAGGTGCTGCCCAACCTGCCTTCCCTGTAATAGAATACAACAATCAAGGTTATTCTAACTATAAAATATTAAAATATGCCTTATGAAGCCTAAACTCAATATTGTTTACAAAAACGAAAAAAAAAAAAAAAAAAAAAAAAAAAAAAAAAAAAAAAGGAAAAAGGGAACTAGGTTTGGTCACAAGAAAGGGGTTGACAACCAAAACAAGTTGCTCTTGCTACACCCATTAGCAGATATGTTCATTGAAAATAGGCATACCTATGAATTCCATGACCAGCACATGAAGTTGTAAATGATATGGAGTTGGGCATCTAATTCCTGCGTCCTCTATCCTGCATTTTACAAACCATCTCTAATCAATTAGCATGAAAAAAAAAAAAAAAAAAAAACAGCTTCATAATAAAACCATAGGGTCGGGTTTTTATAAAGACTGAAATAGAGATTTCATAGTTCAGGCTAAAACCACTGTACAAAATGCATAAACATTCCTTTGTATTTCCATATATATGTCCCTCAAGAGAGAGAGAAAGAGACAAGAGTACTGATATGCCTAGTCTAAAGGTTAAAATTTTGTTTGTCTTACCTTTTCAGATTCCTCCTTTCTTTCTCTGCCCATGTCTTCACCATTTTCCTGGGATTGTGCCTGCAGTATCCATGTCTGAATCGGTAATCCCCTTGTACATATCTATCCCTGTCCCTGAAGTTGTTTGGAAAGCAAAACAAGACATTATAAAACTACTGATATAACACACATATGGTGCAAAACCAAGCACGTAAATTCAGTTGTCATAGAAACTTTAAAACCCTTTTTTTCTTTCTTTATTATGCTCTATAATTACATGGTCAACTTCCCAGTCAAACTTGACTATCAGAGAGAACAAGACGATATTTTAACAAAATTCACAATAAACATCAATACGAAAGAAGTAAAATGAAGCAAAAGAAAATCTAATTTCAAAGTTGTGGAAAGCAATGAGCATTTTATATCGCTAGACCCACAACAAATTTCTCAAAAGCTATATAGATGCATATGCATGTTTATAGTGTCTGGCACTACCACAGTCCAAATTTTCTATAATATAACTCATCGTTAAAATAAGCTAAAAGTTCACATAACTTACTTAAAATCCAGAATAGATGTTTTGAACACTTTGATCGCCAGTTCCTGGCCATCAGATCTTGTTGCATGATAAACATTTGCCTGTTCAAGAAGAAAGAATGATTCCATGATGAGAACACAGAAGCCACAGATGTGAAAATTATTTATCAAATGAAACTAGAAGATTCAGTATATATAATCACTACAGCAAGATCAGTACCAAGTCCGAAAATCACATTACTACAGGTCTTAAAATAAGGGTAATGCAACACGTACTTCTTTCCCCGTAGAAATGCAGCCATTGATACAATGACACACATCACGACCCAATAATTTATATAAAACCATCCGGGTTCTAGGATCGATGGCCTGGTGAAATAAAAAAACACACAATCACTGAAACCAATTAATAAACTAAAATGTTGGAATGATTAAAGAAAACCCACAAATAAAAATTATATATTTTTACTGGTCGGGTGAATAAAATATTGTCTCTCACCTTCTCGACAGTGGCACGATCCGCTTTGTCGGTAGTTTTGGTTCTGCCAATGGCCGTCTCTCGAACAATTTCACGAATGGAAGTTGTCACCGAGTTGGACATGCCAACATTCAACCTGCTCTCCCACTCCTACACCGCAAAGCCAACAAAAATGTAATCTTTACTAGCAAATTAGCAGAAACTAACAAACAGAATTAAACCCAACAATGAAAAAGCTACCTCAGCTAAGAATGTTTACATACCACAACAATAAAAACCAAAAAAAAAAAAATTTAATCTTTTAAGAGTGCAATTGTATTTGTACCTCTAAAGGTGAAGCTCGGATGCGGGCAGAGAATTTCTGGTTGCGATTCGAGAGAGGCTGATGGGTTGAGGAATTGGGGCGAGAGTGAAGGCCTCCATGAGCATTGGGACGCCTTGAATTGATTGCGAAACCACCTTCTACTGCTTCGTCATCGTCCTTGGAGTCCAAATAGTCCAATGCATATCCGATGTCTGAGTCCGATGACCATGAATGTTCATCATCCTCATCCACATCGTCGTCGACTTCTTCTTCAGCTTCATGAGCCTTCACTACTCTTTCTTCAACAGCAAGCATTTTACTTAATTTGATTCTTCTGATTATTTGCAGAGAAGGAAAATCAATGCATTCCAAACGAGGGTGATGATCGGTTCTTTGTTTGAATTAGGGTTTTAGCGAGGCATATGGGTTTTAGAGAACAAAGAGGTGGTCTTTTTTTTTTTTTTTTTTCTCTTGCGGAATAGATGTGAAAAAGAGAGCTGAACCGCACGATCTATTCAGCGGCTGAGATGGAATGGGTCTTTAAGTTGGAATACGGGTAAGTGAAACCCGTAAGAAAAATAAGACCCGGAGAACCGAAAAAAAACCACCGAACCGCACCGACCCGGCTTGAGGACTGTCAAGTGTAAGCTTCCAACGAACCGCACGATCTCCATTCTTGTTTTTTTTTTTTTTTTTTTTCATTTTGTGTTCGCAGTCAATTTTTTTTCAAAAAAAAAAAAAAAACGAAAAAGGAGGGGTCAGTTGAGCAAGGACGGGCCTAGGGGGTGCACCAGCTCTGCGGGACTGAAAGAGCCCTCGCTGCTCTGATAAGCCAGCAGGCGGTTCTTCACTACATCTGAGTAGGAACGGGAATTCTCCTCCAGAGTCCTCTGGATTGAGGAAGAGCGAATGCACATGCACGCGCTGGTGGGTGCGGGTGGCCAAGCTGCGTCGCCTTTAGCAGGCGGCCAACATCGTCCGTTCCATGTAGCGGAATATTTGCCCACGCCAGAGTACCGCACTAGTGTGATCACTAGAGAACAACACAACGGCTTCAATAAGGGCCTAACATCGCAGAAGCCCACACACCGGCCCATTCAACTCAATCAACTTCCTTGAAGCCCACCTTTAATGCCCCCACATGGGTCACAGGCACACGTTATTGAGCCCGGCGATCTCCCTTGTATGACTTGGTTATATCAATAGCAAAACCTACGTACATTATTTCGATGTGGGAAAGTATGTCATATCTCGAACACTCGCTGGTATTTGTTCCCCCCTTCATTCACTTACTCTAATTTGTGCTTGAAATACTATTCTAGTTTCCTATAATATATAATAAAGACACTGTACTTGGTTTTTCTTTTGGTTTATTTTAGGACTGTTTGTAATATTAAAACAAGCAAAGGGCAGGTGGGTCAAGGCAACACTAGAAACTAGATGCTTGGTTGTGATCGATAAAACTAAAACCATATGTGGTTACTGGTTAGGATAGGAAGTGCATTCATTTGGGGTGTTTACTGTTTAGTTAAACTAACATGTTTATTGGTGACTGGACAATACCTGAGTGAGACTGTGAGAGTGAGTAAGATGCAAAATGTTGCTTGTAGGATTACAAAATGACTATTTTGGGTCTAATGCGCAGCTCAAGTACTATAACATTCTGGCAAAACGGACAATCATCAGAATTTAGCTTTCAGATTACTAGAAAAGAAAAACTAGAATTGATCGAGTATAATTCAGAGAGGGAATTCAACCGAAACCCTGTGAAGGAATAGGGGGAAAATATATGAAAAATTGAGCTTCTCCACCCACCAATCAGTCTAACATGGCGCCACTCTGCATTTTCAACAAGAGCCTCCGATCGGCATATCCGATATTTTCTTGTGCGTTTTGCAGAAATCTGTTCCCATTGGAAGGATTTGCAGTAGCAGATCCACATTTTCCTCTGCAAAGTCTAACACTTTGTAGACCCATCACCTCCAAAATCTCAGCAGAGCAAGATGATCCTACAGTTTCTTACCTCGTAAACTCGTGTGGGTTGTCCCCAGAAGCAGCGATTGTAGCATCCCAGAAGGAAAAGCTTCGATCTTTAGAGAAACCAGACTCGGTTTTGGCCCTTTTAAGAAGCTTTGAATTCTCCACCACCCAGATCTCAAAGCTTGTAAAGAGACAACCAGCACTTCTGATGGCCAATGCCCAGAAAACTCTTCTGCCAAAGCTTGAATTTTTCTGCTCTATAGGGGTATCAAGGCTGGACCTTGCAAGAACTTTGTGCTGTGACCCAGGCCTTTTGAGGGTAAGCTTAGAGAACCAGATTATTCCCTCTTATAACTTGTTCAAGAGCGCGGTACTCTCTGATGAAAAAGTCATCGGTATTTTGAAGAACAGGTCTAGGATTTTCAAGGAAAATTTATCCAAGAATGCCATGCCCAATATTGGGCTGCTTAGAGAATTGGGTTTGCCCCAGTCATGTATTGCCCTGTTGCTAGTTTCTCATCCTAATCTTTTGATGAAAAAGCATGAAATGTTCAGTCAAATTGTTGATGAGGTGAAAGAAATGGGATTTGACCCCAACAAACATAGTTTTGCGTATGCGATACACGTGTTATCTTTGAAGAAGTCAATATGGAACCAAAGTCAAGAGGTTTATAAGAGGTGGGGGTGGTCTGAGAATGATATTCTTTCTGCCTTCAGGCGGAACTGTATGGCCCGTTCTGAGAAGAAAATAATGAAAGCAATGGATTTCATAGTGAACAAGATGGGTTACCCTTCGGCAACCATTACAATATACCCCTCAGTTCTGGGTCTGAGTTTGGAGAAGAGAATCATCCCAAGGTGTTCTGTTGTTAAAGTTTTGTTGTTGAAAAGATTGGTAAGTGAGAAGTTGAGTTTGGGTAGTGTGCTTTTTCCTGCAGAAAATCACTTTTTGGAGAGGTTTGTGAGCAGATATCTCGACCAAGTACCTCAATTGTTGAATGTGTATCAAGGAAAAGTGGATATCCAGGATCGATGATATTGATAGTTGTAGGCTCTTAGCCCCTTGATGCTGCACTAGTCACTTGTAGTCTTGTAGCAGCTAGCTTTTGGCACTCTATAGTAAACCTGGAAATTGATACCCAACAACATGTTATTTGAATATGGATGGAGGTAAATTCATGTGTTCCCTCTTCTACTCCATTGCATAAGCTATAGTTGGCCTGCTCTATGTGGTGTCACTATACTAATCTCTTGCAGTTTAATATGGTTTTTCACTTTGATCACCAATCTCTTACAACATGCACATATTTCTATTGGTATTGGGGGTTCAATTTAACCCATTTGAAAGAGGAGGGAGAGAGAGAGAGAGAGAGAGAGAAAAAACCTAAGTTTTGTCCTTTTTCAAGTCACAAGATATCAATGGTTGTCTCAGTCCATTAGCTCTGTTCTGATAATATAGTCCACACCACACCGCAAGTAGCAAGGTTCTACTTCACTGCTTGAGTGGCCATGATTTTCAATCTCAAGGTAAGTTGAGGACTATTACAGTAAAAATCAAACTGGGGGAAGCTCAGATGGTAGAGCGCTCGCTTAGCATGCGAGAGGTACGGGGATCGATACCCCGCATCTCCATTTTTTATTAATTTTTCATCTTTGTTTTTGCAGTTTTTGTGTATATGTTATGTTGGATTTTAAATGCATTGTAAAGAATGTTGAGTCAAGCATGCAACGAATTAATTGCTAAGTGCGTTGTTGTTATCTAGATGTGGCAACACCAACACTAGTTGATTACTATCACCATGAGGTCCACGAGTAGTGAAGAAAATATTTTAAGATAGTATTGAATTAAAAAGGTGCCGAACTGTCGATGATGTGTTTGGTTTCATGTGGGTTTTGAGTTGTGGTAATTAACTTAAGTGATTTGCAATTAACTGATGACATATCATCATCTAATTAACTTAAGGTAATTTCTCAGTATTAATTATGCTGGAGGTCATAATGCACCAATAAGTCCATTAATCATCATTTGTTTAGTATTAAAAAAAATTGTTTAATTATGAGATTTAGCTAGCATACTAGTTCTAATTATAAATCATCGAGAAATCAAAAAAAGTAGGGTCAGTTGAAAGGAGTGAGCCTACTACGGTGCACCCTGAGGGGGTTCCCATCAAACCCGGTTTGCTGGTGGACCCTCGTTTCTCTGATAAGCCATACGATGGCTCTAGTACCATCATTATATTATCATATTCGGGTCTCAGCAAACGCACCGTCTTTTCAACGACCCATTAAATCCCCTCAAATGCCCAAGCCGTTCACCTGACTTAGCAACTTCCGCTACAACCCGCCTTTATTGCCCCTCACGTCACAAAGCCCTGCAATCTTACTCCTAGCACTTCATTATATGAACTAGGAAACTTGTCCATCTTTTTATGATGTGGGACTTTTTTTATTTTTAGAAAACTAAGGCTCCGTTTGGTATCTGATTTAAAAACAATTTCTTGTTTTTAAAAATACTAATTCGTTTTTAAATTGAAAAACTGTGTTTGGCAATCCATTTTTAAAAAATAAATATAAAAAAAAAAACTCAAAAACAACCATTTTCTAAAAACAATAAAATGTCGTTTTTGCAGTTTTTTTTTTCTTACACCAACTCTCTGACGACCTGTGTTTCTGCCATCGTTTTCTCTTTGCCTCTCATGTTATTTCATCTTCTCCATATCTCTCTTCTGCTCCCAATGGGCCTTGAAAACCTTGACAAAGAAAGATCAGTTTGTTATCGCCGATGAAGATCTCAACAACAGAACCTTCAATTTTATTCCAATGAAAGTGATCGACATCGCCGTTGTTGCAGTTTGTTTTTTGTTCTGTTACTCCGATCTAGGAGGAAGAGAAGGGGGGATGGATTTCTCTGATTTTTGCTGCTTCCATCATTCATGAATGGTTATTGGGTGGGTGTTTGGGTATCAATCGTTTTTTGTTTTGGCTGAGAGACTAGATGCTATGATGACATTGATGAGCAGGGAGATGATAAAATTTAATTTCATACCAAACATATTTTTAAAATATAAAAATTGATTTTTAAAATTCAAATTTTAAATATTAATCCTAATTTTTTAAAATAATTTCTCAAAATGATACCAAACGGGGCCTAAGATTAAATATTAAATCTCAATAATTTTTTGGTATAACATAAATATCATATAATACTTCAATTGAACTACTAAATTTAAATGTAGTTTTTTAGATTAGATCACAAATATGTTGACCCCTTTGATTTGAGCTTTTTCCATTTAACATTTTTGTCATTTAGCCCACATATGAAAGGTGTTAGTTAAAATTTATAAGATTTTGACAAAATTGTCCTTGAGGGTTTTATATTATCTTGAAAATTTGCTAATGTTATATTAACTTCACATTTAGTTGTGACTGTACGACACTCACAACTTCAAATTTAATTGTGACTGAACGACAGTCACATATAAGTTGTGAAACAGTCACAGTTAAGTTGTGACTTAATTGAATTTCTTTTAGAGAAATTATATTATAATATAGTATAAATAAAGGTCAAAACAATACTTTTACTCAAAATAATACATAGTATAGTGGTGTAAGTTGTCTCTTTCAATTTACCAAGATAGTCACAGTTAAGTTGTGACTGAATTGATTATATATTTTTTCAAGACAATATAGTATAAATTAATGTAATATTTTTTTTATTGTAGTGGCATGTGATGTAATATTTGTAAATTCTAATACCTTTTACTTTATTATTTTATTTTGATTTTTCAACTAATACCTAATCTAAAATGTTATTTAATTTTGATAACTAAATTAAAAAAATATTAAAATTTAATAGTTAAAATCAATGGACCTTTTTATTTTATGATATGATGAATTATAAAATTTGAACTCTTGTCACAATTGAAGAGATAAAAAGGTGATGTTTGGTGTGTTTATGATTGAATTTCGTATGTTAACTCACTAAATTTAAGTTATATTAAAGATTGTATACAATTTATTTAAACTTTTATACAACTTAAATGAATAAGATAGATTAGTTATGACTTATGAGAGAAATTTATCGCTTTCAATCCCTACAATAATAGAGTATCAAATCTCTTATAACTAATCCATGTTTTTCCTTTAACTTGAACAAAATTTATTAGCTAAACTCTATTTCTTCCTTCAATATACATTAAATTTAGTAAGTAAATTTATTCAATATAATCTTAAGGAGACCAAAGTATTCTATGATTTAGACTAAAGAGAAATTATATTTTATGCTAATAGCATTGAATCTAAGAATGCTACAAGAAAAAAAAGGAATGAAACTAAAAAACTTGAGCGTGGATCAGCAAATTGACTCTTTTTACAAGAGTTAATTCTAATTTGTTATGTCATGTGACATTAGAATTATTTCTGTTATATATGATGTGAATTTCAACCCCTTCCATTTTGTTGTCCGCAGAAGATGCCGCTAAGACTAGTACACTGGGGTAACAGACGACACTCGTATTATGTTAATAATTAAAAAACATGAAGTTTCTAAACAGACATGGGGATGTAGCTCAGATGGTAGAGCGCTCGCTTAGCATGCGAGAGGTACGGGGATCGATACCCCGCATCTCCATTTGTTCCTGTTTTTTTTTTTTTTTTTTGCAGTCTGAAACGAGAAACGACAATGATTTTGTAAAACGACGAGAAAGGTTGAGACTTGAGAATGAGAACAAACTGTTTGCTACTTTTGCTTACGTTGAAACGGTTGGATTACTGCGCCAACAAAATCACAGCAGAGCAGACTCGTCTGCAAGAACTTCATCGATTTGCGCTCTCCACATTTCACACTCTCATCTAAAACTCATCACTCTCTCTCTCTCTCTCTCTCTCTCTCTCTCTCTCTCTCTCTCTCTCTCTCTCTAATATATATGTAACTGTATAGACTATAGAGTTCCGATGGTGGGGAGGAGGAAGCCTCTGGTACTCTCTTCGACGAAAACTCTTATCAATTCTGTACTGAGCTTGTCACTACTGAGTCAAGAAGACCGAGTCACCGGCGGCTCTGATGACGTGTCCACTAGTTTGGAGTTGCCGCCGGGAATTCTCCGATTCTCCAAGGACAAAACGGGCATTTCAGCCCCCAAATTGGTTTCTCTCGACGACTCTGCTTTGGTCGGACTCTCCACTTCTGTCCTCAAACGGCTCTCCATTACCTCGGGCTCGCTGGTACTTATTCCCTGTGAATTCATCATATACTCTTTCTTTTTTTCTTAAATTTCTTTATTTTGTTTGGTTGCTGAGAAAATGAAGGAAAACACGAAAATTGACACTTGAATCCAGTTTACACAGCTAAACTTATCGAAGTAAGTGTTTTGAAAGAACTGGAATTTCGTTCAATACTTGCTTTTTTGGTTTTGATATTATATGGAAATATCTCTTGAGGAAGTAATTGATGACAGTATTCTTTGTTTTTCTGCTTTGCCTGGATTTTAAATACACAAGGTGCTTGTAAAGAATGTTGAAACAAACCTGCAAAGAATTGCTCAGGCAGTTGTTCTGGATCCTCCGGACAGCCACAAATCTGCGTCGAACATTGAACTATCCCCGGCCAAATCTTCTCATACAATGCTTTTTTTGCCTTCTTGTAATTTTTCTGAAAATGACCAAGTGTTGCTAAACCGGGAAGTTGCCTATGTATCACCTCTGTTAGCATTTAACCTTGACTTGCACACATTGTGCTTGAAATCGCTCGTCCATAGAGGGGAAGAGACTTTGGCATCTTATTTTGGGGATAAAGCGGACAAGGAGGTGAGTGGGACTGACATTAAGGCTTCCGTAGTTGGATTACAGTTGGAACCTCAGCCTCAGTTGCCGAGATATGCTTCACACTTGAGAGCTTCTTTTGTGAGGATACCAGAATGTGGTACACTTGACTCTCTTAAAGGAAATTCATCTGTTGAATATGAAGATCGTCAAGAAATGATAGATTTGGCACTACACAACTACTTTGAAGTTGATAGGTATCTAGCAAGAGGTGATCTTTTCAGTATTTGTATAAATTGGAATTGCAAGTCGATGATTTGCATTCCTTGCAACCAAACTTCACAAAATGGAAGTGATAACATTATCTATTTCAAGGTAATTTCTCAGTGTTTTTCCTGGTTGCATTTATACTCAACAGATATTATAATGTATCAAGTCCGACCACAATGTAATCTACATTCTCAGGCGGTGGCTATGGAACCTTCAGATGAACCAATTCTCCGAGTTAATCGCTCTCAAACTGCCCTCGTGCTTGGAGGGAGTGTCTCTTCTGCTGTTCCCCCAGATTTGTTAGTTGCTGGACAAAAAGGTTTTGCACCTTTGCAAGGGGACACGGTGAAAATATTGGCTTCTATACTTACACCACCTCTCTGCCCCTCTGCACTATCTTCAAAATTCAGAGTTTCTGTTCTATTGTATGGATTGCCAGGTATATTTGGGCTTTTCTGCTGTAGTTTGCATCTGATGGTGGCATTGATTTTTTAAGTTGTCAAGGCCTCTAACAAGACCACTAATTGGTAACCATATGTAACATTCTTTAGAACTGTTACCAGTTTTGAAAAAGGATGGTTACCAAGAACTGGTTTTGTTGGTTAAGACATATTTTTCATGTGCTCATTTGTGTAGTGCTATTGAGTACTGATTCAATGCTTGCTGCAGGATGTGGGAAGAGAACGGTTGTTAGATACATTGCTCGCCGATTAGGTCTGCATGTGGTTGAATATAGCTGTCATAATCTAATGACATCATCGGAAAAAAAGATGTCTGTTGCACTAGCTCAAACCTTGAATACAGCTCAAAGGTAAAACAGTAAAGTGTTTATACATGCTAGATGCCCCAAAAGTCGTCAATTGCTTTGTTGTAGTACTCCATATATACTTGGCAAATCAGTCACAGTTCTATTCATCATTAATGCGGTCCTTGTTAAATGTCTATGTTACAATTGTTATTCTTAATTTCTGTTTCACTAATTATCTATACATCTTTAATTCCAACTTATTTGAGAAAACATCCATGCTACTCTATCCTAGTTTTGTCTTCAACCATTCTATCATTTGACGAGAGAGATGTATCCACTATCTCAGTCAATGCATTAATATTGTTATACCTTATTTTCCTTCTTTATATTGTTGTTCCCACTTCTTGTTCCTTATGCATTGATCATCTATCAGATACTCGCCAACAATTCTTCTTCTCCGCCATTTTGATGTTTTCTGGAATATGGCCTCTCATGATGGTTCACCAAATGATCAAGTTGGAATGACTTCTGAAGTTGCATCACTTATCAGGGAATTCACCGAGCCAATTTCTGATGATGGAGAGATTGATTCTGAAGGAAAACAAAATGGTGATATTGTAAGATGCATATGTTTATATTTCTCGGTTTAGGGATGCTTACATATAATGTAGTAATATTAATTTCTCACGAATAATCATTAGTTGATTAATGAACTTCTAATCCTGTGCCCCTCTTCTTTAATTCTTTTGTGTGTGCGTTATCATTACTTCTCTTCTTTTGTTGTTTATTTTTAATTTCAATAACCTTAGTCATAATGCAGCACGTACGGGATGCTGGGAAGATAAGCAGGCATCAGGTGTTGTTAATTGCAGCTGCTGACAGTTCTGAAGGTCTACCACCTGCTATTAGGCGTTGCTTTAGCCATGAAATAAGTGTGGGTCCTTTGACTGAAGAACAAAGAGTTAAGATGGTGTCACAATCTCTGCAAAAAGCTTCTGAACTCCTTTCCAATGTATGTGAGCAATGTGTTGTTTCTTTATATGTCAAAGATATCTATCGGCGTCAGTTTTGAATTCAAAGCTTAATGTGAATTTTGAAGTCCATAAAGCAACAAATTTTATGCCCTTATCTTTATAGAGATTGAATTCAATCTTGTGCTGCATGAGGTTGCTATAAGATCTCATATTGAGGGATACTCTACATGGTATTGATTGTAGTTTCTTTTGATCATAACTGGTGACTTTGATGGATTAGATTTTTGATTTTTGCAGACTAGTTCAGATGATTTTATAAAGGATATAGTTGGGCAGACATCTGGTTTCATGCCTAGAGATATTTGTGCTTTGGTTGCTGATGCTGGTGCAAACTTGATTCCCAGAGGCAATGTTCCGATTGACACAGTTAAGTCTGATGAATCAGATGGTTCTCTCAGATTTAATACGGAATCGGACAGTAAATCGTCCGAAGTCGCAACTCAGGGTTTGGGGAAAGAAAGCTTGACAAAAGCATTGGAACGATCAAAGAAAAGGAATGCATCTGCCCTGGGTACTCCGAAGGTAATTGAGAGACAATACTAATTTTGGCAGAATGATATAGTAGTCCCTACCTATAGGTTGATGTCTAAGTGTTTTCTCTTCTGTGATGGGGAAAAAAAGGAGTTTTACTGCTAAGATTATGCTTAATATACAGTGAATTTTTAATTGATTTTTTCTATAGGTCCCTAATGTGAAATGGGAAGATGTTGGTGGTCTTGAGGATGTGAAGAAATCAATTCTGGATACTGTTCAGGTAGGTTCTCCTTTTTACTGGCAGAGAGAGAGGGAACTGGAGTTATCCTTTTTACCTGCTGTCCATTAGCAAGATTCCAGTAGTTGGAAGTTGGAGGGATTTTTCAATTGTCCTGAATTCTTTTTTGTTGAATTTGTAGTTACCTCTTCTGCACAAGGAATTGTTTTCAGCTGGTTTACGAAAGCGTTCTGGTGTTCTTCTGTATGGTCCACCTGGAACAGGGAAAGTAAGTTACTGGTGTGTCAAACTGTTTTGAGGTCTCCTCAATTTGCCCTCTCATTTGCCTTAAGTTATTTGTTTGACCACCTTTGTTTTTCTTACTTCAAACCTCAGACTCTACTGGCAAAGGCTGTTGCAACTGAGTGTTCCTTGAACTTTCTCAGCGTAAAAGGACCTGAACTAATCAATATGTACATAGGAGAGTCAGAAAAAAATGTTAGAGACATTTTCCAGAAGGTAAATATTCCACTCTGATTAGCATCTCTTCATGGGAAGAAGTTTATGGTATTGGTGGTATACTTAAATTTCAGAACATCTGAGTGATTGCACAAGCTTTTCAGGCCAGATCAGCACGCCCATGTGTTATATTTTTTGATGAACTTGATTCTCTTGCTCCAGCCCGGGGTGCCTCTGGGGATTCTGGGGGTGTTATGGACAGAGTGGTTTCTCAGGTGAAGCCTCCTTTTTTAACATCTTGGGCAGAATTATTTCTTTAATTCCATTGATGTTTTCTTAATGTGATAAGTTTCCTGTTCTGCTAGATGCTTGCAGAGATTGACGGCCTAAATGATTCAACACAGGTTATTGTTCTATCTAATATACTTGCATTTTCTTTTAATATTGTTATACTGATATCATTTTTTTCCTATAGTAACAAATACACTATGCCTCGTCTTCCTTCTGTTTTGATTTCAGGACTTATTTATAATTGGAGCAAGCAACAGACCAGATCTAATTGACCCAGCACTTCTACGGCCTGGCCGATTTGATAAGCTGCTTTATGTTGGAGTTAACTCTGATGCATCTTACAGAGAGCGGTTAGTTTTTTCACCACTCCCTTTCATGTTTCTCATCAAAAAAGTAAACTAATAAGTAATGCATACATCCTTAATATGATGGATTTTTTGTTTATGCATTCTTATTTCCATCTCTTCTAGGGTTCTCAAAGCACTTACCCGTAAGTTTAAAATACATCAAGATGTATCACTTTACTCAATAGCAAAGAAATGTCCCTCAAACTTCACTGGTGCAGACATGTATGCCTTGTGTGCAGACGCTTGGTTTCATGCAGCAAAGCGCAAGGTGAGTCAATTCCGCACTAAAAACTGGATGCTTGGTTCTGGTAAAACTAAAATTATCGGTGCATGTTATCTGATACTTGGGGTATTAAATGGTAGTTAAGATATAGGAAGTGTATTCGTGACTAGACATTAACTGGTTATTAGTGCAAAGTAAATGTTTATTCTATTTAAATTGGAGCATCCAGCCCAAATCAATTAGCAATAGTTGAGAGATTTAGGATTTTATATACTGAGATGCAAGGCTTCAATTGCCCGATGCAAGACTTTATATTGTCAAGATTTTTTTTTTTATTGACACTTCATTCCTAATGTATAAATTCTTTTCATAATACTTGGCCAAATAAAGGAAGGCTCCTGTATTGACTGATGGTTTGTTATGGTGCTTCAAAGAGTTGCTGATGGGTTTGGTTGCATGCAGGCCTTGAGTTCAGGTTCAGATTCTTCAGGCATAGATGACCAATCTGACACTGTTGTTGTTGGATATAATGATTTTCTCAAGGTATGACAGTTGTTTTCTTCTTCAATTTGTTTGAGGGAAATCAGAAAGACAAAGAATTGCTCTAAATCCAGTTTCCCTTGTCTTCCTTAGGTCTTAGGGGAGCTTTCTCCCTCTCTTTCCATGGCGGAGCTTCGGAAGTATGAGTTGCTGCGAGATCAGTTTGAAGGAGCTTCCAACTAAATTCTCATCATATTAATATGAGGGGAATTAAAATTTTGAAATCAATTTGTCTGATATAATCTGATTGTATATGAGGCTAAATTCTATGATATCAGACTATCAGTATGTACTAATAGGAAAAAAAAAAATTAAAGAAAAATAGAGAGAGAGAGAGAGAGAGAGAGAGTATCCCATTGTTTGTGCCATTAATTATAAAAATGCAGCAAATGGGTCACCTTTAGAATTATAGCCTTTTCATAATTTCATTGCATCCATATTTTTATCTGTTTTGCATCTTTAAGACTAATAAAAGTAATAGGAGGAATGTTTTGACTTATGCAATATAAAGCTTTAAAAGATTTCACTCGAGATATACATGGAACTCCCATAATGGGAACTAACACGTGTTTGACTATTGGAAAATAAATGCTTCGTTTTTTAATTTTTCTTTATTTGAATCGTCTACGCATGTCCCACGACTCCCACCATAACAGTAATTGAGCAGCTTGTGTCATAAAAATATTGTTGAACTTCTATTTTTTTAATAATGAGTTGGCAAGATAATATTTGGTGCAATGTGACGTTTGGGTCGTCAAATTAAAGAGAACAAAAATCTAAGCATATTCTTGTCCTAATTTGCAAGGAGTATATTCCACAAAAACTGTCCTACAAGGCTACAACTATATAGAAAGGGCATGCTTTTCATAGCTAGCTAGTGGGACCCAATTTTATTGCCCAAGATTAATCGTTTCGTTGCTATTAATGATCTTAGTTATTAGTTTATTACTACTTGGTGCATGCTAAGTTTGCTAACCATGAATTTAGATATTTATGGGTTCAAGGCTCTGCAAGCTCTTTATTCCCATTTTTTTTTTTCTGTTCCTTAGCAAACCCCATTTAACTACTTACTATGACAAAAATATCTGCAAAATCTTATGCCTTTATTACTCATTTCCTTTGGATTCTTCTTTTAATGAATTTCCTCTTGGCTGCTATTTATTTCCAATTGGATCATAGTCTTTGGCATTTACAATATTTTTCATTTTTGAAAAATAAAAGGCAGAAAAAAAAAAACTCCAATATTTCATGCTTAATTATGGAAGTGACCTCCAAGATTAAAATAAATTATAGTTTAATTAATTGACTAATTAAATTAGGCTTTTAGTTTAAAAGTGCATATGAAGGTGAAGAAGAAAAGAAGACACCTATTGGCAAGGTTGCGGTGGTCATTCATTAGTTTTTCTCCGAACTTGATCTAAATGAATTAAGAAAAGGCTGTAAATAATAAGATAAGATATTTTATCCATTGGGCACTTGGAGCAACTATGTTAAAGTTTATTTGTTAAATAACCTAGCATTACTCTTTTATTTTATATAAAGATATATACTAAATTCTTAGGAGTGAGAGAGAATGAGATTTTAAATTCAACTTTGGAGAAAAAGAAACATAAGGGTTTGTGAGGATCCGGATGGTTGAAATGTGTTATATTATATGGGTTTAGTCCCCAACTCCCACCATTAGGTGGACAACAAAGAGAAACTTACAAATATATAGAATGGTGCTTCAAAAAAAAAAAAAAAAACTTGAAAAGAAAAATCGTGTAATTCATTCGTGGATATAGGATACTTTTCAAAAGGAACATTCCTAATGAATAATTCTTCCTCAAGAGATATGTTAGACTAATCACAGTTTAACACGTATATCTTTCTTTTTTATATTTTTTCGAACCATTCTTATTTAAGACTTGTTTGGTGGACAAGATTTAACTAAATTATAACATATTAAATTAGACTATACTAAATATGATAATTTTAGTGCTATAGATTAATTAAATAATGCTATATTGTGTTTTTTATAGAACAACTTGGATTAAACCATATTGGGTGTTCCATCCTCAAGAAATTGAACCCTCATACCTTCAAATCATACTTAGATCTCAAGATTTGGGATCAAGGTTGATATTGAGTCCAAGAATTAGGGTTTGAAGTCCCTAATTTAGGTGTCAAAGTCATGAGTTCAAATTTAAAGTCCCGAATGTATAGCCACCTTTGAGTCTGGGGTCTAGGCTCTTAATTTCTTCAGATAATGTTTGGAAAAAAAATTATTCGCAAAAAAAAAAAAAAAAATTAACATGTGTTAAATTGTAATTAAAATCACTATTTTTATGAGTGTTATGTCAAACTTTACTCTTTTTACAATATCATTAAATGAGCTAAATCCAACTGTTATGCAAATTCCAAAGAAAATATACAATCAAGTTAAGTTAATTAACTAATTGTTCAGTTGTTTAAATGAAATTAACTAACATCTTGTCTGTACATGAGTTACACAGTAACTTACACTGAATCATTGTTTTCGACGAGAAGGTAACTAAAAATAAAACAGGAAAACTGTACACAGCACAACAGAACCACACAAAAAGGGAGGGACATTTTTGTCCCTAAATTGTATAAGCATGTTGGTCAACCAGTGAGGTTTGTTGTCTTCACCAAACACAGTAGTTAGCTTTCTTCTCTTTGTTTATTATTTCTCTCTCTTTTTGTGGTGAAACCAGTGCGGTAAATATCTTTCTCAAGTTTTGGAGAGTTTTTTATTTTTATTTTTTGGTATTAAATTATATAAATTTGGTTTTTTTGTTTTTCCAGTGTTTATCTGTGCATTTCTTGGCTTCTAAATATTTATATATGCAGTAGTGAAATACATGTCTGATGGGTATAAAAGAACATGCTGGATTCGCCAATTGACAAGTGGCTCATTAGAGAGTTTTTGCCCCCACGCGCTTTTCAAAAGTCTCCAAACACACTTCCGCTTGTGCAAATGACAAAAATTTGCCGCATAAAGAAAACATTATTAGTAGGAAGGCAAAGCAAGAACCCAATTTAACCCAACCCCTTGATTACAATTATTAATGCTACTACAATAGAATTTATTTGATTGATAATTAAACACAACTGATAAATAGTACGATTGATTAATCAATTGAATTTGACAAAAAGATTAAATTAATCAAGTGCTTATTAACCAATCAATTCAATTTAAGTATCAAATTTGTTATGTTCAATTAATTGAATCAAAGCGACATATGCCACTTGATTTAAAAGTAAATTAGTTGGCTATATCATGACTCGTTGAGGGTTGTTATGTACAAATGAAACCATTATTTATATTAATTATTTTATTATTTACGAGTTTGAAATCAAGTACTATTATTTATAATAATATTCATATAATTACATTTTTCTATTATATAATATTTATTATAATTCAACATCTAGGATGTAATTGGTATAACGTTAAAATATTTATTACATTATCATGATCCACTACGATCAAATATTTGATTATAGTTTAATCTTTTTTGTTTAGTTTAATGTATGATTTTAGAAAATTAATAAGTATATCTTATCGTAATTAAACAATTTTAATAAGGTATTTTCTTAATACATTGTACAGTTATTTAAATTAACTAAATCATGCTCTTATGCATTACTTCTGTAATTAATTTTAAGAATTTATTAACAAACTAGTTCCATTAACGTTAAAATAGTTATAAAAAGCATTTAAAGATCAACATACAACTTCCTAGATAATAAATTAAGAACAAAATTAGTTAAATACTTTCACCAACCCTAGGGCTACATCAGGTTGAAAAACTCTCATCATACCCTAGGGGTATCCCATAATTTATAATAAGGATTACAGCATAATATTTGTTTTTGGTTGAATTATTTAATTGTAAGAGTCTCTTTACTGCCTAATAGTATGCTATAAAATCCCCTTTCAATCTTGTTTCTTAAAGGGAGAAAAGGAGAAAGGCGTGTTGCCACGCGCATCAGATTGCGTCTGACACAATCAACTCTAACTCTTTCCAGACAAGTCATTTGATCAAAAACACAAAAATAGAGGGGCTAAAAGGGAAATCCAACAAAATACGTTACCATAAATGTAAACGGTGAATCTACTTCTTTCTCCCTCGTGTTCTCTGGTTAGATCCCGGTTCCTTCCTATTCCCAATCCTAAGTGGACACCTAATTAATCAAAATATTTAAAAAATTTTGCTTCAAGAGAAAGAAAAATTAAAAAACCGGCTGCTGTACACACCAAAAACCAGAGAGAGAGAGAAGGAAAGAAGAGAGAACAAGAGGGACTCTGCTAATTCATTTTTTTCGACTAGAATTTGCACGCAGAAAGTGTCTCCCAAAAATAAAAAACCCACGTATAAAATTGTTTTGGTTTGGTCAAAATCGCGGTTTTAGAAACCAATTAGTTTGATTTGATATTATTATTTATTATTTATTTTTTGGTGCATAATTGAATGACTGTGAATTTTGGGTTGGGATATTGATTTGGGGGAGGTTGTGTGATCAGGGCCTGAATTTGATTGAATAGGGGAATTCTGTTACATGGGTTGGAGAGAGCTTCGGGTTTTTGATTTGCGATTTTGAGGGATTGAGAAAAATTGGGGTTGTGTGGATGATTTCTGTGGGGACTAGGGATGCGAGGCTAGGGTTAGGGTTTGGTGGTGGGGTAGAGATGGAGGATACTGAGCTTGAAGAAGGGGAGGCTTGTTCTTCCCAAATCAATGAATACGATTCCAACATCGACCCCGATGTTGCTCTCTCTTACATCGTAAGCATATAGATATTTATCCATATACATTTATATATATAATTGTATATGTGTATGTGTATTTTTTGCTGCATACAAGTTTGATCCTCGCATGAATATTGTTTTTGAATTGATTGAATTTTTTGGGTTGACTTGTGTTGGTGTCTTAGATCCAAGCTACGGTCTTTGATTGGATTCCGAAATGTTTGCATAAATGTTTTGCTTGAATTTAAGAAAACAAAAATGGAAGAAGTTTAAGACTTCATAATTTTTATTTTTTATTTTTTATAAGAAAGTTTAAGACTTCAGAATTGGTTTCTGCCGAGTAGAAACTGTAGTACAGGACTTTGTTCCTAAGCTCATGCTTGTTGTAGTGTAATTGCGACGTTAGCATATCAGATTTATACACTTTGTAATGAGATGAAGTATCATTCTTTGACTTATTTCTTGGTAGGGTATGAAAATGCTGTTTTGAGTGCTTGGTTTATGTAAATAATTAATTTTTACAAAGAACTTGTTATGGTAAAATTTTATAGCGACCTATAATGTGCCTCGAGTACTATTGAGTTTTGGAGTCTTTGGATCCATATTTGCCTCCTATCTAGTTATGAGCTATGTGGCATTGTAAACTCTGAAAGTTATCGAACAAGGTTTGTGGGACTTATCTATGATAACTGCAAGTGAAATGCATGACCTTTTGGAATTTGAAAACTGGTTTTGAGATTCTGAGAATTGTTTTAAGTGTTGTTGTAGGGTTGTGAAGTGCAATTGCTCTAGGTTATTAATAGTTGGTAGCTCTACAATGTAGGATCTGAAGTCTTAAAGATTCTTAAATCTCATCAAAAGTGTTATTGAAGTACTAAAGTCTTGTTTCTAGCTCTTGTTGTCACTTTGTTTCTTTTTATATGAGTTTTGCACTCTAATGACTTGTACTGCTCTGTCTGGCATTAGGATGATAGAATTCATGATGTGTTGGGGCATTTTCAGAAAGATTTTGAAGGTGGGGTTTCTGCAGAGAATTTGGGTAAGTCAAGAAAACTGAAATACAGGTTCTCTTATGCTTAAGAGATGCATTAATTTGGAGTTTCTTCTCTGTAACTAATGAGTTTGGAATCAATACATTGCAACAGGGGCAAAGTTTGGTGGGTATGGCTCTTTTTTACCTACCTATCAGCGGTCTCCAGTGTGGTCTCATCCAAGGACTCCACCCAAAGTTCAGAACTACAGCTTACTCAAATCTCCTAACAATTTGAAACTTGAGGTATCAACTTTATCAGGATATCATTCTTATTAATTATTTCTAATTCGTTTCAGAGGAACCTATGATGTGTATTGGTTTATTTGAGAATTTTTAGTTTACTTGGGCATCTTTGATTATTTTGCCACCCAGGATGGCCATCGTAACAATGTAGTTTGTTATTCTGCACCTCAGTCAGTGGGACTTGGACCTTCTTCTACTGGTTCCACTTCACTCGTGGCACCAAAGGCACCATCAGCAAACGATCTACTCAAACAAGAAGTAAGAATGCCTTTCAATCAAGCTGAACAGTACGCTCCTCGTCATGAATCTGCAAACAAGAAACCTACTAATTTATCAGACCAGAAACCACTGAAGGTCCGAATTAAAGTGGGTTCAGATAACTTGTCGACACGAAAAAATGCTATCCTGAGTGGGCTTGGCCTTGATGGCACACCGTCTTCCTCACTAGATGACAGCCCTTCAGATAGTGAAGGAATATCACATGAGCCTCAAGATGCCCCATTTGAATCTCCCACCAGTATTCTTCAGGTAATTCATCTCCCTGCAATATTCAGATGTTTTCCTCATTTGAACATAATGTGCTTAAACTGAAACATTTCTTTTGGTAATGTTCTGGAGCAGATCATGACATCCTTTCCGGTGTACGAGGGTATGCTGTTGTCACCTCTTCCTGATGATTTAATTCACTTAATTGAAAAGGAAAAGCTCCTAAAAGAGGGTAGATCTGTGCCTCTTCCAAGGGATGGCTTGGAAAAATCTGGCTTCCTGGTGAATGGAACTCATACTATGGAGGGTGGTGGAAAAGTGGCAGGGACAAGGAAAATGAAATCTGTCGAAAGAAATGATTTTTCAGCAGAATCAAAGAATGGAAACAATAAGGATGGAATTGGGGTTCTGTCAAAGAAGGAACAAGATATTGACACTTTTGCTTGTGAGGAGCTTGTTTCTAAAACCTTGAAGCTCCCACTTCTGTCCAATTCATTTTCTACTGCCGATGACATGAAAAAGAGCCAAGAGATAGATAAGAACGTATCAAGGGATAAAGTCTTACCTTGGCAAGCAGAAAATGAACCAATGGAGCCAACATCCAACCAAGAGGATGACTGGGTTGAAAAGCGAAAAGCCAGTTTGGCTGGTAAGGTTCAGGAAGATCGAAAAGTAAGTTCTAGCGATGACGTATTGGTTCATCCAAAGAAAGAGGGCCATCGCAGAGGAGAGAAAACTTACGACTCAGTAAAAGCTGACTCAAATGTTTCTAAAGGGAGGAAAGCTTTAAATACTGAAGTCGCGAATTATTCAAAGCAAAAGGTCAATCAGAAGTCTACGTACCATGAAGTAGATGATATGAGATTACTTTCTGGAAAGGAACATCCATTAACTGGGGAAAAAAAGAAATCAAAGGAAAGTCAGAGGACCGTGGTTGCAGAGTTGCCAAAAGAAAGCTCAAGAGTTGGTTCCTCTTCAGTTCCCAAAAGCAGGGATACATATAGAGATTTCTTTGGGGAATTAGAAGAAGAGAGCCAAATGGATGCATTGGAATTTCCTTCTGAAGATAAGCTTAAGGACTCTGATGCTGTTGCAAAAAGAACATCTGCAGTTAACAGTTCATCTAAGGAGAGACCAAGTGGCAAGAAAATTGATAAACTATCAACTTCAGACTCACATCCTATAACAGCTTCAAATATAGACCCACGCTCCGGAAATGGACTTATTTCTGATGCAGCTCCTGCAACAGGGGCTCCTGCAGATAGAGATAGCTGGGTGAATTGTGACAAGTGTCTGAAGTGGCGGCTTCTTCCACTTGGTACAAATCCGGACAACCTACCTGAAAAGTGGCTGTGTACAATGCTTAATTGGCTGTAAGTTCCTTTCTAGTAGGCATTTGCTATTCTATAACTATCATTACGTTACATGGTATATCAAACTCTCTCTCTCTCTCTCTCTCTCTCTCTCTCTCTCAAGCTTGATCTCCTGATTCAAATGTAGGCCTGGGATGAATCGGTGTAGTGTAAGTGAGGAGGAAACAACAGAAAAAACAAAAGCTCTAAGTGCACAGTACCAAGCTCCTGTTCCTGAGAATCAAAGTACTGCACAGTACCAAGCTCCCGTGCCTGAGAGTCAAAGTACTCTTTCCAACATTAGTGGTGGGTTTACGGAAGGTGTAGCATTGACTAAGGTTCGGAACACTGAGCAAAACCCCCAAAATTTTGGTTTGCATGGCATGCCGAGTGGTGGAAAGAAAAAAAATGGATTTAAAGAATTGTCAAATGGAACTAATAAAGATGGTTCCATTCAGTTATCAAACTCTATGAAGAAAAACATACAGGCATCAGCGAAGAGTAAAAGCTTGAATGATGTGAACCAGTCTCCACTGCTCAGTGAACCTGATTTTCAGCAGCTAAGCAAGTCCAGTGACATGGCATTGGAGAAACGGAAACATAAGTACAAAGAGAAGCATAAAGTTTTGGAGCCCTTTTCTGTTGGAGGTATTGTACATGAAGCATTTTTGTGCTTGTAAAACTTCCTTAATTATGTTATTGTTATGTACTTATTGATAAAACATGTGAAAATAGGTGATATCAAGAATCTAAAGATCAAGAGCAGAAGAGACTCTGATCCAAATTCCTCTAGAGCTTCCAAGAAAATCAAGACTGAGGGTAAGCGTATTACTGATGAAGAATGGGCATCAGATTACAGCGGGGCAGTTGGCGAGGTGGGTCCCAGCTCAAGTAGTGGTTTTCTGACTACTGCAGCAGGGAAGGATCTAATTAAGGACAGGCTACAGGCTCCTTCTATTACAAAATCAAAAGATGAAGTTTTCTTAGATAATGGATCCTTAGATGTGGGGAACTGTGATACTGGAGATAGACCAAAAAAAAGAAAAATGGAGGAATTTCAGGATACTCAAATTTGCATGGGTTCCCTTCCAACCACAGGGCGTCATGTCCAGGATCGTTCAGTTGTGGTGAGGGAGGAGTTTAGTGAGAATGACTATAGGAAGGGAAAGAAGGCAAGGGTATCTAAATCAGAGGGAAAAGAGTCCAGTGCAAGTAAAGGCAGTGGCAGATCAGACAAAAAAAGCAACCATACAAAGAACCAACAACTTGGAAAAGATATAAGTAACGGTTTAACTTGCCAGAGTAGGAATGATAGGGATTCTTTGAAAAAAGATTTGGGATCTGCACAGGCTTCTTTGGCCGCCACTTCAAGCTCTTCCAAAGTTTCTGGTTCCCAAAAAACCAAATCCAGTTTTCAGGAAGTTAAAGGTTCACCAGTAGAATCTGTTTCATCATCACCTATGAGAATCTCAAATGCTGATAAGCTTACAGCAGGACGTAGGGACTTAATGGTAAAGGATGAGGCAAAATATGCTGGTCATTTTGCCACAGGAAGCCCTAGAAGGTGCTCAGATGGTGAAGATGACGGTGGCAGTGACCGATCTGGGACAGCAAGGAGGGACAAACCTTCCACTGTGGCTTATCATGGGTCCATTGAGTCTTCCGTGCTTGATTTTCAGAACAGAGATTTTAGTCACATATCTGGTGGTAAAGCTAGAGGACAGGTTGTGCCATCTTCTGATATCACAAATCGTCTTTCTATGAACAGTTCTTTGGATAATTCAGGCCAAGATACTCGGTGTCCCAGTAAACCACTGGCCTCAAATCAATTTGGTGATGAAGACAGAGAGAATGGCAGCCATTATAATGCTAATGGGTCTCACCCGAGAAAGTCAGGAAAGGGTTACTCTTCACGGTCAAAGGACAAGAATGGGAGCTTTGAATCTGATTTGGACATGAGTAAGGCCAAGAATTCTAATGTTCTCAATGAATTGCAAGATCATTCACCCTCCCATGAAATAAAACATAGGGATGGCAAAAACAAGTTGCAGGAGAAGTTCGGGTCCAAATCTGGTGAAATTGAGAACAAATATGTCAGTAAGAAAGATTTTACTGGAAAGTCTTCGAATGAGAACAGTAAAAGGGACGGTCAGTCAAATTTCGGGGGGCATGATGGCTTGGATGTTAGAGTAGATGCTATTTGCAAAAAAGATGCAATTTCTACTCCAAAGCAGATTCTGCAGCAAGACTGTGATAGTGAAAGGTCTTCAAGGAGGATTCCTTCTGAAAAAACTGATCGAGTGGATACAGGCTCAATAAGGGGGAAGTCACTACCCCTGCCACCCTCAGGGGGAGCTCAAAATGAGATGATGACTCGTCCCCGACCAGTTGCTGGTTCTCACAAAGGTAATAGAGCAGATAATTCACAAGTTGATGCCTCCGAAGGCAATGATGCTATAAAGGTCATACAGACCAGAAAGGCTGATAGTCATAATGGAACTCAGCATATTGGTTCAAGACATCTCACACAGAATGGGCACAGGGCAAGGGATCCTGATGCCCCTAGTCCAGTTCGAAGGGATTCCAGCAGCCAGGCTTTTACTAATGCTGTGAAAGAAGCTAAAGATCTAAAACACCTTGCTGATCGATTCAAGGTTTTAACCTATCATATTTTCATGATTAGATGTTGCTGCTCTTCTTCCTGCCATAATTGTGTGTAATACTAATTTTTTGCAGAACTCTGGGTCAGTTCCTGAGAGCACGGGGTATTACTTCCAGGCGGCCCTCAAATTTCTTCATGCTGCATCTCTGTTGGAATCTTCTAATAGCGAGAATGCCAAGCATAATGAGATGACTCAGTCCATGCAGATGTATAGTAGCACTGCCAAACTATGCGAGTAAGTCAAAATTTGAGCTGTATTAACACTCCTGGTCTTGTAGCACATTCACTGATTTGTGGTCTTAGTGCCCACCATATTCTTTTATCCTGTTTTATCATTCCTAAATGTAATAGAGGCTTCTGTTGTCATGTTGCACTAAGTCATATCTGTTGACTTGTACACCATGCATTTGAGTCTTCGTCTACCATTTGTGGAGCCCTGCAATTGTGGGATTGGGACCCAAATCAATGGTTGAGGGACTCGTTATGAAACTTTTAAGTAGTAATTTCAGCTTTTATCTTGTAGTCTTTACCTTTGGGCTAGGATTAGTGCTTAAGACCTAGGGATTGGTTTTTGTAATCTTCATACTTTTTGAAGCCGGTATATGCTTTTTAGGCCATGCCATTAATGTTTATGCTTCATGATCGACTGTGTCTATCTTCTATCATTATAATAGTTGTTGGCAATGGCATTCATTGTAGCAACATGGATAGGAGACATTCATATTGTTTGTTTAATTGCATTCTTTGCAAATATGTATACTGTCATGGATTCTGGAGTTCCATGCTCCTTTTTTCTGTTTTTTTTTTTTTTTTTTTAATTTAAAATATCTGTAGGTTTTGTGCTCATGAATATGAGAAATCCAAAGACATGGCTTCTGCTGCTTTGGCCTACAAATGCATGGAGGTGGCTTATATGAGGGTGATATACTCCTCGCATGCCAGTGCAAGTAGAGATCGTCTTGAGTTGCAAACAGCTTTACAAATGGTTCTTCCTGGTAATTATTGTATTTTTGGTCAGAAGGAGATGCCAGACTGTTAATAACCTTCTTTCTATTTGCTGCTTATTTGATGTCATTCTCGTTTCTTTTCTGTCAGGTGAATCTCCTTCTTCCTCTGCCTCTGATGTTGATAACTTAAACAATCCCTCAACAGTAGACAAAATAGCCTTACCCAAGGGTGTTAGCTCTCCCCAAGTTGCTGGAAACCATGTTATTGCTGCCCAAAACCGTCCCAATTTTCTGAGGATGCTCAATTTTGTGAGTATATATAAATCTTCTATTGAAACTTAAATTTGTTTTCCTTATGCTATTGCAGAAATTTTATTAAAAACAAAATATATTCTTTAGATTTGTAGTAGACTAGTAGGTATAACTTGCAACGAAGGCATTGACACATGCTTACAAATGGGTCTTTTCCTTTCACATGTCTATCATAAGAGGTGTGATTATTGGTCACTACATGCCTTTTTGTTATATGCCTCAAGCACTATCAGGGGGAAATAAATTATCTCTCTCTCTCTCTCTCTCTCTCTCTCTCTCTCTCTCTCTCTCTCTTGTATCCTACTGTCGTACATTTCCACATGATTATGCCTATATATGGGATGACGTGTGAATAATTTATAATCAAATGTGATAATTGCAGACACAGGATGTATATTTTGCAATGGAAGCATCAAGGAAATCGCGAATTGCTTTTGCAGCTGTGAATACGAACAAGGGAGAAGCTAAGTATTCAGAAAGTATCTCTTCCATTAAAAGGGCTCTTGACTTTAACTTCCAAGACGTAGAGGGATTACTACGTTTGGTACGGCTCGCAATGGAAATGATTAGCCGTTAAAGAGTCCAAGTGGTTGTGGGGATAATTTCAACCCTAGGAAGGTCTGTTGGTGAATCATTGGTCTCATGCCTAAGGAGGAAGGAGAAAGAGGATGACTTGGATATTTCTGCTGAACTGCTTGGAACTTCTGTTGGGGGACTTGTTGTCACCAAAGCTGATGTTTCTGTTCATGTTATGGAGGAACTCCTATTCATTTTATTTTATGTGATCCTAAGCCTGCTTCTAAGCACAGATGAAGATGAAACAGGTTAGTATGGTTCATCGAATGTGAAGGAAGATATAATAGTTGTATATAAGGACAAGAACACCGATTCTAATCAAGTAGGGTGTTGGTTTTAAGTTCCAAAACCTGAACTTGCAACGGCTTCTGTTTCCTTCCGACAATTAACTTATGTTGATAATCTGTTATCTGCATTTATGGAGACAACTTGTGGATGACAGCTGCCAGCATGCGCACAACTGTCTGATCTTACTTTTACAGAATGAGACCACGCAGACACTGTAAAGAGTGAAAAAGATGGAAGTCATAGGTATGCTGTCTTTCTAATAGATTCTCCCTATTTCCCCCTCAAACCTTTTCTCCTCTTCTTTGTTTTGTTTTCAGTTACCATAAAGATCTTTTTTCATTGTTTGCATTTTTTTTTCTTTCTGAATTTGATTTTGTTACGTACTACACGTGCAGGTTCTCTTCTTCACCTTTATTGTAGTTATGATACTGATCCTCCTTGCGTTGATAGAGACAAAATCAGAAAAAAAAAAAAAGTGTATATCAGAAAAATTATTATCAGCATTGTGCATGTAGCTCCCAGTACTGCGGTTGCCTAACTTGACTTCCTTAAAGGTTTGTGTAGCTGTATTTGTTGTGAAAATTTGCTTCTTCATTGTTCTAATGTGCATTCATCTCTAACTCTTTTTTTTTTTACTTTCTCCTGTCAGTGACGATTGTGTATATATACAAATTATTGAATGAGTTCAAGGATCTGCATGAGCTTCTGTGTAAAGAGAAGGGGGATGGGTTGGATATTGTTAGGATCTAAAAGGTAAAGTTTTAATGATTTTGCAATGTTAATTTGTTTGCTGACTTTTTTTGAACTTGGTGAAAATGTTGGCCTTCAGTTTACTTTATAGTGAAATGGTGTGTAAATGGAACTTTAGCTACATATACTTGTGTAGAAAGAAACTACTGCTGGAAGACTGGAAAGTTACATGTATAAATGGATTTCATATATAACCCTGCTCCCACTGTTTTAAGCCTATAGTTGAAGTAGGAGCTAAAGTCTGGCTTTCTGTCTGTCTACTTTCTTGGCCAACTCTTTTGCGAAGCTTATGGAGTTTGTAAGAATGAGAATAGGATGTGGATTGAGGTTTACTGACTTGATTTTAAGGAACAGCATATGTTACACTTGCTGGTGCATGTACAAGTACAACTCTCCCCCCTCTTTCCCGCCTGACCATCATTTCATTTGTTCATTGTTTAATTTAATGAGGTGACTTTATATGCTAGTAAAGGGCTTGAGATTAGTGCATTAAATTTCATGAGTTAGATAGCTAAGTTGCTAACCAAACAGGTCCGTGCTTGCAGGTTGAGCAACCGGGGTAGTCGCAGCTGCTGGAGCTCTAGCTTGTAGTGGACAACTGAATTTCATGTGATATTTTTGTTTGGATTTTTCCCTGATGTGGGTAGTATAGTTTCCAATTTTCCATTTTCTTAACAGCTAGCTAGCCACTGAACGATTGATTACCCATAGCAATATCATTTATTTAGGTTTACAAAATAAAGTTTGGGAAATTATTTAAATTGTTGATTGCCCATACCAATAAAGTTGAATTTTTTTTTAATTGCTTCGTTTTGGACCGACTTCATTCCAAAAGCCAGATATCTATAGCTGTCTGTTCAAGCTTTAAATTCATATTTTTCTTTTTCAAATGGAAGTTATAGCAAGAATATGGAAAGGTACATAAAAGAAAAAATGTCACAAAAAAAAGAAAAGAAAAATGTAGATGAGATTATTGGATGTTTTTGAACTTATGGTGGAAGTTATAGTAAGAATATGTTGCATGTAGATGAAATTGACGAGATTAAAAGGGAAGTAGTGAAAGGGTGACATTTTTAATATAAGTAACTAGGGTCGGGATGATATTTTTTCATAAAGTAAGGAGGGGTGTAAATGATATTTTTCATAAAGTAACAAGGGCATGAATGATATTTTCTGTAAAGTAACCGGGCCGGAATTGATATTTTCTGTAAAGTAATAGGAGGTACGAGCGATTTTTTCGTAAAGCAGCTTTAATAGAATTGCACAAAAATTATCCACTCCTTTCAAAATCCTAGAATTTCTAAAGCGCTGCACATAATTTACAGCAAATCTTAAATCCAAAGAAGCTATATTCATCATGTTCCTATACTTCCACCAGCATATATCCCAAGTTATATGAAGACTCTTCCAACACTTGAATCATGCAAGATACTTGAACGTGTTAGGGTTTTCCTTGTCCCTCTCCAGGTAGTCACGGGTGATGAGATCTTCAATCCGCTTCTTAATTGCTTTGATGTCAGGCTGCATATTCCAAGTATAGTTTAGCCATAAATAACATGTTACTACAGAATTCTCAGCGGCAAAGTAACACGAAAACTATCCATACAGATATAAGAGACTTGCATTTCAATCCTCTAACAAGACCTGTTGACTTACTTCAATGGTAAAAATCTTTTGCATAAAGTCCATTACTAAAAAATTACTTTAACTTCTTACGTGAAAATATCTATATTGTAAACAGGAATGTAAGATTGAAAACTGTAAACAATGACAATTCTCCTGAATTGAACCCGAATATAGCCCTCTCTAGAAGTAGCACTACATGATGAGAGCAAAGATAATGTAATACCTTGAACATACGTCCCAACTGCTCAACACACTCCATGACTAATTGTTGGTGACCCAAAACTTTCCGACTCTTCATAATCCGAACAATGGCAGCATCAATAGCATATCTCCTGTCTTTGTCAACATCTTCAATTACCTTCTTTCTTTCATCCACTGGTGGGAGAGGAATCTAAGATAAAAAAATGCCAAAGTTTTCAGTCTTGAACTCTTAATACAAATATTCGCTGAAAAAAATAAACACCTAATACAAATAAAGGGAAAATGGTAATAGGGATCTCAGACCTTAATTCTTCTCATTCTGTCAGTGAACTTAGAGTTGAACTCAAAGTAGTCAGTTGGTGAGATAGTCTTTGTATTTGGCTCCTTAATGAGGATCTTGTACTTGGCACAGGACAGCGAATGGAGCAATCTAACCAAGTCATCATGAGTAAGGTTTAACTGAGTCAATATTTCTGAGTAGCTCAATCTATCTGCAGTATTAAAGAGCAGCAAGAGAGCAGCCTGTAAAATGAACACAACAGAATTTATAGCCTCCATACTAGAAAACATCTCTCAAAAATGATGAGGTGCCAACACTCAAAGATAATGAAGCAGAATATTGTGTCACAAGTTACCTGATAGGTTGACACAACCAATTCAATGGGTTTTGGTTCAAACTTGCCAGTAACGTTGCAAGTTCCCAATGAGTAAATCCATGTAAGTTTTCTGTGTTTCGTCTTTGTTTCATAGAATGCCTTGAAAACTTCAACACACTTCACCTAAAATGAACATAAACAACAAATACTTTAGCCAACAAGTACATTCTTTAAGCATAACCTACATTAGCAATGGAAATTTGACATTTCAACAAACTAAATATAAAAGTTACCATCTCTTCTGGAAGGTTAAGCTCAAATGATTTATAACTTGGCCAGTATCCAGTTGTAAGAACAGTGACTGTCAAATCCATCCCAGGATTAACATTGGAGTTATTGCGAAGATATTCCTCAAAGCTGGTCTGATTTTCCCGAGCCAATGTCAAATCTGTGACCTGGAAGAAAAAAAAAATGCCAAATGTAATCTATTAACACCAGAAAAACATACAGAAAGACAGACAAACAGTAAAAAACAGGTCAACTCACCATTCCCTCCATTTTTGAGGTGAACTGTCCACCACATTGCTGCTTCAGCTTAGTTAGAATACTTTTTTCATGGTCCTCATTGGCACTCCGATCAAAAAGTAGCCGACGAGCAAGTTTTTTCCTGTGAATTGCAAATATATATTGGTTACTTAATCGCATCCAACAGTTTAGTAATTGCCTCAATAAAATAACAACCAGCAGCCCTCACCCCTCTCTCTCTCTCTCTCTCTCTCTCTCTCTCTCTCTCTCTCTATATATATATATATATTTATGAATATATAAACGAGTGTCTGACAACAGTTATAACTTGTGACACATGAAACCAAATACACTCCAAACTGAAAAACAATGCCTTACCTGTAGAATTCTGCAAAAAGGTCTTTGTCACTGATATATGCAAGCAGCTTAACAACCTGAAAAAATTCAATAACAATATTAAAATTAATCAACAAAACTAACGGAACAAGAATACAAACATAACGCGGGCAATAAATTAAAATTCAACATAAGAAAAAACCTCAATAAAATACCTTCTCAAGTGTTTCTTCTATGGCCTCGTCACTCAACTTCTCACTCCCACCCTTCTTGAGAATATTATCACAGAATCCAGCAAGTAATTCAGCACTTGAACTCCCAGAAACAGCTTTATTGCAAAATACCTCAAAAGCCTCTTTCAGAGCCTATTATCCAACCAAAGTTAGCAAGCGTCTTTTAGACAAAGTGATAAGATAATATGTCAATGACCAGTATCCTAAAACACTAACCTTGTGAAAGAGCGAGTGGTTTATAAAGCAATCGTTGACATAAGCCATATACTTATCATGCAGCTCAATTATTTTTCTGACAAGGACCTGAAGAACACAAAGCTAAGTCAATCATGTACCTCCAATCACTTCTAAAATTCTTAAATACACAAATTAAATAATTCACCTGTTCCTGTGCACCACCTCCACTTGAAGCCTGCAGAATTGTTGATATCACTTAGCACCACAATAATAAAAACCAAGATGAACAAGTATTAAGCTCATTCATGAATCTATGCTAGATAGGGTTGGCAGAAGCACATGTAACCAAACACAATTACTGGAAAAGAATCCTATCACAATTTAGTACAGAGACAATTTTATGTGTCTGTTGATGAACACATACAATCTGGACAAATTAAACACCAAAATGCACACAGAGAAAGGTATGCATGTAGCATGAATTTACATAGATTAAATAACACAGAAAAATACTGAACCTGGTTACTTGTAGCATCTTCAGCCTGTTGGACCAGGGCTGTACCTTCAGAAGTGACGTGCTGCAAAAACCCACAGAACTCTTAGTATCATTGTAATAAAGAAACATCTAATCTAGGTCAGAAGTAGAACATGAGCAGAAAACCAACTAACCTGTTTGAATACACTAGCAACAGGTTCCAAGCCTTTAGGAATTTTATGGTAAAGTCTATATATCCTAGAAAGATCATCCACCTAGACATAAACAAGCAGACATAGTATCAGAAATAAACTAGAGAATGGCTGGATAACAAGATCACAAACTGCAAGACAACAAAATACCTTATCATCTCTAAGCAAAGCACGACATCCAGAATGCTCCTTTTCAAGCAGTTGAGTTGCATAATGCACCAATAACTCATTTTGCACTTTCTGCAGGACAAGCATATTGCAGCTATAAATAAAATGAACTTGAAAGTAGGGAGTATTACTATCTAAGAGAACATATAAGATTAAAAAGTAATATAAAAATCTCAAACCAGAACTCTTTGATCTGTCCATTCTCCACTTCAATCATAGAAGCCGAATCACAAGAGTAGGCAATTTGCACCACATCCAATGTAAAATAATGTTTCTAAACAGATACTTAATATATATATATATATTCATAATGTATCAGTGTGCGCCACATCACATCCCATGTTGCATGGATGTCTTCCTCATAGATTCCTAATGCATCAGTGCTAACACGTCTCAAAAGACCTCACATATGAATCATTGTTTTTCCATAAGAACCAGACTTTTATTAAATAAACAGAAAGTATAATATAGTGGATAAGATATCCACCAACTTAAAAGTTAAAAACTTACAACAGAGAAGTATATACCAGCTATGCGTCAAATACACTCACATATAAATCATTGTTCCATTAATTTTTATAAAATTCCTGTGCAACATCTATTTATTTTCACAGAAAGCAAAATACAACCCCCAAAGCACTTTAATACCTTAATGAAGTCAACATGTAACTTGAAGATTATTGAAGATCCTACTATAATATACAGGCACCACAACTACCACCCAGTAACCCCACAATCTCTCTCTCTCTTACACACACACACACACATATGCATACTACGTACACACATTAATATATATATATATAAATATTAACCAACCTCCACCAGCTTCTGCTCGCTGCTTGAATGCAGGTAATGAGAAACTCTATCTCTCTCCCTTTTCAAGCATTCTTCTGCCTGTACAATTCCATAACAGGTTTTAGACACATAGACTAATATGAAAAACCACACCACACCCGCATAACTAAATGAGAAACTTGCCTTCAACATGTAATCTGGACAAGAATCCTCCAAAATCCAATTTGATGCTTTACGAGAATAGTATTCACCAGTATCTGCTAGCATGTGTGATTCAAAGTCCTGTTCATAAGCATCCATTTGTCCCATTCCAATTTCAACGAATATATCTATCACATTCTTCAATAGTGCTCTATCAATCTGTTCTCCTTCACGTTCTTTATCAATCTGATAAAAAAACATTGGTTATAAACATTTGTTGGTGACAGGATATAGATATCTCAAAATACATGACTAGGAAGTAATAAACTTACAAGACCAATCACAGCAACTCTGGCATTAGTATTAACCTCCTGATAAACCTGAGAGTACACATTTACGCCATCAATCAGACACTAATGAAGCAACTTTGCAAAAGTGACAATCATCTATAAAGTAGGCAGTCTGGTGCCATAACTAACCAAATCACGAAAGCAGGTAAGCCCAACTTCATTTAGCCCAGGAAGTGACCTCCTCGCAATGAAGTAGCGATCAAGATAATGAAAGAAGCGAGACAGCCACCTAACCATAACTTTATGATTTGACCATCTTTTGACAAGCTCCCGCAGCATATACTCATCATGCTTCTCTCTTAGAGAGGGCAACACCTAATAGATGAACAACCAAATAAAACAATATGATTCTATGTAAGTTCAAAAAACCAAAACAAAGCATGTCACTTTAGTAAATGATATAGGATAAGGAAAACATGAGTAAACATATCATAATGTTCCTTAGTCCTCACCGTTGAAGTAATGTACTCCTCAAATGCCTCCCGATATTTGTCATAAAGTTGTTGAGAATAATCATAAGGTGGCTTTTGAGTACACATGTTATAGATAGTTCTGTAGTTGAAATTAAGGAAAGGTCCCCCAGAGCACACAACAAATGCCTTCCCAATAACCTTAAAGGGGAAAACAAAAGAAAAAACACAAATATACAACTGTAGTATTTGAATAACACATGCAAAAAACCCAGAAAAGGATACGTATAAAGCATCATATATTCCTCTGAGTTGAACTGAGTCTCTGGTAATCCTTCTAGAATCCTCTTAAGCTTCGTGATACCCTTCTGCATATAGTCCCATCCTTGGTCCAACTCAATAACTTTGCGTTCCATTGTTGCAGATGACAATATTTGCTATTCTCCAACTATAATTCTATCAACCTAATAAGAAAACAATCAAAATGTACTACTATACATTAGCAACATACACATTGTGTGGATCTAAGAACGTGAATGATTAACAATCACAGATTCCATAACAACAATCACTACAAAGATATGGCATGTATTAAGCAACAACAAATAATAACAGAAAAATATTCTAAAGGCTTGGAACCATTAGCTTGTATAGTATAGAGTATAAGGAATATCAAAAACTTATTTCCCGTACAGAAATCCTAGTAATCAAACCAGAACCGCATGCATATCAAAGTTAAATAAAAAATATGCTTAAGAATACAGTAAATAGAAAACCTAGAAATATACAACAATGCGAACAAAGAAAAGGCAAAAAAAAAAAAAAAAAACCTAGAAATATACAGCAATCCATCCACGTCATAATTCTTCGCGTAACATACAAAAATGCGAAAGCGAAAAGAAAGTCAAAATCCGATCACTGCAAAACAAAGTATATTACACAGGGCAACACAGAAAAAAATAAGAAAAAGAAAAAAAGAGCTGAAAATTGTTTTGCAAGAAAAATAAACAAACATGAAAGCAAAGCTTAGACGACGATGGAAGAGGCAAATCAACAACGAAACCTACAATCGAACCAGACGTACAATGCGATGGAGTTCTAAAAGAATTAATGGTACGTTCGCTAAGAATTTGGGAAAATAAAAGAGTTAAAAGAAAGAATACCTAATCTTAGAGAGCGTTGGTTGAGAATTGCGAGCTCGGAAAAATCCCCAAATCCAAGCCCTTGAAATCGCGGAGAAATTATGGAGGACGAAAGCATTTGGAGTAGGGTACTCCTTTTTATATAGAAGAGAAATAGCCCTTGAAAAATAATGTGGAAAGGCTAAATAAATTTAACTAAACGGCATTACGCCATTACGGAACTCCCAAGTCCTAAGTAGATAGCTGGGTTAATAATGTCTTTTACAGTTTCTATTCTTTTGCTTAATTTTTTAAAATTTCTCCGACTGATTAAATAAAAAATTCATATAATATTTGTGCATACTTTTTACTTTAAAATTTTAAATTTTAAACAATTTTTGTGCATACTTTTTTTCTTTCTTTTTTCAATAAAAAATTTAGAAAGTACACATAGTATGAGTCGGCAATAATGTTTTCTGTGTTATTTCAATGCTTAGAGTTGGACGAATAGTATGAATAGGATTAGTGACTTGACCAAAATAAAAAAAGGTAGGATAAGTTTTGATAAAATAACAAAAAGAAAAGTAGGATAAGTGAAGGGAGGCACACCATTGTTGTGGAGGTCCGACAACAATTACTAACTGGGTTCGAAGGCCCATTTGTTCACGCGGTATGGATTGGTTTAATTTTATCCGCCCGTTTTGATTTTTAGTTTAACAAAAGCAAACTAGCAAGTGAATACATGATGAAAGAAATTTATATACTAGTAAGTAGTAACACTATAATAGTGACGTAGTATTATAAATTCATTATAATTAAAATATGTATATAATTATAATAAATTGTTTAAAGTAAGAGATGCATAAAGTTTTGGAAAGCTCTCAATCTCTCATGGCAAGTAAAATTATGATTATAACCTTAAAAATGAACGAACCGTGGAGTGAGGGGCGGGGGGCACCCATCAATGATGAAATTAGAGTTGAGAATGTTGTGTACTTTGGTCAACGTTTGGAAGGGTATTTATATTGAATGTGAATAGTAATTGTTGGCTTGAAATTGTAGGCTAATTTGCCAGTAATTTTTTGGTGAAGAATGATTAGGTAACAGAAACCAGTTTCTCATTTGGAGTTGGTTTCCCATTATTGCTGTACATGGGGAAAAATTATAGCAAGGACTGTGTGATTGTGTTCCTGATAATTATCGCTGAAAGACTCAACTTATAAAAGAACAAAAAGAATGATTATAAATTAGTCAATTTATGTTTCTGTGGACCAGAAAGTGCTAATGTCTTGGCCCAAAACAAGTCTGATAGAGTCCATATTTTCATTTCCAACAGCCAGAGGTCCGATCCACACATGGAAGTCTTAGGTCCAAGGCTCCATCCTAAGTTTATAGTATACTCTCTTTTTTGTAGAAGTGGAAGAAAGGGTTGCCAAAATTTTAGATGTTTTTACTGTATTAGTGATCAGAATCGAGTTATGAACATCCCATCCTCTATAGACTCATAATAGTCATAATGGCTTTTACATGCTCCACCACCATCCCAAGCAAAGGCAAAACTCCATCCAAGAATGAGTCCACAATGCCACCACCCCACCATGCATGCACAACTCCATTATCACGGCTAAATAGAGTGAGTCTCACTCTGGATATAATGAACTGGACTGGACTCATCAGTGTCTGCCGTGGTCAGGCCACCTGTTTCCATGCCTACTATTATGACCTCCTCGGTGGTACCCTCCACCGGGAGAATTCCTTTGCCTCGACCTGTCTGGCCTGTTGTAATCCCGTCCAGAATTCATTCTTCCATGCATATTATTATACCCAGGATTTCTAGTTGGACTATTATCCGGACTCCACGATTCGAAATCTTCATTGCTCACATGCTCATTTCCTTCCCAATTAGGAGGGCCTGACAACTGAGGCTGCTGCTGCTGCAAAGGTCTTCCTCCTCCATATGATGCTGCATTATACTGATTTTGGTTCTCTAAATAATGGTAGTTCAAAGGTAATCCCTGTCTAGCTCTCCACGAATCAGATGAAGGAGGAGGGCCTGGTTTGCCCACTGGTGGTGGTTTAGAGGAGTAGGAAGGTGGTGTAGGAAGGGGAGGCTCAGAAAAACGGGGCTGTTGCAGTGGTTGTGGCTGTCTTTGTTGCCTTGCCGGAGAGGACAAGAATGGCGAATTGGGCTGCCTTTCTGCAACATTAAATGAGTTAGATGATAGAGGGGCTGATTTGAAATTACTCGTGCTTTCACCCCAATACGAAGGCATGGCGGACATATTTGAAAAGTTATGCAAGTGTGAGGAACCCATAGAAGGAGGAAAATTCTCGGGTATGATGGCAGTTGCTTGAGGCAGTGAGTATGAAGAAGGTACTGCTGGTTGGGCACTTGATAGCCGTTGTTGTGGAATAATATGAGATTGAGCTGTTGGAACTATGTTGTTGGTTGCCATTGCTGGTGAAGAAGTGTAACCCACTTTGTTAGCCATTGAGCTTTGTTGTGAAAACGCATTCCTTCCAGCTTCTTGTCTCCATCCACTCTGTGAATTCAATAAAAGGAAACAGAGAAAAAGAATCAGCTATGAATGGATAATTTATATTAAAAATAGCTGGTGGATAAAAGAAATTACATTAAAAATAGCTTTGATATTTTCATTATCAAACTTATTAAATTTCTAAGGTGTAAGATTTATTTTTTTTTCCTTTTTTGTATTATTCACAACATGATGTCATAGCACATGCATGCTCATGCACCACAAGACCTTAGCTTTGCCACTTGTTTCATCGATGGTCCCTCCTACTAAAAAAGTGATTAGAAGACCCCAAAATTAGTTCTACACAGTTATTGAACGCACTTTTAGCAATATCTCATTGGGTGTTTTCCTAAATTATCATTTTAATTTTAATTTGCTTCGCTGGTCAGGATTCTAGAGCAGAAGAGTGTGGAAGAGTGCAGTGCAAAGGATACTACTGCTAGTAATTAACTGCAAAAGTGTGTACAATGTCTGGCAAAAGTTGCAAATTGAGCCCAAGTAACGCACCGTTCCAGGATTGCTTGAAGGTGTTGGGGATGGAAGAGAAACTTGGACCTTCTCCTCCTCCACTTTTCTACCTAACCCATTTGAATTACCAGCAAGACCAGCCCCACCAGCCTTAATCATATCCAGCAATTTTACTGTTTCCTCACTTGATAAGTTGGCAGCCTGGCCAGATGTCAATGCAAACACCAATTCTGGATTTTTAAGCAGTACAGCAAGCAACTCTAGATCTGGTTCGGCTGTGCTTGCATTATTAATTTGAGCTAAGGTGGGTGCCAAAGAAACAGCACCGTTTACTCCTTGATGAGAAGGAACAACTAGTGTCTCTGCATTATTTACATCTCGGATAAGGGAAGCTTGTGCTTGTGTTTCAGTGCCATCAGCATCGGCAGGCTGTTCCGTTGGTATTTCCGGCGTCAATGAGTCATCATAGTCCATTTCAAGGTCCCATGGTCCCTTCGGGTTGGACGGTATCTCCTTGACTGTCCGGTAGATAGTTTCCAACTCACGGCGGTTTCTGTTTTTCTGGACTTCAATTTCTTTGCCATTCTCACCAGCACCTACCCTCCATGAAGGATTCAGTTTTATTTCTGCAGAAAGGACATAAAAGGTTGATATCCGCAGAGAATGTTATTTAACACTAAAGAAAGTCATCTACGAACCAAAGAACTACCAAAGTAAATCAGGAATAGAAAAGAAAAAACAAAACAAGTTGACACAAAGTTTAGTGCTCGGCATATAGGTTGAGTGTCTCAATTCAACATTGTCCAGGATCTGTTTGCCTTTGCAACCTCTATGAGATGAAGAGATGAACGTCCTTTATCTACCCTTGACTTATCTGCCAATGCCTTAAATAGCGATGATCGGGCCAAGTTGATTGGTTATTTAGCCAAGTGTCATTGGTTATTCTACCTTTATAAAATTATATAATAGAACCCTGATAAGAATGTATTTTCTGCAGATACAGTTCACAGTCAAGCATGTTACCAGAATTTCAATGCGACCTTGCAGAGTAGTTAACCCATATAAGTTTGAATTGTCAATTACCAGGTGCGGGTCAGATGGGTATTGGAGAGTAAACAGTTTTGACACTCGAGCGGGTTCAAGTTCAGACTTAACATTACCAACAATCCCTCATTAATTATTTCATGCTTACAAATTCAAGATTTCGATGATATAACCATTCATTTGGCTTGCTTGGTGGAATGTCCTGCTTTAAATATGAGCATACATGTAGATTAGACCTCATTCACATAAACCCATAATGATAATCCAAGAGTTTGCTTCCATACAGGTAAAAACCCATATAGACCTCAAGATTGCCCAAATCTTATTAGAACCAAATTGTGTTTAAATTTGCTAATCATAAATACCACATGGACAAAAAATAACAAGTGACTAAATCAAAGTTCCAAATCCTGTAGCACTATTTCTTTAGTAAACTGAGTTGTAAAACAGAGCCCTCAAAAATTTCACATCCACAATGATGATGAAATGAAAGGGGAAGTAGGGAAAGGGAGATGAGGTCACTCCTGAAATTTTGAAAGAGCTATAATCTATTTCTGTCAAAAAAAAAAAAAATCAAAGACATTAATATGCTTAGAAAACAAAACTAAATGATCCCGTTTTTATCTGGCATGAAACACCCACTCAGGCACCATTCTTTCAAACACCCAGCAATTGTCACATGGAAGAAATGACATCCTCCAACAACCTTTTGCTCTATGCAGCACGTATAATATACCGTAAAATACTGATGCCCAGACTGTCTCATTTCCTACCAAAATGCAAAATATGAATAATAACCAGACCAAGTCCAAGTGTCCAAGGGATTTTAAAAGCCACACTGAACTGCTACAGGATTGATATTTTTCTTCGGTAACTCTGGTAGAAATTATGATAGATAGATTTTAAAATTTCATTAATAGAAATTAAATATCATTTAAGATTTGATCCACAATGTAAGTCATTTGAGGCCCAATTATTATTTTCCAAGGGAAGTAATCCACAGGATCTCCTATAGATGATGGTTCAGTGGGCCCATCAGTGGAGAAGGGAGCTGTGCAGGCAGGACATTCAAAGAAAAGGTCACCTCAATAATTAGGCTAAACAGTAGAACATTTGTAATTAAAAATAAAAATAATTAAAACTTAAAAACAATAGAAAATAAAAAGGATTTGGGGGGCGAGGGGGAATTTTTTCAAACTCCACCTCATTACTTACATGCAACTGAACTAATTCCCCAGTTTTTCATACAAAAGCTTTGTTCAGGGTTTTTTCATCCTATTCATAAGTGAACAAGTATAGATACTTTGGGGGTGGGGGAGAAGAGATTATCCATCACTGAGAAGCTATTAACTCAAGCACTAAAGGCACTCTCCACTAAACTCTAAAAGCTTAGAAGGATCTCTATTTTTCCTTTTCCTTGTCCATAATGCCTATTGCTTTCACGTTAATATTATGAGCAAAAAGTCAAAGTAACCAACAAAGATCTACTAAAAGCATATGTACCTGGCGGTGTCTTCCATGGGATCTGGACTCTCTGGCACCTCTCCCATATGGGCTCCTTCATATCCATTCTCAGCTTTGGAGCAAGAGAAGTTTCAAGCCTATTAGGAGTTTCGCTCTCTTTCAAAGGAAGTATCACAGGTTTCTTGGGTTCATCAATATCAGACCGAACCAGAGCTTTAGGTACCACAGGCAATATGCTAGCCTGAGAGGTTGAAAGTTTGTTCACACATTCAGCCTTCACTTCTTTATTTTCGTTAGATGAACCAGATTTCCCATACTTGCTCTGCATAAATTGTGCTCGCATTTTTGATTTTTGGATATCATCAGCAGACATCGGACGACCCTGACTCACAGGTGTCGCTCTTGTGGCTTGCGGGCTTCTCCCAGATGCTTTTTGGCCAGGCTGTTCCACCAACTGAACTTTTCTGCGTTCTCTAAATTCTGTTACTAGCTAAGGATATGAACTCCTTTATAAAAAGTAAACTTCATATGAATGATTCGTATAACCTTTATTAAAAGCCTTGTTTCTTAACTAATGAATATAATTTTTGTTTTTCAAAGCAAGCCGTAATATGTTACTCGGGAACTGTAATATATCACATGGGAAAAAAAATAAAAAATCTATATTCAGGATACGGGATGAAGATACACCTAGGATGTGCTTCTTATTTGAATCATCTGATGAAGTTGTCAATAACTTCAATGGTTCTGAAGCCTCCAATTTCCTGAAAAAAGAAATTAAGATTGTTACCAACAACACTATCAAAAACAATACTATCTTAGCAAAATGTCAGAACAAAGAAATATTTGTACCTGAAATTCTCTGCAGATTCAAAGGGCGTTGCAAGGATGTCTTCCTGTACAACAGAAAGGAACCATCTGAAAACACTATGCAATTTAAACCAATTTGAATAAATTTTTAATAAATTCTATGAAGCACTTACATGAATATCCATATTTGACTTCCATGATTCATCGCCCATAACTTCATCAATACTGCAGAAAATTATAAGAAATAATTTAAAACTGATTAACCAACTTTTTAGTGCATGGAAAGTAAAAAAATTTACTTACCTCTGCTTCAGCATTACTAAATCTTGTTGTGAATCACTAGATGTTGTCATGCCATTTGGTTTCTTCATAGCTTGGCTTCTTGCTAATAATTTGCTCCATCTTGATAACAAAACCCTTGCCCTGTTTGATATGTCTGATCTTCAAATCAGATAAATGAGATTCAAAACATTCATGGGGAATAGAAAAGGACATCTGAAGTACATATAAAATTGCTAATTATACAAAAGAAACTTTCTAGGCACCAATGCACCATAGAAATAAAATTCAGACAAATGAGAAGCAAAAATCTCATGGTGTATAGAAAAGACAGCCAAATCACATACAGAATTGCTTATTTACAAAAAAGAAATTTAAGAAACACTAAAGAAATGGAAATCATCTACGCATATGAAGAAGCATGTTTTAATCTTGAGCCAGGAACAAGATCAACCATATATAGATGAGCACAAAAGAAGAATTTGAGAGAGACAGGGGGAGATAGAGGAACAGGTGACAAAGCACCAAAGTGGTTTCTGAAACAAAAACACACCTGCTGTCCTGTAAAACCGCAGTCTGTTAACACTTTGCAGTATGGCTGACATATGTACAGGAGGAGCTTTATGTAGAGGCAAATGACAAAGAACCTGTGCAGCAGGTAATTATTACATTTTAAAACAACAATCTTAAAGCATGGCAGATAGATAATTGAGAAAATGGATACCAGTTCAACAAATACCTTTAAAATGACAAGTAGAACACTTGTTTGTTCTTCAACGGCTGCTTGACTCAACCACGTTGCTAAAATCATCATGCCACCTTTAGTTAAAAACCTGCATGCATACTAGAGGATGTCTGGACCATAAAAAGATAAAACAGGAACATATTATCAAACCTATAAAGTGATTAGTAAGTACCAACATAATACTGAAGAATTCTGTATCTGCAAAACCCACTCCAGCAGTTTCACCTGCCCAGAAAATGTTTCTTCTTTCCGCATCGAGTTGAAAATGTTTTCAACAAAATGTTTATCTAAGTCATCTAATCCAGAAAGAGCATCATCTTGTGTGGAGCAAGATGGTGCATCTTCAACATTGGAGGGACCAACAGAGTTTAAGGGAACTGGATCAATTGGTGTCAGATCAGATCTTGTTGAGACTCCGTCCTGCAATTCTTTATGTTCATTGAATCTGATGGCCTTCTCCCTCGACAACTGGACTAGTTTTCTAACTCTTGACCGTTGACTAGTAAAAAAATCACGAACCTATCAATCAATGGAGCACAAGCATGTAAGAAACAATTACACTAATCACCATAAAATATGTTGAAATAGGTTAATGCAATCATTGAGATGTTATAAACCTTAAACCGTTCACTCTTCCGACCTTAAAAAAATTAAAAAATTAAAGAAACTACAATGGGGAGAAAATAATGTCATCTTGGGTATAGATACTCAACCCTAAAATTGCAATTAATAAAAGTGTAAGACCATATCTTATTATCAATTTGATCCACATTGATGTCCATGGGAGAGAGCTAAGGGTTGATTTCACAAAATGTGATATGAAATCATTTAAAGGAACAAGCGAAAAAAAAAAAAGAACCTGTGTGACTGTAACGCCGAATAAAGCACTGAGCTCACGAGATTCCTTCTTAGTAATTGCATCTTTAATAGCAAAAACAGATTGCATATACTTTATAGCCTTTGGATTTAACAAATCTCTAGGTCTTTTTCCTGCAAATGGACCATCTAGTTAGATAACAGATGGTGGCCACAAGAAACAAACACCCAAATGCATAAAAATTGTGAATACAAAATTATAGCAGCCAAATAGATATGTAGCTGAAGGAGCAAATTCAAGAAGTAGAAAACATCAACCATTAAGCATAATTAGCGATACTAATTCCACTTCCAAGACTTACCAATATTAATAGAAAGAGCACCAGCTGCCTGCATGTGGCCAACAAAAAAAGGAGAAAAATATTAGAATTGTTTTTTTAAAAATGGAACAAAACAGTGCTAATTATTCTAATCCTTCTATATTTCCTCTAATATCTCGGAAAACAAACGCAAAACGTAATTCAAATTGGAAAAGGCACCATTTCTTGGGAGAGAGGATTGGCGCCGGTGAGGTTGCATTGGGTGACGACGATTTTCTGGAGCTGATCGATCTGGCTGTGGAATAGCTCTCTCTGCGAGTCCACGAACTTCTGGAATGACTCCACGGAGGTCCCAATCTCTATCTCCGAAAGATCCTCCATTGCCGACCCCAAAGCTTGAATTTCGAAATCTAAATGTAGCGCATGAAGAATTTGAAAAGCAGGTATTAAGCACTGGGCCTTTGAGATAAAGTTAGGGTTAGGCTTTGGTAAGAGAGAGAAGGAAGGAAAGAGACGAAGCAGAGTGCCAAAGTAAAACCCAAACGTTCACGTCCACGTCGCACGAGCGCTTAATACAATTGGCGCGTGTATTTTGCGGATCCGGTTCGTGGGTTCTGGGTATGCTCTGCCGATTCGGTTTTTCTTTTGAGATCTTATAATTATCTAACATTTCCTGATTCGAAAAATTATAGAATATAACCAATATATCGTTATGTGATATAACTAATCTAATGTGTACGGGTATTATTGGACGATGTGTTTATATTAGTATGGTATAGTATTAATAACATTTACTCATATTATAACATATAGACCGGTTATATCACGTATCAATATATCGGTTATACAGAATAATTTCTCTCTTAATTCCATAATTTTTAATGTGTAACCAATTTAATGTGTAAGAGTATTATTAGACGGTACGTTTATCTCTCCTAGAGAATAATATTAATATAATCCACTCATATTATGACACATTAAATTAGTTACACCACGTGACAATGTATCGGTCACACCACGTGACAGTATATCAGTCACACCAAAAAATCTCTTCATCCCTTGGGAGAACATAATGTTTAGATTAAAACAAACTGTGTTTTGGGCATTCAAACTTAAATCCTTATTATTCAGAATATTAATTACACATAAGCTTTTTTTTTTATAGAAAATTCGATTTTTTAATCTCCAAACTGCCATTTTCTAATTTGTAGCTAATAATTATCATTTAATGTCTTAATATTGTTCAACATTATCTTGTTTGGAATTTTCAATTTAATGCATGAGATAACCCTAAACCCAAAGTTGTACCTATGAGGCCTCCAATTTGGCACCCAATTTGGGCTCTATTGAGACAAACTCTTCTTTGGGTAACTCTCTCTCTCTCTCTCTCTCTCTCTCTATATGCATATTGGTACAATTGACATGTACCAAGCGACATATTTGTACAGTTGAAATGTATATGGGAAAACGCCCATTATATGTGCAAAAACGCACTACTACGAGAAAAAACCTCTTATACGGAAAAAACGCATAATGTACAAGAAACAATCCTGATAAGGAAAAAGCCCCTGATACGAGAAAACTCAACTCAAATGAGGAAACATCCCTTATGTGGGAAAATATACCTAATGTGAGAAAATGCCACTTATATTGGAATACATGAAAACACACCTTATATGTGAAAATACCCCTTATACGTGAAAATATTTCATATACGAGAAAATATTCCATGTATGAGAAAACACCCCTTATACAATGAAACACACGTTACACACATAATGCTGAAAAATGCCCCTTAAACCAGAAAATGTTTCTTATACAGAAAAACACACTTTATACGAGAAAATGCTCACGATGCGAGAAAACCCTCCGGATATGAAAAATGCCCTTATACGAAAAAAACACCTTTTATACGAAAAACTCGTGCTTTTAGAATTACTCAAACAGTTTGTTGGTTGACTATACAGCCCTCCGTAGATTGTTGGTTGACTACACAACCAACAAACTGTTTAATCCCGAAAGCATACAAGTGCAGTAGAAACGCATCGCATCGTATAAGTACAGTAAAACGATTCCATACAGCTGTGCACAGTAAGCACAGGGAGTAGCTTCACCTTAAAGTTGCAGACTTCCAGCTCTTTCATGTCTCAAGAAATTAAACAGGAAACCCCCAAATCAAATACAAGGCATATTGATTATTCTTACAGACTCCCATAGTGAAAGTCAGTCTTCAACACTCTCTTTCAAGTTTCAACTATGGGATTCAGATTTCACAATCTCAATTCCATATATAACAGGCTTGCTTTGCACATACACAAGCATTCTCATCCCAACCCCATGATTGCCCAATCCCTCAAATCCCATCTTCAAGACCCTTCTTTAATTCTCTCTCAAAACCCCATTTACTCAATTCCCAGAAGGTGGCATTTGGGCCATTCCCACCACCACCATGATGATCAACATCAGCGTGTGTCTGGCAAAGAGGGCGAGAAGATCTTCAAGCTGGGATTGGCAGCTGACATTGGACTAGCTACTGGGAAAGCTCTGACTGGTTACTTATCTGGAAGCACCGCCATCATTGCTGATGCTGCCCATTCAATCTCCGACGTGGTAACATCCTTACTTTGCTGTTATTCTTGCTTTCCCATGTTTTTTATGTTGTTGAATTGAAGTTATTATTATTGTTGTCTTGTTGTATGTATTTCGGAGCTGAATTGTGCTAAATTGCTAATGTCTGTTTGTGGGTTTTATTTTTTTTTTGCTTTAAACTAGAAAGAGATTTATATCCTGATATATTCCAAATTGAAAATAAATGCTAAATAGTTCATACATGCTTTTGTTCATTTTGTGCTTGTCATTATCATCGCCATCTCTATTTTATTGCAGGTTCTTAGCAGCATCGCGTTATGGTCATTTAAAGTTGCAAATGTTCCGAAAGACAAAGAACACCCATATGGTCACTGTTGATTTGTACCTACACGCTACTCCATTGATCTCACATTATGCATATATGCACCCTATTTTGTTTTCGTTGTCTTTTTGTATTTGTTGGAATATATACAATTGTTTTCTTGTTTCACTTGTTTTTCCAGGACATGGTAAATTTGAGACTCTAGGAGCACTTGGAATCTCTTGTATGCTGTTGGGAACTGCTGGTGGCATTGCATGGCATGCTTTGGATCTTTTGATGGTAAGGGTCCATTATTTTTTCTCTCTACCTCCTCAAAGAACAGCATTCGTATTTTGTTCCTTTTCTGTTTTCAAATAATTTCAGTATTGTGGTCAGTTTTTCTCTTGATATTGAATCAGATTCTTCTTTTTGTATTTGTCCTTAGAAACCATTTTTTACCATGTGCAGGGATTATTTGCAGCATATCCTGAAATAGTTAGTCAGTCATTGACACATGAACATGTGCACAACCATCATCATGGACATCACCATGGAGTTAACATGGAGCACCCCGTTCTAGCTTTGAGCATGACTGTTTTCTCGATATCTATTAAAGAAGGGTACTTTAGTTTATAAAATCTTAATTTTTCAAGTGTTGTCTCCTACTCAATGTTATTGGAAAGCAGATTGAATTTTCTTATCAAGAATCACATAACTATTTAGGTCTTTAAATCATTGTTCCTTCTTTCTTTTGAGTAAAACATTTCTCTCTCTCTCTCTCTCTCTCTCTCTCTCTCTCTCTCTCTCCCTTCTTCACTAATATGTCTTCCTTATCTATTCCAGGCTATACTGGATCACAAAACGGGCAGGAGAAAGACAAGGTAGCGGACTGATGAAAGCAAATGCGTGGCATCATCGGGCAGATGCCATTTCGTCAGTAGTTGCTCTCATTGGAGTTGGTGAGACACTTTAGTTCTTCTACAGACCATTTCTATTTCTATTTCTTCTTTAACATTGAGTTAATCTATATGTACTACATATAAAAGCACGTATGCTTATAAAGCATATTTCATTCATTTTGATTTTAGGAGGTGCAATCCTAGGAGTGAAGTTTCTAGATCCCCTTGCTGGACTTGTTGTCTCAGGCATGATCCTAAAGGCCGGACTTGAAACTGGACATCAGAGGTCTGATTTGTGTTCCCCAGTTTATCTGAACCAGTATATCGCACTTGCTTTTTAGACTTCTAAAATGAGTTCACGTGATTGTTTAAACTGTAGCAGGTGCGGGTTCCTACAAATATTAATGTAGTTGCTGTAGTAGCAAACATATTTTTAAGTTCCCTGTAGTCCACATCTATACTTTTCATTTTTGTTTTTGTTTCGAGGTTCTGTTGGGTTTCTCATAGGGTGAGGCCTATTAGGCATATGCAAAGCCTTCTAATCTGAAAAAATCCTACTAATAGCAATCATATCTTGGAAAGCCATTTTGATGGTGTAGATTGGGCCAGTAGGTCTTAGAGATTTAAGTTACATTCTGATGCAACAAAATCATATGGCTGATGTGGATGAATATTGAACTGTCAAATTCCAATTTTATGACTTTGTGCTTATGATCCCACCCCCATAGTAGTATAAGCTTTCTTTCATTCATCTTTGACACTTCTGTATGTCTGAAGATGATCTTTACTATGAATGAAATAATCTAAGCTCAATACACACACACACACACACACACACACACACACACACACACACACACACACACACACACACACACACACACACACACACACACACACACACACACACACACACACACACATATTTGTTTGTTTATTATGCATCTCCCATCTGATGTGTGCGCTTGTGTTACTTATTTTAATTTTTGGCTTTTTGTTTTGGGGGGACCCAATTTAGTGTCTTGGAACTGGTGGATGCTGCAATCCCAGCAAATCAATTGGATCCTATAAAACAAACAATACTCCAAGTCGAGGGTATGAAGGTAAGTAGCAGATTCCTCTTTCGTTTTTAATTCTTATAATGCCTTTAGGAAATTATTGTTATTCTCATCTGATCTTTGTGAGTGTGTGTGTGTGTTGTGCGTAAAAGTCTGAAAATTGTAGTCAGATACTTTAGCTGGGTTTCATTAACGGGTGCCATCAGTTGGCTTAGGGATGAGAAGCTAGCATCTCACCAATTGTCTGTTATGAAATTCTTGTTTGAAATTATCTGTCTATGTACAGGGCTGCCATCGCTTGAGGGGAAGAAGGGCTGGTTCATCTCTATACCTCGATGTACATATTGAGGTTGGTTCTCCTGTGCTACACTTTTTCATGCTTTATGTAGCTTGAAGTTTGCCTGAAAACTGTCTATGCAAGGTTGACAAATACTGTACATTTTTTCTCCTCTAAGGCGGGTTAGTTGTTACCCTTTTGCCTGGCAGGTTGATCCTTTTTGTAGTGTTAGTGCTGCACATGAAATTGGAGAAACTGTTCGTTATCAGATTCACAAAAACCATCCTGGAGTGTCTGAGGTTTTCATACACATAGGTATGCTATGTGGTTCCACTTGCCAGTTTTGGTAATTGGGCTAGACAAACTACAAAGGTTCAGTTGTAACTTTTAAACAAATTAGAAATTTTTTGATCCAGTTGTTCCTTACTTAAGCAATTAGCAATTTACTCTCATGTTTGAATTCATATGTTGGATACCATGTTTTTGCTTTCTCATTGTAACTTTTTTATTCTCATTTCTCAATTTAATTCTCATCACTTGCTCTAACTTCTCTGTAGATCCTGCAATTTCACCCAGTGTAGACCAGCAAGAAATTCTCAATGGAACTGCGTCCCAGAAAAGTTCTCCTGCAGAAGATAAAGACATTGAGGCAGCTATTTCCAGTATCATCTCATCTAAGTTTGAAGAGGTATTTGTCATATCTTTAATGAACTTGGAAATTCATGCTCAGCTTGACTAGATTGTTTGCATGTGAATGTAAGGGCTTAATAATAACAATAATAAAGAAAATCAGGGACCAACTTACATTGCTTTTGCATCAAAGCATGCATGCCATATGATTAAGAGGGATAACCTTAAAATTCTTAGCTCTTTTAGTCTTATGCCCAAAAAACACCACATTGTTAAGCCTTCTTATATACTATTATTGTAAGTGAAAATGACATCCAGCATGTGTTTCAGAAAATGGTTGTTGAGCACATTACACACCACTTGTTGCAAGGCAAGAGGCTACTCCAAATCGAGGTTTCCATGCCCCCGGACATCTTGATTCGGTAAAACTGGTATCCCGACATGGTGATTCCATGCTGTCTACAGTTACATTCTTAACAATTCTTAAGTAATGTTTACTCATTACAGAGATGCAATGGATGTGGCAAGAGAAGCCGAGGAAGAGATTTTGAATTCAGCGAACGATATTATTCATGTCAGCATTCAGGTACGTCTGGGGAAACCAATTCCACAGTTCAACCATGACTAAAGAAGATAGAGAGCAGGCAAGCATTTGTGACCATTTGAATAGAATCATGAGAATTATAAATTAATCCCTGGAGAACGGTGGGTATAGAATGATGGTTTACTTACTTTCTTTTTTGTCAAAATACATACCTTTGGCGTTGTTATGTAATCTTTTAATTTCACTAATATGAAAACAGAGGGTGTCAATTCTCAGCTGTTTGTCACAAGTGTATTGTTCTATTACGTTTTCCAGTCACATTCTTTCTTTCCATGTTAGTTTTATTTTTCACAGTTTATATTATTTGGTTTACTTTGATGCTCCATCAGCTACCAGTCCGCAAGCTCTATTATAATTATCAACAATTAGTATGTTATTCGATTGTTTTTAGATTACGCTTTACCCAATCGCAAATTGTAAATTTGTAACAATAAAATAGACACGAAGAAAATTCTAAAAGATTACCCATAGAATACACCAATACAATTTTCAGTTTTGATTGGAAATTAGGACATTTTATTCATACCCTAATTTTTTATGTTGATTCAATTGAAAAATAAGCTTATTTTACAAAGTTTACTCAATATTATATTTTTAAAAAATTAGACAATAAAAAAGGAGTACAACTCCGAACTCAAATCTCATAAATTAGCCTAGTAAAATTTTTTGTGTTCCACTTTTTTTGAAAGAACAAAAAAAATAAATCGTTTAAATGTAATAAAAAATGGAAAATATTATGAACAAATAAAGAATAACAATTATGATAAATAGAAAAGCTGAGAACCATTGATCAGATAATTGTAGTCTGAGTTGTTTAGTCGACATGATGTAATTTCCAAAAAACTATATCATCACGTCAATGATTCTCAAACAGAGAAAGAAACCAGAAAAATAATAAATAAAAGAATTAAAAGAGGTAATATGAAGAAGAGAGAGTGAAGGCTCAGAAGGATCCATTGGTAATTTTTTAATCATGAGGAAATACCTTCCCTCAGAAAATAGGTAGTTTATCAGCATCACTGCCTCAAACTCTTCTTCTACGAAACAAAAAAATCTAATTCTATACGATGAAATAAAACAATGTAAAAACAAAGACGATAAGGGCCAGAGGCAGATGGCTTTGAGGGCTTTGAGCTCTCAATATATAGAAGAAGCGGACGAATGAATTAGGGTTGAAATGGTTTCGGGGACGCCGTCTTATGGTCGGAGCAACTTTCTCTTCAATTACGAAACTACCCCTCATTTATGATGGAGGTCTAGCCCAATACGGCCCATTTAGCAGCTGTGGATGTGGAAATAAAAATGGGCTTCAAAGCTTAATTGAAAACCCAACCCAATGGCCATAGCTTTTTCTTTTTTGTATATATATTTTCTTAAATTTCTGTTTATTTATGATCATGGAAATAATTGAAAGTTTTGATATATCTTTTGGGTGCTGGGTGTTCTGTTTAGAAGAATCCTCCTTTTTATATAATTATAATACATGCATGATATTAATAGAAAAATTTGGTCAATGACTATTATACTGTGACGTGGTATTAATAATTCATGTGTTATAACATGAATGGACCCGACTTAATATTTTAGGATATAATATTAATAAATGTATACATATTATAACATAAGTGTATTAGTAACACTACGTGACGGAAAGCCACAGCCACAGGCTCTCGTTCATCTTACCAGTCTACAAGAAAGAAGGCAATGAGCAGTGAGTGCCAGGTAGAGCAGCTTTATAGATAGGGGTAGTAAGGTACGAGAAGTGATTATCACACCAAAAAATTACTCCATCATTCTAACACATTTATGTAGACATTCATTGTAAAGGGCAAAGTCCCACTGAAGTGAGTTCCTCCTCAAGAACGTCTAGAATTCTTGATTATGAAAAGAAAGAAAAATACATTTTTGGGTTTTCTGAGTTAACAAAAGGATGACTTGGGTTGAAAGAGAAAGGCCCAATTTTCACTAAGGCTAAAGAATGTGGACCTTAATTTCCAAGACCCCCCTTAATGATCAGGGCCCAATCTCAAAGACTCATTCCTACCGTGTCAGCAAAGCGAAGAAGACCTAGCCAGTTCTTCAAGTACTGGCCATTAATTATCTCCAATTCTCCATAGCTGCATTAAGTAAGTTACATAGTTTTCTCAAACATCCCAAATGAGTTTTCCACAGCTGAATCGCCGTGTGAGCGTTGTTGTTGTTGTTGGTGAAAAGGGTTCATGATTGGTAATCTCTGCTGGGTCATTGCTTCCAAGTCCAACCGTTGTTGTTGTTGTTGTTGTTGATGTTGATGTTGATGTTGTTGTTGATCATGTAAATTTGGTGGCCTTGACCCTCCAATCCCCAACAGATCAAGTGTGGTCATATCCCCTCCACCTCCTCCACCGCTGCTCCCTCCGAATAACAACCTCGTCGACCCCATTGCACTTCTCATCAAACTAGAATTACTATTATTGGGACTACTATGATCCTGATGATCATGATGTTGATCTTGCCCCATATTGAACACTACTTGACTAAACAGTCCCATGTCACTCATTGCTGAGCTGGCAGTGTTGGTTTCAAAAATCTGATTATGATGATGAGATAGTTCTTGTGGGCCCTTTTGCATGATCATGAGCTGGTTGGTGAACCCTCCACCGTGGATCCCAACCATGTGTGATTGATGATCAGATGGCTGTAGCTGCTGGGGTTGGATCAAGTGATGATGATGATCATATGATGAACTAGAAGAGTATGGCGGCAGTGTTGGTCTATTGATAATGGAATTAGAGAGCTGATCAGTGCTCATGCTACTCACAAAGCTCTTCTGCATCATGGGTGACTTTATAGTACTGTTGCTCGCAGTGGCACCCATTTGGGCTGCTTTTTGCAACAATGCAGTGGCTGACATCTGAGCAGACCCAGTAATTTGAGCACTGCACCCATTTTTGTTGTCTTGATGGTGAAGGTAGTTGAACCCAGAGGAACTGTTGGAGGAGCTGAGCTGGAGGCTAGAGGAGGCTGAAGAAACACTTCTTGGGCCACCAAAGAGTGAACCAGAGCTGCTTGAAAACATGCCACCTGGGATGTTCATGGACTTGAATGGCATTGGGACCATTTCTTCAGGGAGGGACTTAAGTGGGTTTTTGGGGTCGTAATTGTTGAATTCGGAGATTGCTGCCATTGATGTGTTGGTGTTGGTGTTGTTCATGGGCATTGATGATATGAGCTGATGATCAGGCATTTGGGTCTGTAAGTTTGAGCCCATGCTGTTCATTAGTCCGTGGTTTACTTTGTTGTTTTCTTCTGCCAATGCGTCACAAAAGGCTCTGTGGGTAATAAAGCTGTCCCTCCTGCATAAACATAGTGACCATGAAGGGTTACAAATTAATATGCGTTTTAATTTGTGTACAAACATAAAACACAACCATACATGCTTACACATATCATGTACAAAACTACATTTGTATTGCTGATTTGTAATTAAGGTAACAGTATTGTCTTTATTTACCTTGTATAATGAAATAGTGAGAAGAGAGAGATTCGAGATTTAAAATTTAGAGAAAGTTACAAAAAGAGATGATGAATATTGTATATATATTAATCAATTTTATTTGTCGGCCATTTCCTTAATATATCTTTAAGTTTAATTGGAGGCCAGGCTCGATCATAATAGTGATATGCATCAGATAGTACTAAAAGCCATTTTACACTATTAGTTAGTGGAATCAGAACTCATAGCAATAGCATCTAATGCACCCACTAACACCCTAAACCTCTATACTTGACTTGAATGGTGATGATCCCAATAATCATATTTATTTCATGCACATGCAGTATATAATATATATATATATATATATATGTGTGTGTGTGTGTCAGTGTGTGTGAGAGAGAGAGAGACTAGGAATTGAAAGTAAAGAAAATGGTTGGTGAAATGAATTAATTAAAAACAATCTAATTGATGATTAGTTAACCTGGAAAAGATAGTTCCACAGTCACATTTGTATTCCCTAGTGCCGCAGGTCTTTTGATGAGCCTTCCAGTCAGATTGCACTGCATATTTCTTGGAGCACTTGTCACATTTCCATTTTTTCTCTCCATGTTTGCGGCTAAAGTGCTTTTTAATGCCGGTGAGGTCTCCCAAGGCACGAGTTGGGTTGTGGTGGACGCAGCTTGGCTCTGGGCATATGTACACCCTCTTCCTCACCTCAGTGCTGGTTCTCTGCCTCAGCTTCCATGGCAGATTATGGCCTCGCCGGTGCAGCTGCAGGTTCTGGTCCCTCTGAAACCCTTTGTTGCAGATCTCACACACAAATCGGTTCGTCGCCATTAGCGTTGTTGGTGATAGTGCAATAACTTCAGCACTCGGATCTGATCATATATATAAATATCTCAAAGTTAGTATTCGTGTATAAATATGGTTTAGATTAACCCTCTAACAACATAACTAATAAAATAACAAAAACACGGGATATCTATATACTATATGTGTCATGTACACCTAGTGACCAGTGAGCAACAAAAATGAAAAGTGAAATCAAGCAAACAGTTCTCACCAATTCTTGTGATCTCAGAGCAATAATTGTACTTCACACTAAACAATTCTACAAAAAGTTTGATTTGAAAGATCATGACTCCATTTAGAAAACCTTTGTTTGTTTGTTTGTTTTTTTTTTTTTTTTTTGTTCTTTTGAAATGAATCAAATCCACCTTCTTGACATGTATATATGCTTATATATATAGTACTGAAACATGCAATAGTCGATCCATGATAATTAAAAACCCCATAATAATATTATATCTGTCAAGACCAGTACTACTTGTATTCTCCAAATGGTTCCATGATCATTGGCCAATAAAATTAAGGAACCTGATATTATATTAATTAGTAAGTACTAGCTGTACGTTCATCATCAAGAGAGAGATTGAAATTGCCTGGAGTTCCTGGAAGGTTTCTCTTCTTCTTAGGAGGCTGCTGCAGCTGCTGTTGGGTGGTGACAGAGCCATTACTGTTTGTAGCACCAGAAGCTCCTCCAGAGTTGGAGCCATGCAAGTGATTCTGTAGCTGCTGCTTTTCCTGATGAACTTCTTCCCCTGCAGTGTTCCCTGAAGAGAAGCTGCCTTCTTCAATATCACCTGTAATGTTTGACATATTTTGAAAGACAAAATATATATTGACACAAAAATACACAAATTAAGCTTTGCTTGTTGTCCGATCCTTTCCACACACTCTTTAATTTTCTGTTGATTCCTTCCTCTCTTGTCGGTGCTCCCAACTAGCTAGCTAGCTAGAATTAGGAAGGGGGGAGTATAGCTAGCTAGTTTGTTTTTGGTAAACACAAAATCAGGAGATTGCTTTTGGTAGAGGAAAACAAAACCAGAGAAATGTCCTTCATTTCTGGTCTCAGTGTTGAGGAATAGAGCAACTATTGTGCAATAAGACTTAGCCTTGGAACCTGGTCTTCTTTGGCCTTATATAATTATATATAGTGATGTACAAGAGACATTATTGCAAAGAAAAGTTAATTTCCAAATGCCCTTGACTTGTTGGGTAAATACATCAGAGCCTTATATAGTTATATATATAATATTCCATTCTTTTCAAAGTTTTCTTTTTTTCTTTTTTGTTTTTATATCAATGGACCAATGAAGATCCTTTCACATAGTTAATTGTTATTGGTCTTTTCTCCATATTTCATCAGACCTTTTAACTCTCCATATATACTCACTTTCTTGTTTAAAATAATAAATATAAGTACTCTGGCTAGGCAATGTAGGCATATTGCCATATTCATCCTCACTTTCTAGAACATTTTTTCAATTTATGTAAAAGATAAACTCAGTCACAGGCACACATTGGGATCGATGCCCCCAGCTCCTCCCAATAATAAAAGGATTAAAGTCAAAGAAAAGAAAATCATCCTAGGAGGCTAGGACTTCAATATATAAAGAAATTTAAAAAATAAGAAAGAAAAATAAGTGGCTCTGTTTCATGAGTAGAAGATAGTTAAACTTGGCACAAAGACTCAAAGAGTTAGGTTAGAAATTAAATATTTGAGCAGTGAATTTAACTTGGGCCACAATAATTTTTTACTTTTATGTTTTTGCTAAAGTCTAGAAAATGTCCTCATCAAACTTACTTACCAATAGACTAGCCATTCGCTGTCGCTTTAGGTTCTATATATAGTTTAGTGTAGATAGTAAGATATATGGCTATTCAAAGATGGATTTCTTAATTTCAAGAATTATTGCATTCCAAGAAGCAGCTGCATGCTTGCTTTACCAAACTAATTCAACTTTTATTTCTCTGTCTATCATGCTTTCACGTAACAAACATTACTGACTAGATACCCTTGTATTTTATCATGCATATTACCTGTTGAAATTAATTAGTTTAATTCCATTTAACTTATGTCGGTAATTAACCAAAAAATAAAACTATTTGTATCATTCTTAATTGAGTTTATTTTTGTATCATCTCTTTAATATGGTTAAAATTTATTTATGTGAGTCTCATTTCTATTTGAAAAATAGTACAAAACATGATCAGCTAATATGAAATAAATAATTAATAGTACTTTAAATCCAGCTAGTGATACTTCTTTACACACAAATTACGTAAGCTTACATCAGATATGGCTGTTCTTTGTTGAAGCTGCCGAACCCAATTTGTCTTATTACTTCCAAACGATCGAAGAGAACCAAACAAGTCAATTTTTTTCCCTTTCTTATATTAGATGTTATTGACAAATTAATTACTGAAAATAATAGATGTTGCTGCTTTGTTTTCTAGGTCCAGTTCAATATGAATGAATAACGACATTAGCAAGTAGCTAAGATCAATACTCTTGAAGAAGAGCACTAGGCAAAATTATATTCATTCCATTCCACTACTATGTCCAGAAAAATGTAATTTGCCTCTAGTTAGCTAATAAGTTAGCTAGTTAATGTGTTAACATGGTGTTGACATATATCTGACTTGTTACTGAAAATCTGCTACCAGCATCCATATCTTCCTACCAATAAATCATTAATCTCAGCCATCTTGATGTGATAAATATTTGGGCACGTTCTTTCCCGATAAAAAATGTTAGCATCAAAATAACTTACAATCGTTGATCGTTGATAATATTAATCATAATTTTGAGTCGTTCATACATATATGAGACTCATAATTTTAATAGACTAGCCTAAATATGTCACCAAAATAGAAAAGAAAAACAACCCACAACTTAAACTATGCACATAACCCAAATTAAAAAAAAAAAAAAAAAAAAAACCAACTCTGCACATAAAAAGATGATAGAAATGGGTATATTTTGTCTTTCAACTTTTAGAAGTTTAATGGGAAAAAACAAACAGCTGGGCTATAAGATGGAAAACAACAAGGAGACAGAAGTTAGAATATCAAACATGGGGCAAACGTCTAAATATTAAGTCAATAATTTTGGAATCTAGATTCCCTTTCTTAATCACAAATCACCAATCATTTCAAAATCACAATTAAACAAAGAGATTGCTTAGTAATCACCGATGAAGATCGATGCAATTGATGAAAGCTAACATCAACCCAACAATGTAAAGACAATGGCATACAAACATCATACGCACTCCTCCATGTATTCCTTAATTACATTATGATAAAACCGAATTTAGGACGACCGAAGCAGCATTAGGATGCTAATTATTTCCTAATTATACTAAGACTCACATGACTCAGTAGCTAATTGACATGAGCAAAGTAGCCCCATGGATAAAACCAACACAAGAGACGGTCAAGCTTAATTTTTGAATTATAAATGTGTAATGAAAACGATTTTTGATTTTGAATAAACAAAAACAAAGGGATATATATGTAATATGCTATTGTTGTTGATATGGACATGTTTGTGAGACGAGAAAATTAAGAAATGGAAAGAAAATTAAGGAGGGGATATTTTAGAATTGTAGTCAATCATCAAGCTTCAACAGGGTCAATTTGGTTTCCAATCAAAGGTTGTTTGGTGTTAGATTTAAGTAGGGCAGTGCTGTCAAGTATTCCATATTTGCGTAATTATGGCCCTAGAACTTTAAAGTATTCCTTTTTGCATTACAGACCAGCTCAGCTCACTAGCACTTTGAATTGAGATGTTACACTACTGTAAGGATGTACCTGGACTTACATTTGATGCATGGATGAAGCTCATTTAAAAGTTGGTAGGCCAATCACAGTTCAGCCTAGCCCACCAAACTTAACCTACGGGCCGGCCCAGCTGCATGGCCCTATGAGGTCAAATTTGTGAGCTAAGGGCTAACTGATAAGCTATGCCAATGCCCATTGGCCTGTGTATCAGAAAATGAGAAATTCTCTGACATAGGATTTAAACTGATGTACAAGATTCTATAGAGGTACAGAGCTAGATGAGTCATATCCAGATGACAACATAACCCAACACATGATTGGTGATTGTCTTCATTTTTTCAAGTAAGTTAGGCTAAAAATCAGAGAGAGATGTATACTCCAATACATAGAGAGGGAAGTATACAACAAAATATGGCATTCATTATTTCACCTGTATATGTATTTCTATCAAACATTATAACATAAAATTTAGTAATTTAACATATAAGCCTACAAAACTCACCCAAAAAAAAGAGAGAATATACAAGCCTACAAGGTAACAACCAATAGCTGGATTGTCCATTTGATCTCCAATAGAAAAAAAAGATGGGTTTCTGTAATTTTTGAGCAGCCTCGTATGTGACAACTCCATTTCACTACAAAAGAGGTTCATCTGCATCATTAAAACCATCGGCGTAAGATCATTAGTAGATTTAAAAGCTCAATTATTCCATGAGTAAAAAATTATACAATAATGCTAGAGTAAGCTTCTAAGTAGACCCAATTTGAATACATGAAATATGCCACATTATTTTATGAACAAATTTACCAAGTCTGACAATACTTAATTTTATAGTGCGAGAAGAAACCCAGATGCATTATAGATCAAATAAAGGTTCCTACCATCACCATCATCTGCCATATTGAAATCATCTTCGTCATCGTCAAAATCTTCATTCTGCAAGATTGTAAGTTGTATTAGAAACATTTGATTTTCCCACAATTACACGTAAACACAAACATATGCCTCCAAGTTTCAAACTTGAGTTTTTGTGAACCGAACTTCTAACAAACAAGTGAGGCACCATATGGCAAATATAAGCAGTGAAAACCCCATGAGTGATCAACATAAAGAAAGCACAACCAACCATTGAAGTGATTACATATTAAATAAGTTAAAAATTATAAATAAATAAAACTACTCTAAAAGACAAGGGAATTGGGATGTATGATTAATTTATTTATTATTTTCATGTCATATCACAATTCCAAAATCAAAAATTCAAATAGTTAATGAAATTGCTTTTGATACTCATAGAAGCACCTAGAGTAAGCTGACATCAAAGAGGTCTCTCATAGTCTCCTTTAGACTATTAAAAGGTTGAGGCAGCGTCCCCCTATACTTCTGATAGAAAAGGAACTTTAATTCATCAGTAGATGAAGGGTATTTTGCCTTGTTTCTACATGGTAGATGAGAGGAAGTTTAATTACCACATAACTCACAGCTTATTAAGATCATTTCATATCATCATTTACCACTTATAATCAGCACTGACAGTCTTAACTTTGGAAAATCAAGTTGTATAACATTAAAATAATGTACCATCATATCAGGCACAGAATTAAGATAGATTTCACAGCCAGTATAACATATAAGATTCAATATATCCTGTACGAACCTGATTATAATCATCATCACTAATCTCTTCTTCTGCCTCCTCTTCCTCTTCATCTTCATCTTCATCCTCATCTTCTCCTTCTTTTTCCTTTTCATCTTTATTATTTTGGCCCTACAGACAAGAAAAATTATCAACATAGAAATTTAATGCATACAAAATACTTAAACTTCCTATTATGAGAATTTTTTTAGACCACAAATAATTTCAAATTTTCATTTGGATTCTTTTCATAGACGTTGCAACAGTGATCTTTGAGACTTTGACCCAGAATATTGTAGTTAGGGAGACCATAAAGACTATCTCATACCTTACGCTGTTCCCTCTTTTCAAATATATCCCACTTCCGCTCATCTAGACCTGTCGGCATTATCTTAATTAGTTTGATTCAAAATCCCCAAATAACAAAGAAAAATCCAAAACAAATGAAAGCAGATAACAGTAAAACAAAGCATTCAATCTCATGGTACCTGAGTCAGTGTCAGGATTCCATCTAACTCTTTTTTGGCTCGGATTCTGTCCCCTTGCACCTGAAATTCCATTGCACCAACAGCATGTTAAAAAAAAAAAAAAAAAAAAAAAAAAAAAAAAAACCACTAAGCCAAAGTAGAGCACTAGTCTTCGATACCATTCCCATTTTTTCATATGATGTTCGGATTACAAACCTCCAGTCAGTTCTTGAGGAAAGTTCTTGAGCACCAATATCTGTGAAAGAGAATCACGTCTTATGGTCTTTGGCTTGGCCCTGTCAGAAAATCTTTCTACATCTGTGTCTTGCCTCTCTGAAACCACAAGTTTAAGAAGTATATGATTATTATAACATAATCCAGCATAAATTTAAAACAAAGCAAATAAAGGATTAACAATTAAATTACACGCAAGATGTGTACTCTAATAAAATGCCAGTATGGACTGATATAAGTTTCATTAGCTAAAAGATTGAAAAAAAAAAAAAAATGTAAGCATGCATATGTCGGATAAGAGTCTGTTTGTTTTGGAAGTGATGTATGCATTTCCTCTTCCATTTAACTATAACATCCTGGGTGAGATTAATTTCAGATTCATTATAAATTATATACTTTATCTTCAACCATATCCATATTCTTTCACAAAAAAAAAAAAAAAAAAACCTAACCTATCAACATATCGGTATCAGATTGAATTTCCACAATATATTAACATATAAACATTGATACAAGGTTGCTAATCTATCTGGGTAACAAACATGATTTCCAACATATCAAAATAATAAAATGCTTCCCACAGTATCAAACAAGCTTCATATTTTAGCAAGAAATTAAAAAGAAACAAACAGAGCATGCTTCATAGATTGCTCAATTCCATTATCAAATTTACCGATATATATACAAAAACAAGGAATTGTAAAGTACATCATGCTAACCCTTTGAAGTGGTCTCCTCGAGGTAATAACTAGAGGCTTTCCAAAAATTCTGCAAATTCAAACTTCGATTGATTAAGTTATCTTCCTCAGTCCGACCACTGTTTCTCTCTCGGCCTAGATCAATTACACCTTTGGTATCAGGCAAATCAATATCCTGCAAAGAAAAGTTCCCCATTGAATACGAAAACTAGTAACACAGCCTGTTAAGTATCAATTGCTGTTTAATAGATACTAAAAAATCATGAGAATAATACACCCATTTAAAAAAAAAACATAAATTACTTACAAGTTAGTTACAAAATGCAAGAACTCATTTAGTAAACACACTAATCAAAAATCAACAAACATCATGATCAAGATCAAGACTTAATTGTAAATCAATGCTAAGGCAAAACTGCAAATACACAAACTCACAGGAAAAAGCACAAAGGGCTCTTGCTTAGCAAAGCAAAAGCCACCACCACCTCCATATCCACGTCCGCGTCCACGCCCTCTATATGCCATTTACCTTCACACACAAAATGTTAACAGGAATTACTCAAAAAAGAGTGTTTACTCTCACAAACCCAAATCCCAAATACACCCAAAGCACACACTCACCAAAGAACAAATCTTGTTCACAAATACAAAGAGCAAAGGAGAGAGATCAATACCAAAGTGCAGCGGCATATACAAACTCTGTGGGCAAACCAGATTTTTCTTCTCTTCGCTGCTCTCTACTTCTCTTTGGTGCAGTTGCTCTCTCTGGTTTTTCCCTTCAGCTTCTCTCTCACTACGCAGCACTATTACTTTCCCTTTTGTTCGGCTCATCTCCTCCAAAATTTCCAATCGAAGGACCCAAAAACAAGGCTCATCTCTCACACAAAAGGATGTGGGCCCAGACTTGACCCAAAAAAAAAAAAGGATGTGGGCCCAGACCAAATCATTGGGTCCAAATAGGCAAATGGAGCCAAAAGCAACCCTTTTTTTTTAACCTCATTTGTAACAAAAGTTATAAGATTCAAATACCCTTATTAGTAAGTGGTTTAATTCATCAAACAACAACAGTGTTCTCTTTGTATAATATTAATTACAAAGTTATAGTTACCCTTTACTATTTAAAATGGTAGGAGTAATGATTTTATTTTCTGATATTTTAAGTTGTCCAATTATAATCGTATATTCAAGTTTGACTATGTGATTTTTCTTTGCGTTACATAGGAAGAAATCAAATGATTTAGATATTCCAATCTAAATTCATTTCATTAATCCTAATTGTTTAATTCTATTGATCTTCAGAATTGAAACCAATTGGCATTTGGGTGTTCAGGAACCCAGAGAGAAACAAGTCTGAGTGTCAGCGTGCAACACTAACGATAGTCCTTCCATGAGCTTGATGTTGACTTATTTTGCAAGGTCTCATCTTTTCTCTTCCTCTTTGTCCTGAAGAAATCAAGTTCAAGAGCTTCCCATGCTTTCGTTGTCAATGGTCTGTTCCTTGTACTCTGTCTCTGGCTCTTAATACTAGCCCCAACTTCAGGAAGCTTTGGTGGCTCAGGCTCCTCCTGGCTTGTATTAGATAGAGATAGTGACTTGTTTTCACATGAATTGTCATTATTTTGCTTCATGTTTGTGATGAAGGGTTCGTCAGCTCCTAAATCTGGTGAAACATGAGGAAGGTTCAAGTCAATACATGTCCAGGATTGTGATTTTTCAGGAGATGCTTCTCTATCCAGGCAATTCTCAGTGACACTGCCTTCATTGCTCCCACTTGGACTGCCTTTTTCCAGAGAACTAGCTGATGATAAATTTTGTGGATCTACTTGAAGTTCCATGCCCTCACATGCACTCGGCAAGTTTGATTGGCAATGGGACTCATCTTGGGTTGGTTTCCTATCCACAGACACATTTTCAATGGGACTCATCGTAAGTTGATAATGGGACTCAGCTTGAGTTGACTCTCCATGATTACAAGCACTCCAATCCTTCTGTTTCATTACAGGGGCCAAATATTTTAGATGGTCAGACTTCAGCTTCCCACTGAGTTTACACTTCGTTGTCTTGCTTGGAGACTTGTCATTAGGCAGACTTGTACTTTGACTTTCATGATTATTGTTACTTAGCAGACAAGTATTTTGACTTTCATGATCTTCCACTGCTACCAAAGCAGGATCTGGAGTTTTAGGCATTCCATTATTCAGATTACTAGTTACACAATCTGATGAATCAACAAATGCTCCCCTGTCAGGCATACCCTCTGTTAGGTTTGAGGTCTTAGTTTCTTCTGCATCATCTTCTGACTCTGCAGATGTATCTTGTTCAGTTTCACTAGAAAGATTAGGGGGAGTACTTAGAATCACAGTTTGAACAGGTAAACTCCTCAGGTCTCTCACCTTGGGATGTTCCGCTCCATGATGCATACTGGTATCCACAATTGTAAACTTCCTTTGATCTACACTGCCATTTTCTACACGTGGATGGAGGTAATGGTGGTGTTGCTTATTTCGCAAACCATCTGGTCCATGTTTTATTGGCAGGTCCCTCCTGTCTTCCCTATGTTCACTGCCTTTAGGTGCTTCATTATCAAGCTCTAGAATACCATGGTCAGATGCCACATTTTGCAAAACATCACTGACAGAATCAAAGTACTGATTACCCTTCAAAAGTTTCCTTGAAAACTTCTTGATACCAGGTATAAGAAACACCAATGATTGCTTCAGACCACACATGCCACGACCCTTAGGCTGCTCAGAGTGCCATCCTCTTGCTAAAAGACGGGGCCAAACAGCTTCCCAGAAAAGATCATTTGATCTAGCCTTACTTAATCTAAAATCTCCTGTTAGAAACTTGATGATCTCTGCATATGTAAGAGATGACCAAGCTTTGCCAATCGGTATTTTGGGACGAAAAGAGATTACAAGATTGTTCTTTATTGGCTCCAAAGAAGGGTCAGTAAGGTCTTGCTTCCCTTTTCCAATGCCTACTGCTTCTATAAGCATACGGATGCCAACAGTATCCTTTAACTTGAATATGTACTTTTCAAATGAAATCTTACCCTCTACAAAATTTCTAGAACTCTGCAAAAGAGAACAAAATTTATTAAGTAATCTGGACACACAATATTTGCCATTACCAAGTTTGTAATAGCTGCAAACCACAGTAGAAACAATATGCAGGTGACCCTGTGAATTTCAGAATGTGAGAAATGAAAAGACCTGATATCTAAAAAGAAACAGTTGACTAGCATAGATCATCCAAATTCCAAATAAATAATAAAAAAAAAATAAAAAGAAACTGTCAACATTGGAAGAATACCTCCATCAACATATCTTGACATTCCTTTGACACATGACGAAACAATCGTGATAATAGTTCCTGCTGCCTCCATCCTGTAAATACTTTTTTTCCATGTCTACAGCGTCTACTGCTTTTCCGGCACTCTGACCATCTGCGATAACCATCAGAAGTATAAAACTTTCCATAGTAGAAACACAGCATATCCCCCATCTCCTTACTTCCAACAAATCTCTTCACAAGCCTAAGATTCTTCCCAAAGATATATAGACCAAGGAGAAAACTATCTTGCTCAACATTGCTCCAAGATTTAATCAAAGAGCCAATAAATGGACAGAAGCTTCTCTCTACCTGACCCAGCTGAATACCTCCAACTGTAGGTTGAAGGTTTGAAAATTCTTCCACATCTTTTGCATCTCCCAATGAAGTATTTACAGGTTCAACTTTAAGTTCTGAATTTTTATTATTTAAGGTAATCCTGCTTTGTTCATTGTTTCCACACTCTACATTTCCATTGAACTTTTCGACCACACGATTTGGTAATCCCAATGAAAAATAATTTGACAGATCGAGCATGGCTTCTGAATCAGCAGGCTTATTTACAATCTCCAAACAGTCATATTCAGCAATCAGGGCTGGAATCTCTGCCTGATACTGACTTCCAATTCGAGGAAGCACCTGTGGATCATCAAAATCCAGTAGACGAGAGGAGCGTAAAGACAATACTTGCTCGGCAGATTCATCTTCAATACTCTCCATGTGGTCATCCAAATGACTAGAACCCATCTGCCAAAACAGAAAAATTTGAACTTGGACTTGAGGATGGCCAGTAACTTGAACTCTTATATGACTGTCTGTTACATTAAATTATTAATTGAAAAAAACTGTAGGCAATCTTTCCTAGATGTACATATATCCTTCACCCTGGAATTAAAATATGGAAAATCATATTTTACTACCAAGACTATCATTCAACAAATGGGAATAATTCGAAGATGGAAAGGTAAACAGATTCTGTTTTCTAGAATGCCATGACCTTCATCACTATGCATCTATGGATAAAAAGAAAAGAAAGAACAAAAACAAAAACTGAACCTTATTATACAAGATCTACTGAAACAGGATCAGAAATTTATTTAGTTTGCGTCAAAGAACTCTTGGAATGCAAGAATTGAAATTTACTATTCATCACCAAATAACTAATCAAGCAACCGACAATATGAAAATAATATTATCCCAAAAAACAAAATTGCTTCAATGAGAAAATTCCCAATATAATTCTCCAAAAATATTAGATGGAACTCTCGATTAACCATCATGTAATGCAGATCAATGTACATATACGATATGTAACCAGAGACCTATAGGGCTATAGCTAATTAGCAATGACATTATGCCTGTCAGATTAACAGCAAAAAGAATCGAACAAGTATTAGACATAATAAGTATTATCAATCAAGTATGAAAAAAACCAACGCAAAAACCAAAAACAAAGAAACCCAACTATATAACATTATTCTTTAAAACTCCACAAGACCACAACCACATTATCTAAAGCATCCCAACAGCAGTAAATTGAAATAAATCAACCAAATAGCACGTACTCATTGATAAGTAATAGTTCAATAAATAATTAAAAAAGGAAAAAGAATATCAATCAAGATCGACCTAATGAACAGTAAACAACTATGCAAAGACTAACAAACACATCAGATATCAGATATGCATATAGAAGAATGAGCAAAGCATGCAAAGAATGATTGGCCGGAGAGAACATGTGGTAATAAACTAAAACCTCCATGGAAGAAGAAGGTGACGTTAAAACCCACGTGGGAAAATGAGCCTGGGTAAATGGGTCTGTTGCATTAACCTCGATTGTCAACTTTTTTATGGCGATAAACAACCAAAGAAGAACATTAAAGAAAGGAAGCAGATACTAAATAATAGGAAGCAGAGGCAGAGAGACATGTTAAAGAAAGACAAAAGCATTATAATAAAGAGATTTACCTTAAAGTTGAGACTAAGAGAGTTGAGCTTTCATGGATGTGGAGGTTGAATTCTCGAGGACTTGCGAAGAGGGACAGAGAGAAGGCCAGAGAGGAACAAAAAAGAGTACAAATAAGAAAGCAAAGCAAAGAAATTTTTTCGCTGTTTAGAGAGAGAGAGAGGGTTAACGCTTGTTCGGTTGGGTTTATGAGAGTGGTGTGACTGTGTGAGTCAGTGAGTGAAACTTTGGCTGAATTTTACTAAAACACCCTTGTTCTTGTTCTTTGTTGTCCTTACTAGCTCATTAATACTAGTTGGTTGAATTGTTGACAAATTTTTTATTTATTTCCTTTTCAGACAATATTAGTTATTAGTTATTACCCATTACGAGTGGAAAATAATACATGTTAAAAAAAGCTATAATCAACTTAGATACATGAGGACTCTTTTTTATTTTTATACTAAAGAAATTTCTTTTTTTTTTTGGAAATTTGGAATGGGTATTTGTGACATTTCCATGGTGATGCTCAAATTGGAGGATTGACGATTTCGCCGCACCTAAATGCCACGTACTGCCATTTATTTTCGCATCCCTGATCCCTCAACTTTATTGCATGATATAGTCTTATCAAATGAGCTTGCAATCTGTACCAATATTTTTGTCATCAAAGAGTGGGACCAAATGAATAATCTAATAAGTTATTTGTTATATTTTTTATTAAAATATAATTTATAAAAACTTCTATGTTAAATAGATATTATATTCCTTTTAAGTTTCTAACAAATCAAATTTTGACATTTGAGATTCATCCAAGCGACTTAATACGAGGGACAACTTATTCAAGGTTGGATTTATTTTAACAAATCATTAATTTATAATCATGTTAAATATATATATTAAATGTATTGTCTCTCATGTTAAGTCTCTTAGGTGAATTGGACTATAAACTTTTGAAAGAAAAAATAGTTTGGTGACAACTAATTTAATACTTTAGTTTCCTTATCAAGAAACAAAATAATTAGTACTAAACTTCGATAGACACTCCACATTTGTTATTGTATGGTTTATATTTAATAAGTTATTCTTCTTCACAATTATCAATATGATTTTCATGATTTTTTAATTAGATGTTGTTTCCAAATACTAAAAGGATAAAATGTTTTTTATTTTTATTGGGCTAGTTTATGAAATGAGGACATAATATAAAAAGTCCCAATTAAACCACAAAGGTTGAAGTGGCTATGAAAAATGAGTTTATATTTCACAAAAATATGGGCTGGGTTCAAATTTCTACAATCATAAAGATAAGTGTTAAAAGTCCAACTAATGGGCCAAGGAAAACCCAATTACTCCCCTTCAAATATACTAATGGGCCTAATCTGAAATACTTTTTGGGCCAGAACTGAATTTATTAAAGAGAGCTTCGCAGGCCGGTCTGTATGGGCCAATATAACCGACCCGACCCCTAACTTGTCGATCTCTTCCTCTCTCGACGATCTCTTCATCTCTCGTCAATCTTTTCCAGCTCAAGTACATAAATCTCTGGTAATTGCTATTAGGGGTGTGATTTGGATTGGAAAATCCGAATCCGACCGATTCCTATCCGAAAATTTCCAATTTCATTCCGAATCCGAAAATGCCGAATCCGAAAATGCCAAAATCCGAAAATTCCGAAAAAAATTGGATTGGAATTGGAATGTTTATGTAAATTCCGATTCCGATCCGAATTCCGATCCAAAAAATTCCGAAATGTTCCGAAGGCATTCCGATCCGATATTTCCGAAATTATGCCAATTTATTCAATATTATATATTTTATCATTTATTTAGTATGATACATATAACATATATTTTAAAAAAGATGACTAATACTATTAATATAAACATATGTACATTATAAATATATGTGTATCATAATAACATAAATGGTAAGTTGGTAACACAAAGACCCACATTTTTCCGTACATGTAATTACTATTTTTTTTTATTAGGGAGGGGAATTGAAGATATGAGGCAATTCTACAGTTGTTCCAACTGGAATATCCCACCAATTGTAATTACTAATTACTAAATATTTAAGCTTATTATATTCAAAATTTCAAACATGATATATATTATTTGAGTAACATGTATTTATATACACACATATATATATATATATATGAGTAACATGATATATATATGTGTGTGTGTGTGAGTAACATGTAACTACTAGTGACATTTATTCTAACAATGTTGGATGAGCTTTAAAGATTAATCCCCCACCTCTAAGATATGTGCTATTAAGCCTATTATACATTCATGGTGACATTTATTTCTCTTATATATTATGTATGTTATAATATATAATATATACCATTAAATATACACAATATATATATCATACATAATTTATTTCTCTTATAACATACATAATCTAGCAATGAAAACCTTGCTAGATTGCATCTTTTTTTTTTCCCTTCTTTTCTAGATTTTTTTTTATGGTAATGGTATGGGATGGTATGGTTCTAAATGTTATTTAAATTAATATTTTGAATTTTCTTTTTAAATTGGACATATATTTTAATTACATCTTAATATAAATATTGAAATGCATCATAATCTATTGTCTTTTAATTTTTTTTGTTTGTTAATTTCATCATTATTCTATAAAAAAATCCGAACATGTTCTAAAAAATATTATGAAAATGTGAAAATTCCGATTTTTTATTCAAAAATTTCAAATGTTTATCCGAAAGTTCCGAAAATGTTATATTCTGAAAAATTCCGAGAAATCCTAAAATTCCGAATCGGAATGAGATGTTGAAATTCCGATTTTTTGGAATGGAAATTGGAACATAAATTCCATTCCAAAATTTTTTGGATTGGAATTGGAACACCCTATTTCCGATCCGATCCGGCCGAAACACACCCCTAATTGCTATGCATGATTCTTGATGTTCTTTTATGTATATATTATGGGTGTGAGCATTCATTGTATGTGTGTAGCTATAATCGAAGTTTCTAATTCACACCCATTTCACATACTTACAACATTCTTGAGCCATGGTTCTTAATTTTTAGGTAAAAATTGAATGTGCCCTTAATTGATTCTGTAGGTTCTTTATGTTATCTGACATCAGAATCCACCACATTGGTTGCAAGGACACGTTGGGTTTAGGTTTAGTGTTTGAACTCATTTAGATTGCATTTGGGTTTTGGGTTTGATTTTGATGAATTTGAGGGTTGTTAATGGAGGAGCAGTACATATATCGTACTCACTAGTTGGCTAGGTTCTATAAAATTGAAGGGTCGTTCGATTCCATAAAATTGGTTCTCCCTGTAACATTCAAATGGTTGTTGTTCTTAATTCTAAGTTGTGATGGTTTCTCGCATTTAAGTATTAATTAATCTTTCTGTATGTTGATCTAATTAGAAATTAAGGTGATTGACGTACACTCTGGATATGATGAGTACTAGTACTGATGAGGAGGGGGCAATAGTTAGGCAGAGGGAGTTGAATACTTTGATGGCCAAAGTGATGGAGGAAGTTGAAGAAAAACATTCAAAGGGCACACTCATACTGCAGACTCTTGCACAAAGCTTCCTTGACCTTAACATCCCATCATGGCTTGACGATGATGAACTCCTCCTCAAATCATCACCCGACACTATATATTCTATGGCCAGGCATGGAGTGCACATGCTATGCTCCTTGAAGGACATCCTCCAAGAACTTGATGATCATGATGTGGAGGGAAAGCACGAGATGTATATCAGCCGGCTAGTTGGGGAAGCAGTGGCTATGAAGCTGATGAGGCCTGGTGTCAACATTCGGAGTTGGTTTCCGATTGTGTACTACTGTTGGGACGAGCTACTGATTCGACCTTGTGACCGTGATAGAGTGCTGGATGTAGTATACCACAAGCTGAAGCACGCAGCAGACACTTGGGACCCAAGTCAGGACAGTGTTAGCTCTGAAGAACCTTTCAACCAAGACATTGATGTTATTCCCATCTTTAATAGGGTGAAGCTATGGGAATTACTGTTCCTCCCAGAAAAACAACATTTAATGGATCAACTCTATGCCACCATTCAGTCAATATCAGAGAGTTATAACCGTGCAGAATAGGTGAGATTGTAAGTACTTTAGGCTTTAGCAATAGCAAGAGGGAAGTGAGATTGTGAACTGCATATGTCACTAGGTACTGTCTTTGCTTATGATCTTATCAGTTTGCCTTTTTACAAGTTTTTCTTGTGATTAATTAGTACTTTAATTCAGATGTTGTGATTAGTACTTTAAGTTTTGGTTATGATGATTTCATGCTTCCAAAGTCTACCGAATCACTCTTACAATGCAATGGTGAATTCATTCATTTATAGGTGTCTTAATTTTGATTCATTTTAAACCATGACTGATCAAGTTTTTTATAGAGAAGATCGAGAAGGTCTCACCACTATACATGGAACCTGATGAAACTAAATGCAGAATATATCATATATACTAGCTGCTCTTTTATTTAAGCACATGATGATCCCTTAAAAGTAATAAACAGGGCATTCATTATACAGGGTTAATTGGTATAAGTACAACAAGAAAATTCTGCCTTTTCTTCACATGCATGCTATGGAGTATGGAGGCATGAGTTGTTGATCCATCCATTGACTCAATATATATGCAGTTCAGGAATTTCACATTTACATTATATACTAATTTCCTGATGATGACAACATTTTCTACTCTGATATTAGGGGATCGATTAACTTCCTCAAAATGGTTTGAAGCAGTATATATTTTATGTTTAGTGCTTGAGTATAGTGATTAGTGAATAATGCTAAATTAATATTTAATATTCCAGCTAGTTGGAGTCACACTCAATCAATCTACATAGACGAAATTATGATGCAGTTTAAGACGGACAACTAAGTTCCTGTTTTGAAGGGCTTTAGTTTAGGCAGGTACGGTCCACTATTTAGATGCATCATGCAGCTTGCAATAATTATTCCCCTTTTAAGCATACTTAATTATATTAATTAGCTGCAAATAGAACACCAATATTCTTTAATCTATGCTCTCTATGTATGAAGTTAGTGCGGTTTGGTTTGCTTTGTCATATATATTTTGTATGAATTAATCTTGTTGACCTGCTTTTGTGTAATTGTGCTTGCCTCAAAAAAAAAAAAAAAAAAACACAATTAAGATCCCCTAATCTCTGTTTAAGTGGCTGCTAGGTGGCACAAATTAATTAAATAGAAATATATAGTATAAGAATAAAGAAAAATCCCCTATATATTAATTGAAGGTAGGTGAAACAAGAAATAATTTTTTTTGGCCGTAATCAAGAAATAATTAATACATGGCAGTGTCTAATTCCTTAATTACAAGCTTTGGTCCAAAAGGCACTCACTGTACGTGCCAAAGCCCTATATATATAAGTTTAAGAAAATCTAGATCCGTTCATCTAGCATAGTCTAAGATGCCCACTAAAGCAAGCAAATTCTCCAAATTGGAGAATCTAAACCAAAGTGGGAAGGTGTGGTCCCTAAATATGAAAACAGATGTGCCTATTTTAATCTCCTGAGGTCCTCACGAGTACACAAACTTTTAATGTTGTACGTACATAAGGTGTCTAATTACTAATTAACATCTATTAGTTGTCTTTATGTGATGGGGAGTCTCTAATAATTTATTAGCTAGGTCCATATCTTTGTGGGCTAAATTTGCATAATTACATTGCATATTATACAAATATCTTACCCAATTATATTGCATAATTACTACTTGTTCAATTTTTAGATCGACAAGTTTTGACAATAGCGTTTGAATTTGTAAATCAGCATTAAATGTATTATTCATGAACACGTGAGAAGTATAGTCATGGTCCACTGAGTAAGAGCATAGAAAACCAGGTTGTGTGTACATGTGTTTAGAAGGCTTTTTTTTTTTCTTTTGTCAGATGTTGTTTAGAAGCTATGAGAGCCATAAGTATGTCTTCAGTTTCCTTCCACTTTTGATGAGCAGAGTGAGTAGGTATATGTTCACTGAACAAGGACCACAAATCATGTTCTCTAAACAGTGGTCTCACACTGAGAAGTCGTACGGTAAGAAGCAGAAACATTGGTTTCAACTTTGCAAGAAGATCGATCAGAACAACATACATTACAAAGCTGTGGTGGTGGTAATACAAAACTGGCCAGGGATGCATGGGATATATTCTTTGACATTTATATTGTTAATTTAAAATTTTCCCAGAGGAATTTACGAATATGTAAAAAGGTCCCCATATTAAATTTTTCCTTTTTGTTTATCACCGTCCAATATGTTCTAATTAGCATCCTCAAGGAAATAGTGTAATTAAGTACCTGAAAGTCAGAAGAAGAAGAAACAATGCAACAACAACGATATACATCAACTACAGGAAGTTCAAAATCAAGTACTAATTAAAGGGGATTAAGATTAAATGACATTAATTAGGAACAGGTCTGCCGGCCCTCCTGGATCTATGTCCTATGTATGTCTAGTTTGATTTAGTATTATATAAACTGCCCAATTTGGCAAGTTTATTGTCCTTTTCATCTTCAATCTCATCTATAAATTTTTGTTCTTTCATCCCTAGCTTTGGTCTGCAAATATAAAAAAATGTGACTGCAGAAAATATATATAGATTAAGATTATAAGTAGTACGTAATTAGTACTACTACCTTGCTATGACTTTAATTAGACTATGAATTACCCATCACAGAAAACGTTTCTTTATAGATCAACGGGTTTGTGTTGTCGTTGACTGCACATGTTTTTCCATTCATAGGCTGCAAGCCTGCAATAATCTAATTAATTATGCATTGATGTGTATATATATATATATCAGTTTATGTGCATGTGCATTGTCATACATAAGCATGTTTCTTTCTCATGATTTGTCGAGAACAATTTAAAAACCCTAATATCATCTTACATTTTCAAAAACAAAATCTGTGTCTCTGCGCGATTCATTTTCTGATAAAAAAATTCTTTTAAAAACTAAAAAGGTTTTAAAGAAACGAATCGGATTCATTGTAATTAACTATGATAACGAATAATTCCACACTAAACCCTCTTTTCATATATCGTCGGTGCTTATTATTTTAAATTTTTTTTAAGTGAATCTTTAATTTGTCAAATCGTTAAATTTTATCTGATCAAAACGTACGTATAAGCATCTAATTATTGTTAATTAAATTGTGTTGCATATATAATTAAGCAAAATAGTCAGAGATTTAAATTTTAATTAATTAACTAAACATTGGGAGTGATCAGACCAAATAATTAATTATATAGAAAATTCAGATTAAATACCAAATTTCAATAATTTTTTGGTATAGCATGAAGACCATATAATATTTCAATTGAACTACTAAATTTAAATGTAGTTTTTTATATTAGGTCACAAATATATTGGCCCCTTTGATTTGAGCCTTTTGCATTTGACATTTTTGTCCTTTGGCTCACATATGATGGGTGTTAATTAAAATTTATAAGGTTTTGACAAAATTGCCCTTGAGACTTTTATATTATCTTGAAAATTTACTAATGTAGTCTCAACTTCACATTTAGTTGTGATTGTACGACACTCACAACTTCAAATTTAGTTGTGACTGAATGACATCCACATCTAAGTTGTGAAACAGTTACAGTTAAGTTGTGACTTAATTGAATTATTTTTAGAGAAATTATACTACAATATAGTATAAATAGAGGTCAAAATAATATTTTTACCCAAAATAATACATAGTATATATAGTAGTGTGAGTTGTTTCTTTCAATTTACTAAGACAGTCACAGTTAAGTTGTGACTGGATTGATTTTTTTTTTTTTTAAATACAATATAGTATAAATTAATGTAATTTTTTTTATTGTAGTGGCATGTGATGTAATATTTGTAAATTTTAATACTTTTATTTTATTATTTTGTTTGACTTTTCAACTAGTATCTAATTTAAAATACTATTTAATTTTGGTACTTAAACTAAAAAGTTATTAAAATTTAGTAATTAAAATCAATGCACCTTTAATTATATAGATCGAAGTGAGTCATGTTCACAAAGGTGGGTGTGGGGAGGTTTCACAATTATGCATAATAATCGAGATTAGGACCTGTAAATTGATTCTCACCAAGTAAAAATGTAAAATTGTTTCATGGTTCTTGGCACACTAGCTTATTTACATCAACTACCACGATCTGCCACATGTCAACCCTAAGCAACCTACTAATAATATTAATGTTGCTCTTCTTAGGCAAGCGAATCATCAATGCATGGTTCAGATCGAGTTCAGTGCAGAATTCCTGGACCTGGCTGTCACCTTAAAAAAAACACTCACTAAGTTATAATTATGAGAATAACTTAATAGGGCCAGACTTGTGTAATGAGAGAGAGAGAGAGGAATACCAGCTGTGGTATCCATGAGACATGTAAATCCCTCTCTATAATTATATGATTTGTTGTTATGTGCGTAGTGAGTGACATAATCTCATGTAAAAACCTAGCTAGAAGCAGTAGGTAATCAAACACTAAGGTTTTTAATTAATATAAAATTAGTCCATTCTTTTTAGGTCTAATTAATTGGGTTATATCTACAGTGTAAAGCACACGTGCATAGCTTTAGTCCACAAATTCAAATTCATAGCATTATTAATTTAGAGATGAATTCTTAATTAATGTTATTGAGAACTTTAAACAGATCGACGAAAAGACCAAGCGGGGGACCATTTTCTCCATAATTGATACGTTTGAGTCCTTTAATTACTCTTTCTTTCAAAGCTTTTTAAATGGGGAGTAGATAGCTTCCACAAACCATATACAGTCACTTATATGAGAGAGTGAGACTGTGAGAGTATTATCGGACACATTTACCAATTTGTATATCAAAATGTTTATTAAAAACTAAGGCCTCGTTTGTTTCATAGGACTGTCTTGGCATGGACTAGCTATCGGGACTGGCATGGACTAGCTTGGCATGGACTAAGCTAGCTAAGAACTGCCTTTATGTTTGGTGTAGTGCAGGACTAACAACCTGGATAATGAAAATAGTCCTGTCCTATGTTTGGTGCAGTGCAGGACTAACAAGTTGGAAAATTAATTTTTGAAACAAAATCATAAATCCCCATATTTAATTTTTAAAATAATTAAATATATTAATTATAAAAAAATTTCAATTTAGTTTGAAGACCTAAATAATTAAATTATAAAATCTCTTAAAATAGTTTCAATGCAATAAATTGGGGTGACCACTTTTAAAATGCTATAACTTTCTTATTTACTGTTGAATTTTTTGAACAATTCCAATATTGTTTTTATGACATTGTAAAAAATGCATGAAATTAAACAAATTTGGGATCCAACCAATTCTCTCTACACTGATTTAGTGATTCCCAAAGAAGCCCAACTCCTCGGGTGCAAGTCTGATTTTTGTTTTAACAATTTAATAATGATAAAAAGGGAAAAATAAAAAAGAGAGAAGAACAAAACCCACCAAAAAAAATTGGAAATAAAAATCAAGAAATTAAAGAAAATAAAAACATGAAAAAAAAAAGAAAAAAGAAAGGAAACGAACCCAGAAAAATCTCAAGTCATCCATTCTATATATCAATCCCCAAATAACCCAATAGATCAAGGCAATCTGGTGAGAGAGAAATTAAAGAAAAAAAAAAGGAAAAAACACAGAAAAGCCATCAAGGAAAAAACACAGAAACAGAGGTCCATTTGATGGTCCCGACTTGATCGAGAAAGACAAGGCTACTAGCAGTTCCATGATCGCCACCTCCGATCTTGAAAGTTGCTGATGATGAATTTGAAAGTGGGGTGGTCGATGGGGAATGAGCGACTGTCGAAGAGGGAGCCGTCGAGGACGTTGAGGTGGGGCTGATGACTGATGAGAGAAGTCTGAGCAGTGAGCAGATGAGATCGAAGAAGAGAGAGAAGAGAGAGTCTGAGACTGAGAGGAGAGACAAGTCCGAAGAGAGAGTGAGAGACTGATTCGATTAGGGGTGAGAGAGAGAGAGAGAGAGAGAGAGAGAGAGAGAGAGAGAGGGTGCGATGAGGCCGGAGCTGGGTAGGCGGAGTGCGACTGGGGGGCTGGGTGGGGGGTTGCGACTGGGCTGGGGGGTGGGGTGGGGATGTGCTGGGTTGGGGGGGAGAAGCGAAGGACGGGCTGGGGATGGTTGCAATCGGGTGGGGTGCGTCTTAGCTAGTACAAGCCAAGAAGGTTCTTAGTTAAACCTCCACTTTCTCACGGGTTTCACTAAGCCCATTTAAGAAGGTTCATTTAAGTTAGAGGGGATTCACTAAGCCCCTCTTTTTTTAATCCCACTCTCACCAAACATGGGCTTAGGGTCTTAACTAAGCCAATTCCTGTTAAGAAGGTGAAACAAACGGGCCCTAAGAATTTACTTTGAATCTTATTTATTTTTAGCAATTAATATCTTACAATAATACATAATATATTAATATATATACTGACACGTTATTTAAGAATTAAAAATAATGAACAAATTTGGTGACTTGCTAGAGAATTGTTTGGTGTCCTTATAACCAGTTATTTGTCGAGGCATGCCATGTCATCATATCACATTGAGAAACTTTTACCATATATATGATGGATATATGCACATGCACATGCATACATGTATGCACATCTAACTAAGCTTCTATATAAAGAAGCAAAGGCAGCAACTGAGAGGAGCAACGTGTCTGTGTTTGAGAGGATCGAAATCTCATATGGAGATGGTTGATAACATAGGCAATAATTCATCAGACAGACAAGGGTTTAAGTACAATTTTACAGCTGCTAGTAGTAGCACTGCTGGTTCTACTCACCATGATCATCAAGATGGGGTCATCAAAGAGCAAGATCGGTTGCTTCCAATTGCAAATGTTGGGAGGATCATGAAGCAAATTCTGCCCCCAAATGCCAAAATCTCCAAAGAAGCCAAAGAAACCATGCAAGAGTGTGTGTCTGAGTTCATAAGCTTTGTCACTGGAGAAGCCTCTGACAAGTGCCACAAGGAGAAGCGCAAGACCGTGAACGGCGACGACATTTGTTGGGCTCTGGCGACTCTTGGGTTCGATGACTACGCTGAGCCCTTGAAGAGGTATTTGCTCAGGTACAGAGAATTGGAAGGAGAGAGGGTTCAGCAAGGTAAGGCCAACAGTGGTGGTGAAGAGAAGAACGACATGTCGTCATCACCACCTAGGAAGATTCCTAGTACTACTACAACAACTACTAATACCTCGAGTCCTCCATTGATGAAGTTCAATGTGGTTGAAAGGGGCAATAGTTCATTCTCAAGGCGATTTTGAATGGTATGATGAAGCAAGGTATAATTATACTTCAGTCCTAAATTGTATGCGTTGATGGTGATGATGATGATGTTCGAAACATGACTATATATATTAGGTGGGTGGGTTTAATTTTAGACTTTTAATTTTCTCATGTGCGGGTTCCGAATTAATTAAGTCCATGGGTTTCTTCTTAATTTGATTGACTGTTATTAGCTCAAGAATTATGAGAAATTGGAGCTAATCCTTTTCAAATTAATATGAGGTTATTGTAGGTGGTTGTATGAGATTCATATAAGTATGGTGAGCTATATATATACTTGGTTTCTAATTTGTAATTGAGACTTAACTATGAAATATGGCAAACTAGTTACCTGCTAACATTTCCATTTCAATTTTGTACTTGAGCTATACTTAAACGGGAGGTTAGTGAATGGGACAATTTACTTTGCCGTTTTTATAAAAGGGATGGAAACCATAAGATATATAACATTGTACTAATTTACAAAAAATTTGAAATTTGCTTGGAGTAACCTTCCAATAGGGGTTTGGCCTTTTTTTTTTTTTTGGGTAAAATGGGGGTGAAGCCCAAAACAAAGAAAAACGGGGTTTTGGCCTTTTGATTATGGCATGTACGTACTCACCGAAAAATCATTATATATACAATCTCTTTTCAATTTTATTAATGCATATTCATATTTTGATCGCATCTTTCTGATATGACTCAGATCTAATATAGAATTAGATGAGAAATTAGATACTTAGGGTGGTTTTACAAACCTATATTTTTTCTAGGAAAGAAAATTATTGTTTCAATTTGTTTTCGAATTTGTTAATTTTATGGATGATCATCGAACCTTATAGTAGTTAGTCTATAATTAAACTTGGAAATCATATATATCTTGCGTTTTCTCTTTTGAGCACTTAGTGTAGTTTGGTTTACATTTCTTGAGAACTCTAACTGCTTGATTAATTTCTGATAATTAAATGAAAATAATACAAAAAATGAAAACTAAAACTTAAGACATGCCATATAACTTCTCATCTTAACCAAATAGACAGACTAGCTAGCCGATGTGTGAGTAGAAACAAGCTAGCTAGCTAGTTGCTCTCTTGGTTAAACGTTAATTTCTCAGTAATTAATTAATTAAACATGCTAATTGATCGATGAATTAAGTTTGATTTGCTTGGTGCACATTGTTATTAGCTAGGGTTTTTTTGGGCCTTTTGATTATGTACTGTACTCGATCATTAGCTAGACATCAAATCATCAATTGTGTATAATCTCTTTTCAGTTTTGGTGTTATTTCATGTTCTGGCTAGTCATACTGTTATGGTGTGACTCACATCTCATATGATCACATGAGAAATTGAATGCTTTTGATTTTTTGGACTCATCTTTTTGGGAACAAAAAAAAAATTGTTTCTTAAGTTTGTTTTATTATGGTTAATCATTGAATCATATTGTAGTTAAGTAATAAGTAGACATGTGCAGTTTGATTTACATTTCTTTAGCACTCTAGCTAGCTGTTTGAATTAAGACTGTCTCACTCTTTGGAGGGACTTGCCCAAATTCCCTTTTAAATAAAAATAATCAACACAACCAAACAGAAATTCTAACTTGGGATACCCCCTCTAGCTAGCTATAGCTGCTGTCAATATACTGCTAAACCAAATATATATGCATGCTGTGATGTGTGAGTAGAACCTGGCTAGTCGCTCTCTTGGTTAGATTAATATATAGGTGATTAAGGAACTAACCCACATCCATCACTCATGTAGTCATAAGGTTGAGTTTGTCAAATGGGTAGCTAGGGTTTTCTTAGATAATTACCTAGATACACTTTTTCACTGGGACCACAGTTTTAGTGGCTCAACCTTCCATATGGTTAATTTTGTCGTTAAGACCCCCACAAGGTCTTGATCAATCCCCGACAATTAATTTTTATATATGTATATTCAAATGGGACTTGGATCATCTTCCCACAAGTGAGGATGAGGATGACTCTAAAACTGTCAAGTTGTTTGGAATAAGTTTGTGTGTATATATATGCTTGGAAAAAGGAGACAAACAAGAGATTGAGAAGTGCGAGACTGAATTATTAAGCTTAGTTTCTAGGGTTTCTAGCTTCTCATATCAAAGAAACAAACCATGATCTCATTTTTTTTAATTTTCTTGATAACTACAAAAGAAGAGAGAGGATGCATATATATGATACAAGATTTGAGACATAGGCGATGGAGTACTTAAATAGATAATGGATATGGAAACATATACAAGGCAAAGATACCATCATATATATCTATGAGACAAGTTGTTATTTCAATGCTCTACTTTGTGTTAAAATATTTAAATATGTGGTACTACACAAATAAGAGAGTACTAGTACTCTAGAAAAAGTTTAAATTTCTTGCTCATGGAAGTCACTTTGTTGATTGCTTGCGCTTGCTTTATTTCCAGTCTGTTGGGTTCGAAGATGGCAATAACTCCCACCTCATGGAATCTGGCAATTAATTAATTGCCAAACCCAAAAATCTGACAGAGGCATGCATGTGGCTAGCTTATGAGTTCTTCATGTGACACCTAGCAGAGTGCCCAATACACACGTGCTTCGAATCCGTTGGATCAATTAATTTGCCGGCCACCTTATTATAATATATATTTGCTTATTATACATTTGGAATTTTGCAAAATCATATAAATATTTGCTTATTATATCTCCCAGGCTCCCATATATATATATATATATATATATTGTAGTGTAATATGCAGGCTGTGATGAATTATATTTCAAGTTGCGTATGGTAAATGCACATCATATTCTTCAATTGAGAGAGAAAAAGAGAAGCTCCCATCAAGACAACGCAAATTACTATTATTACTTGCACACACATAATTGCAACCCAGAAAACACACATATAATCACCTTATAGCATCTGTGCTCTCTATACCCTCCTCATCATTTTGTTCTAAAGTTCGTAAGTCATCCCCACTTTAACCATACGATTGTGAGGAATGTCAAACACTTTGTCACTCTGCCTCAGATTTCTTTTCAAGAAATTGTAAGCATAATCGATCAAAATTCTTTTTACTATACCAGATCCTTTGACAGCTACCACTTCATTTTCACCAACTAAGTGAACAACCCCCCAATTCCACGCTTTGTCGATTGCCTCAATCTCTCCCTCCAATATTAGCACATCTTGTTGCTTCTGATCTTCATCAACTTGCTTTACATCCTCATGATCATCTAATTCTGATTCCTTTTCAGACGTAGTCTTTCCATCATTACTATGCATGCTTCTTTCAGATAGCCAAAAATCTTCCCTTATGAACTCTTTCAATTTTTCTACCAACAATCCTTCAAAGGGCTCTTGCTCATTGCGAACATCCGTATACCCATATCTCGCAACACATCGAAACACATGAAGCTCCTTAGGCTCTACTCTGCGGATAAGGAAGCGCTCTTCCAATGGAACCTTGCTTATAGGTAAAGATTTGATGGACACAAAAACAAGCACCGAGTGTAGTGCAGGCACATTTGCCGCATAATGATTGAAAATTGGTGGGATGCCTTGAACAAGTTCCGAATAAAACATGGCAAGTCCAGGCATACGGCAAAAGTTTCTATCAGCAGCAAACACCTTGAGCTTTTCGGGAGAAATTTTGTGATCAAGCTCATAATAGTACTTTCTTCGATGCACATCATTCCACACAAACATTATAGTCATCAGTAATGCGGCAAAGGCGAGGGGTAGATATCCACCTTGGTCAAATTTGTAGAGAACTGAACTCAAATACATAAGCTCCACACTTCCAATGATAACAACATATGAGATAATGAGAAGTATGTTGGTTTTCCATATCATTATCATGATTAGCACTAGGAATGATGATGTAAGCGTCATTACAAACACCACTGCTATACCTGTATATATGTAGTATATTAAGTTATTCATTTTTCATATAATATGTATGAGAGCATTACTACATGTATCAACTATTATCTTGGGAATAAAAACCTAAAAGTGTGAAGTTTAATTGGGGCTTTACCATATGCATTCCCAATTGTTCCTGTGCTTCGAAAACACAATGTAACTCCAACACAAGCAAACATGAGAAGGTAGTTGACCTCTGGAATGTAAACTTGTCCTGCATACTTGGCTGATGTGTGCACAATTTTAACACGAGGGAAACACCCTAATGATAAAGACTGTTGGATCATAGAGAAAGTCCCTGAAATCAGGGATTGACTTGCTATGATTGATGCCAATATGGCCATCCCAAATGTAGGCCAATACACAGGTTCTGCAACACAACATTTGGTACATAGCCACTTGATTAGTCATATGTTTATTGTCAAGCCCATAGTAAGACATTTTTGCATTGCATAAAACTTACTTGGTACAGACTTGTAGAAGGCATCAGAAACAAGATCAGTGTGCTTGTAAAGAAAAGCGGCTTGTCCAGTGTATGTCAATATGAGAGCTGGGCATATCACCGAGCACATACTTATTTGAATGGATCGTACTGTGAAATGACCAACATCGGCAAATAAAGCTTCGGCTCCTGAAATTTGTGAAATTCTAACACTCAATTAATGTGTTAACCTGTTGTCGATCAAATGTGTAATATATAGGAAGTAATTAAATAATTGGAATTAACCTGTTGTGCATAGGATAACTCCACCAAGGGAAATCCAAGCCTCTTTTTTGTTCCTACTGAAGTAATCCACTATGTATAGAGGATTTAGAGCTTTGAGCACAGTTGGATCAAACTTGATGATATTGTAGAAACCAATGGCACCAATGAGTGCAAACCAAAGGCAGAGTATTGGTGCAAAAGTGTAACCCACTTTATCAGTTCCAAATCTTTGAATCATGAATAGGCAAATCAAGATGGCTACTGAGATCCAAACAATCCTATCTGTGCACAAAGGAAAATTGAGTACCTTAAGTTATTGATCGATCCTATAATGTACCAATGCCACAAATGATTTTAGATTAACATTATACAACACATTTACTTAATTCACAAATTCATTACACATTATATACAACCACAAGTAAATATATGTATATAGGCATTATGGAGTACCATCGGTCATTGCAGATGTAGCTTGCTTGATCCCTCCAACAGCCGACAGAACTGCCATAAAATTGGAATTATGTTTTTTTTTTTTTCTTAGAGAAAGAGATGTTATATTAATCAATCAAAATGGGTTACAGGAGCCAAGACGGACCATTCTCTAATTAAAGATAAGCAAATAACTAAACAAGTGAGAACAGTAAGAGGCAAAACAATTAACAACCTGACATGGAAGGAGTGAGGATACCATCCCCAATGACCATGGAAGTGCCAAGCATGGTGGCAAACAATAACAAGATTTTGGCAAATTGGCTATTTTCTAGTGCAGATTTCAGCTTTGATGCGCATCTTAAGCGTTTACTGCTCGGCAAATCAAGCTCGTAATTTGAAACATTACGGTCCTCCGCTTGCTGACTCGGAATCAAACTAATTTTTGCGTATCGGCATAGCAGGGAGTACAATGCAAACGTCCCTCCTACCAAATTAATTTCGAAAAAAAAAAACATAATGATAAATCTACCAAATTAACTATTAAAATACCCTAACTTGTAATTATTAAAAGATATTACCATCGCCGTTATCGTTGGCCTGTAGGACGATGAAAACGTACTTAATGAAAGGGATTAAGGTGAGGGTATAAAGGATCAAAGAAAGAACACCCAAAATGTCATCTTTGTCCTTGACGCCATTGGGGAAGGTGCTGGAGTACACATACAAAGGTGATGTACCAATGTCTCCATAAACTATTCCAATGCTCTGAAATGCTAGAAGCAATATCACTGACCAGTACTCCGCATTCTGTAAAAAAAACCCCAATATTGAAATGAAATTTACAAGTTAATCAAAACATGATTAACAAAAACAACAAGAATAAAAATAGTTAATTGATTGATTATGTACTAGGAATATCGATCATGTGGTACCTTGGAGGTTTGGGCGATGCGGGACTCGAGGTCCAAGGAGTCCAATCTTGTCAACTTTTGAACTGAAAGTTTTTTCCCTTTGAGTTGTTCCTGATGGTGATTTTGATTTTCCAGTATTAAATCTTGTTCAGGCATTTCTGCAATACCTAATTGGCTAATTGTAATTAACTAGCTAGTTAGCTATCTCTCACTCGCTCACAAGTCACAACGCAGAGCTTGAAATATTAGAGAATTATATATATGTGCCAACCTCAAGAAGTCAAGAGTCATGACTCATGAGAGAAGCTTCTCCCTTTTTACCATGTCGCGTAGCGTACGTGTATAGAGTGGCCCACATGAGTTTGCCACTTTTAGAAACTGATTAGGCTTATGTGTCAAATTAATTATTTAATTATCATTATACGTACAACTGTACAAGTTACTTGAAATGTCGTATAAATCCGCGTGAACCAAAATTGGTAGGGAGCCTGTGAGCCTTTATTGCTACGCGGAAGGACGTAGATTCACGGCCATGGTTCTCAATTCCGTCAAGGGCAAACAGGTAATTGAACTCTAGTAATTACTTAATTATTTCAGATTTTATCATCTGCTCTGCAAAATAATTTGACTAATTTAGGTTGTGATTTGTGTAATTTGGGTAGGCTTTAGAATCTTTGAGTTTGATTTGAGAAATTAATTCGGAATTTTTGTGTATGAAATTAATTTATGAAAAATTTGAACGGATTTGATTAAGTTGCGTTTGCACCTAAATTTAAGTATAGGTTGCTTACGTATTCTTAACGGGATCAAACCGAATGTAAATCATTTGAGAAAAATTTGAGAGACTTTATTTGGGTGGTTTTGTACCATTTGGGAGTGGTGGTTTTGTATCAATTTAAAAGATAATTTTATACCATTTGAGATATGGTTTTGTACCATTGAAGATCGAGTTGAATTTGAGATTTGAGGAAGTACTGTACCCGTTAAGTAATTTTCTATAATTTATTTGTTAAATGACACTCTTTTGCTTTGCTGACTAGCTTTCTTTAGAGCATGTGCATTGCTATGCTAAATGCTTGTCTAAAGGTAAGATTTAGCCCAAAAGTTAAAAAAAAAACCTCTACATAGCTAGGCCAAATGTAAGGCTATTCTTGCCATGGCAAGATTTTAGTGCCACTTTTTCTCTCTTATTTTTAGTGGCACTCTTTCTCTCATCATTGGGCTTTAAAGAAACTTGATAGCCCATTTACTGGTGAATTTTGGACCACTTGATAAACCAATTCATGCCGCCAATAACAAGCCCACTAGAACAATTCAGTAAGAAATATATCCGGATGCACACGGTCTTATTTTCTTGGATTGGGACTTCCGTCCTTGAGGATAGGAGACAAGAAATCCAAATGAGACTTGAAATTCCTCCCCTTTAAGTAGAATCAGCGGGCTGACCGCAAGCAAACAAACTCTTATCCAACTCTACCAAAAAAAAAAAAAAAACTCTTCTCCAACTCTACCAAAAAACAAAAAAATTCTTCTCCAACTGCCATTTTTTTAGGGAAATATTTGTGTGAGGACCCTCTTGTCCTTAACTTTGATGTGGTTCAATACAAAACTGCCATGTGTTACTATTAATAGTTCTTATTCAAGTAACCAAACAGCATCCCACCCCCACCTAACGCAACAACACCACTCCCTTCCATTCTTATTCAAGTACTACTTAATTAATTTATCCTTCAAGTGGTTCACAACTTCACAATAATGTGATATTCTTGATGCCAAAGATGGAAACATTACCCCAAGAATTGAAAAGGGCCCTACGCAAGTCTCTATTATGTTCTGAATTTACAAGTTTGATTGCTTTACGCAACTACCCAGAATAAAGTTGGTGGTGCCTATAGGAATCTAGATCTGATCATGCAGACATGCACAAATGGAAAAAAGGAAGAAGGTACTTTGGAAGGAGGGACATTTGCACTGTACTCTTTGCTAGGCTGAATGGCTGATATGCTAAACTTAGTTTGATTCCGAGTCAGCAAGAGGAGGACTGCGATGTTTCAAATTTTGAGCTTGACTCTCCCAGCAACAAACGTCTAAGAAGCATCTGGCTTTGTAAAGAGTGTCTCAAAGATGGCTCCTTGGGAAATTGGCCCTCTTCTTCAAGAAATTCCAAGTCTTGCATCTGGCTTTGATTCTTTGAGGTGGAATTGGTTCTGAGTGTTGTTTTTCTTGTTTGAAGCTTTTGTTGTCTTGTTTTGTTTTTTCCTTTGTCTGCTGTAGTGCTTTGTTTGCCCTTTGGTCTGTTCCGTTTAATGAAATATCTTCATGGCCAAAAAAAAAAAAGAAGCTGAAATCTACACTATAAAATAGCGAATTTGCGAAAATTTTCTTATTGTTGGTCACCATGCTTGGTACTTCCATGGTCATTGGTGATGGTGTCCTCGCTCCTTCCATGTCAGGTTTGGTTATTAATTTTAATTGTGATGGTTATAAACTTACAGCTTTTAAACATAGCCAATTTTCTGTTCCAAAATTTGTTAGCAGTTATGTCTGCTGTTGGAGGGATCAAGCAAGCTAAATTTGCAATGACAGAAGGTACTAACCATCTATAGATTGTGTGCAATGTTAATTATCTTCTAAATTTCATTTCAAATTCTGGGTTTTATAGGGTGCGGAGTGGTCAGTGATATTGCTTCTAGCATTTCAGAGCATTGGAATAGTTTATGGAGACATTGGCACATCACCTCTGTATGTGTACTCTAGCACCTTCACCAATGGCATTAAGGACAAAGATGACATTTTGGGTGTTCTTTCTTTGATCCTTTATACCCTCACCTTAATCCCTTTCATTAAGTACGTTTTCATCGTCTTACAAGCCAACAATAATGGTGACGGTAAGATCTCTTAAAAATTAACAGTTTAATCCATATATCTTAACATATTCTTGTGCAAACTAAATGAAGTATGTTAATGAACATAATTTTAACTTTGGTAGGAGGGACATGTGCACTGTACTCTTTGCTATGCCGATATGCTAAACTTAGTTTGATTCCGAGTCAGCAAGAGGAAGACTGTGATGTTTCAAATTTTGAGCTCGACTCTCCTAGCAAAAAACGTCTAAGAAGCGCATCAAAGCTGAAATCTACACTAGAAAATAGCGAATTTGCGAAAATTTTCTTATTGTTGGCCACCATGCTTGGTACTTCCATGGTCATTGGTGATGGTGTCCTTGCTCCTTCCATGTCAGGTTTGGTTATTACCCTAATTTTAATTGTGATGGTTATAAACTTATAGCTTTTAAACATAGCTAATTTTCTGTTCCAAAATTTGCTGGCAGTTCTGTCTGCTGTTAGAGGGATCAAGCAAGCTAAATTTGCAATGACAGAAGGTACTAATCCTCCACATTTCCCCACAATCTATTTACTCCAAAAAAAAGCTTTCCATTATATGTACACACACACACACACACACATATTTGTCTGTGTATGATGGTTACTGAATTTGTTAATTAAATGTGTAATATAATGACAATTTACATTCATTGGTGGCATTGCTACTTAGATACTTTTCCTTTGTGTACAGATGCGGTTGTTTGGATATCAGTAGCCATCTTGGTTTTCCTATTCATGATTCAAAGATTTGGCACTGATAAAGTGGGATACACTTTTGCACCAATACTGTGTGTCTGGTTTGTACTGATTGGCTGCATTGGCTTCTACAATTTCGTCAAGTATGATCCAACGGTGGTGAAAGCTCTAAATCCACAATACATAGTGGATTACTTCAGGAGGAACAGAAAAGAAGCATGGATATCCCTTGGTGGAGTAGTCCTATCCACAACAGGTACCAATTACATTACACTTACAACAAATTATATTTATAAGTTTGCATAAAGTGTTTATTAATTGAGTGTTACAATTTCACAAAATGCAGGAGCAGAAGCTTTATTTGCTGATGTTGGCCACTTTACAGTACGATCCATTCAAATAAGTATGTGCTCGGTCACATACCCAGCTCTCATCTTAACCTACACTGGACAAGCCTCTTTTCTCCGCAAGCACACTCATTTTGTTGCTGATGCCTTCGACAGTTCTGTACCAAGTAAGTTGTATGCATTTAGTTAATGCAAAATTGTCTCACTATGGGCTTGTGACAGTAAACATATAACTAACGAAGTGGCTCTGTACCAATTATGTTGCAGAAACTCTGTATTGGCCAATGTTTGGGGTGGCCATGTTGGCATCCATCATAGCAAGTCAATCCATGATTTCAGGGACTTTCTCTATGATCCAACAGTCTTTGTCGTTAGGGTGTTTCCCTCATGTCAAGATCGTGCACACATCGTCCAAGTACGCAGGACAAGTTCACATTCTAGAGATCAACTACCTTCTCATGTTGGCTTCTGTTGGGGTCACCTTGGGTTTTTGGAGCACAGCAACGATTGGAAATGCATATAGTAAGCAACAATTAAACTCCACGCTTTTAATATTAGGCCTTTCCCCCTAGTTTTAAAACTTGGGATACAAGTTGATGCATCTGTTTAGTACTCCCAATGAACAACTTAATTAATTTACTATATATTATACACAGGTATAGCTGTGGTGTTTGTTATGTCACTTACATCATCTTTCCTAGTGCTTATCATGATAATGATATAGAAAATCAACATACTTTTCATTATTTCATATGTTGTGATCATTGGAAGTGTGGAGCTTATATATCTGAGTTATGTCCTCTACAAATTTGACCAAGGTGCATATCTACCCCTTCTCTTTGTCACAGTACTGATAATTATAATGTTTGTGTGGAATGATGTACATCGAAGAAAGTACTATTACGAACTTGGTCAGAAAATCTCCCCCGAAAAGCTTAAGTTGTTTGTTGCTGAAAAAAAATTGTTCATATGCCTGAACTTGCCATGTTCTACTCGGAACTTGTACAGGGCATCCCACCAATCTTCAATCAGTATATGGAGAATGTGATTGCATTGCACTCAGTGCTTGTGTTTGTGTCCGTTAAATCTTTACCTATAAGCCCAGTTCCATTGGAAGAACACTTCATGTTCTGCAGAGTCTTTAGAGTTTATGGTTTAGGGTTCAGAAAATGAAGCGTTCTTCCAACGAAACTGTGCTTTTAGGTAAAGATTTAACTGACACAAACACAAGCACTGAGTGCAATGCAGGCACATTCTCCATATAATGATTGAAGATTGGTGGGATACCTTGTACAAGTTCCGAGTAGAACATGGCAAGTCTAGGCATACAAACAATTTTTGTTTCAGCAGTAAACAACTTGAGCTTTTCGGGAGAGATTTTATGACCAAGTTCGTAATAGTACTTTCTTCGATGCACATCATTCCACACAAACATTATAATCATCATATATTATTGTGGCAAAGAGAGGGGTAGATATCCATCTTGGTCAAATTTGTAAAGGACAAAACTCAAAGACATAAGCTCCACACTTTCAATGATCACAACATATGAAATAATGAGAAGTATGTTGGTTTTCCATATCATTATGGATCATGATAAGCACTAGGAAGTGACATAACAAACACCACAGCTATACATGTGTATAACATATAGTAAATTAATTAAGTTGTTCATTAGGGGTACTAAACAGATGCATTAACTTGTATTCCAACTTTTAAAACTAGGGGAAAGGCCTAATTAAGTGTGGAGTTTAATTGTTGCTTACCATAGGCATTTCCAATCGTTGTTGTGCTCCAAAAACCCAATGTGACCCCAACAAAAGCCAACATGAGAAGGTAGTTGATCTCTAGAATGTAAACTTGTCCTGCGTACTTGGACGATGTGTGCACGATCTTGACACGAGGTAAATACCCTAACGACAAAGACTGTTGGATCATAGAGAAAATCCCTAAAATCATGGACTGTGTGGTTTGATCCCGCAATGGGTACATAAGCAACCTAACAAATGTGGGTGCAACCGCAATCACAATAAATCTTACCTCTAAATGTCAAACATTTAACCAAATATTCCTTTCAATGGGTCTTTCACCTATTGAGAACCCAAGTATCCACAAGTGATCTGTTAATTTCATTACAGTTGGAATCAAAGGGTTGACCCTTGTACCAAGGAATCATACTTAAGAGATACACTTCATCTTAAATGGGTCGTACCCAAAATAATAAAACTCTTATTTCTTATATGAATTTGGGTGAAATTATGTTAGGTAATATTTTTTATTTATTCGTTACACAATTTTACTCAATTGTAGTACCTGAAGAAATTATTTTGACTTATATCATACGAATTGCAAATATTATTTCACATTTTTGTGCTTCACTTGCATAAATAATGGATCTCAACTTACTACCCATACCAACCACATGCAGCTTCGAATTGATGATCTGCACCTACAAAAATCTCTGTTTTACTGCAGCTAGCTCCAGATCGAGTCCAGACCCTTATTATTATTCCTATGCACTTTACACTAGATTCCTCGTACCAGAAGATTGTTCCTCATCATATTATACTCAAAATTAATGTACCAACCTAGACCAAAACAAAAGTCACAACCCCAACCCCATGATGTGACCGACTGTTTCTGTCACTCTGTCCTCTTTGTTTGTGTTTCCTGGTTCTGTTTTTTACCCCTTGCTGCATTATGTCAAAATGTTACATTTGACTAATTTGCAAAGGAAACAAATTTATGAGGTCGATCTGATTGATTGTGATCAAATCAAGATAGTGCAGGGTTTTGTCTAATTTTTTTATAACCGTAAATTTCCACTGTTAATGCAATTTCAAAAAGAGTTGTTGATTTTAGGAAAGAAAAAAACTTATCCTTGATAAATATATGCAAATTACTATTACACTTTATATGAATGTAACTCAAAACACACACATATCTTCTAAAAACTAAGGCTATCTAGAGCATGAAAAGAAAAGAAAAACAGCTTTCTCGCTATCACTACAATTATTTATCTATATATTCAATGTAGCGTTCAGCTTAGCTTTTCTTTATAAGCTGTGTCAATCTTATATATACGGCCGCCTTCTTTTTTTCTAAAGTTCATAAGCCATCCCCACTTTTAACATGCGCTTGTGAGGAATATCAAACACTTTATCACTCTGCCTCAAATTCCTCTTCAAGAAATTATAAGCATAATCAATCATAATTCTTTTTACTATACCAGCTCCTTTGGCAGCTACCACTTCATTTTCACCAATTAAGTGAACAACTCCCCAGTTACATGCTTTGTCAATTGCCTCAATCTCTCTCTCCAATAATTCATCTTGTTGTTTCTGTTCATCAACTTGCTTTACATCCTCATGATCTTCATTCTCTCCATTAACAGACCCACAATCATCTAATTCTGATTCCTTTTCATACATAGTTCTTTGGGACAGCCAGAAACTATCCCTAATGAAGTCTTTCAATTTTTCTACCAACAATCCCTCAAAGGGTTCTTGCTCATTCCGAACATTTGTATACCCATATCTTGCAACACATCGAAACACATTTAGCTCCTTAGGCCCTACTCTGCGGAAAAGAAAGCGCTCTTCCAACGGAACCTTGCTTATAGGTAAAGATTTGATGGACACAAAAACAAGCACTGAGTGCAGTGCAGGCACATTTTCTGCATAATGATTGAAAATTGGTGGGATGCCTTGAACAAGTTCTGAATAGAACATGGCAAGTCCAGGCATGCGACAGAACTTTGTGTCAGCAACAAACTCCTTGAGCTTTTCGGGAGAAATTTTGTGATCAAGCTCGTAATAGTACTTTCTTCGATGCACATCATTCCACACAAACATTATAAGCATCAGTACTGCGGCAAAGGCAAGGGGAAGATACCCACCTTGGTCAAATTTGTAGAGCACAGAACTCAAATACACAAGCTCCACACTTCCAATGATAACAACAAATAAGCTAACGAGAAGTACGTTGGTTTTCCATATCATTATCATGATTAGCACTAGAAAGGACGATGTAAGTGTCATTACAAACACCACTGCTATACCTGTATACAGAGTAAATTAAGTCAATTCATTAATTAATTTCATACAAATAATATATGTAGATTCCATGATCAGAATCTCAAAGACTAGGGGGAAAGGTAGGCCTAAAAACTTGAATTTTATTGTGACTTACCATATGCATGCCCAATCTTTACTGTGCTTCGAAAACCCAAAGTGACTCCCACACAAGCCAACATGAGAAGGTAGTTGACCTCTGGAATGTAAACTTGTCCTGCATACTTGGTTGATGTGTGCACAATTTTAACACGAGGGAAACACCCTAATGATAAAGATTGTTGGATTATAGAGAAAGTCCCTGAAATCATGGCTTGACTAGCTATGATTGATGCCAATACTGCCACCACAAACATAGGCCAATACAGAGGTTCTGCAACACAATTATTATATACTTAATTAGTTATATGTTTATTCTCGAGGTATGTATCAACACAAAAGAGCTTGAAAAATTATTATAGGTGACATTTTTCTCATCACAACATTTATACAGGATTCACGTGCATGTTGTGGGAGAGAAGTCATATGTGACTGTCACATATAGAAATTACAAGAAACACGCTTTTGCAGTAAATGCATAAAACTTACTTGGTATAGACTTGTAAAAGGTATCACCAACAAGATCAGTGTGCTCGCGAAGAAAAGAGGCTTGTCCAGCGTATGCCAATATGAGAGCTGGGTATGTGACCGAGCACATACTTATTTGAATGGATCGTACTGTGAAATGGCCAACATCAGCAAATAAAGCTTCGGTTCCTGCAATTTGTGAAAGTAACACTTGATAAATATTCTATATATGTATCCCAATTAATAATTATAATTCCTATTGTAATTGAATAATTGGAACCTGTTATGGCTAGGACAATTCCACCAAGGGAAATCCAAGCTTCTTTTTTGTTCCTCCTGAAGTAATCCACTATGTATTGCGGATTTAGAGCTTTCACCACTGTTGGATCAAACTTGATGAAATTATAGACGCCAATCCCACCAATGAGTGCAAACCATATACAAATTATTGGTGCAAAAGTGTAGCCCACTTTATCAGTTCCAAATCTTTGAATCATGAATAGGCAAATCAAGATGGCTACTGATATCCAAACAATCATATCTGCACACAACACAAAGGAAAATTAGTATCATAAATTATCCTATATATATATATATATGTACTAGTACGGTAGTACCCACCAATTAATGAATGTAAAATATCATATATAACAAAGTTAATTAACAAATTCATTGCCCATTAATCATTATACACACACAAATATATGTATATATATATGTGTATCATGAGAAGCTTCATTTTGAAGTTAAGGGATGTACCATCTGACATTTTAGATGTAGCCCCTTTGATCCCTCCAACAGCAGACAGAACTGCGCGCCATCAAAATGGAACACAAAATTTGTTACGTTTAAGTCAAAAGAATATATAATTAACATGTGATGAGAGCAAGAGAAGAAACTTTGATTTTGTCTTGTAATGCAAAATGACACAAATTTTGAATTATTAGGCAGTCAACAATGGATGACTTTTTTTTTCTCTATTTCCAACTAAATTACAGTCTTTTAGGTGCTAACTTAAATATTAATTAAAAGAATTTTTGTAACGCTTACATATGACCTTCCCTTCATGAAATAAATATAACCTTACATACATGTTAATAATTAGAGGAAAATCACATATAATAAAAAGCACAAAAAAATGTTAAAAAAGAAAGAAACCTGAGATGCAAGGAGTGAGGACACCATCACCAATGACCATGGAAGTGCCAAGCATGGTGGCAAACAATAAGAAGACTTTGGCGAATGGGCTATTCTCTAATCTTGATTTAAGCTTTGATGCCCTTCTTAGACGTTTGCTTGGCAACTCAAGCTGGAAATTTGAAACCTCGCGGTCCTCCGCTTGCTGACTCGGAGTCATACCGACCTTAGCGTATCGGCATAGCAGAGAGTACAGCGCGAATGTCCCTCCTACCAATATTAAAGTAAATTACATTATTCAAATTTCATTCTTTTTTCTTTTCTTTTGGTCACAAGTCACAAAATGACAAAGTGATACACCAAAGTTGTCATTTAATTATTACAATAAGCATGATAAAGTAATTAAGCTTAATTATAAATCAATATTGTATGGTATGTTAATGTTAGTATAGCACTATAGCAACAACCATTGAAAATTCCGCTGGAAGTGGCAGTGGCCAACTGGCCATGCATTTCAATTCAAACACGCACCAATATAATATATGTAGAGTGGAACAAATTATCAGAGGTTGAAAATTGGACCTGACCAGGTTGGCAAAAGTACTATTGAAAAAAAAAATCATAATTCTACCAAATTATTTAAATACTCGTTTTTGGCTAAAATTAACATAATTTATAACCAAAACTATTGTGTGCATATAAATGTTTTATCAATACATAAAAGATACAAAATATGAGTCTACCGTACGTATAATATATAGATCTAAGTTGTAAGATATATTACCATCGCCATTATCATTGGCTTGTAGAACAATGAACACGTACTTAATCAAAGGGATTAAGGTGAGGGTATACAAGATCAAGGAAAGAACACCCAAAATGTCATCTTTGTCCTTGATTTCTTTAGTGAAGGTGCTGGAATACACATACAGAGGTGATGTGCCAATGTCTCCATAAACTATTCCAATGCTCTGAAATGCTAGATGCAATATCACCGACCACTCTGCACCCTGTAAATTAAAACCCCAATCAAACAAAATTTAGAAGTTAATTAATTCTATTCACACAAAAATACTTAATAATTATGTACGTAATGATATATATCATCTGTTAGGAGTAAAAGTACTTCTTATAAAACACTGCTTCTTGTCCATCTCTCTCGTACATGGTTATATAATAAAAGAGAAAAACACAAAAAGTGTATACACTCGTACGGTGATCTCACCATGGAGCTATGGCCATTAGCCGTGAAACCGCGGGACTCGACGTCCAAGGAGTCGAATCTTCGCAACTTTTGCCATGAAAGTTTCTTTCCGTTGAGTTGTTGCTGATGATCATTATCATCAGGAAGTTTATGATCATCATGATCATGGGTTTCCTGATGATCTATATCCGATATTGAATCTTCAGGCATTTCTGTGATACCAAGCTATATATATATATATATATATATATATATCTCACACACTCAGACTAGAGAGAGAGAGAGAGAGAGAGAGGGTTGAAATCTGGGGGGTGTCCGGTGTTGTGAGCGATCGAGTATGGGGAGGTGAACTTCCTTGATATGAGGATGGAGGGTGATATTTAAAAGCACAAGCAAGCAGAGCCCACCGCCCAACGCATACACATACGTAATAACTAATAAGTTAGAAGAAGAAGAAATTAAAGCATGGATATATATGAAATTACAGTATGTCAGGTGGTGGCACTAGCTATTAGGAATTATAGGAAAAGCAGGACACACGTACAACACACATTAATTCATTTAATTTGTGAATTAATGTGAAGAAACTACACGAGCAATACCCAACGGGACATCCGAGGCTGAGATGTTGATAGGCTAGGCTAGGGGTCCCAATGTGAAATCTTTTTCATTGCCACATTTTTTAATTATCGATCAATTATTACATATTATTATATATGCCCTTCGGTAATTTGTTAATATTATTCACAGGCTCACATCTTAGAAATTAAACCTCCCTAGTCCAGTTCTGAGATTCTGAATTATTTATATAAGGTGACGGCTCTGCCATCCTTCCTTTCTTCCCAAGAATAATTAATACTTATTTTTTCTATTTTATAATCACACAATCAATTTATTATGAAATTTGGTCTCCCTTTTTTATTTATCGTAGGAGTTTTAAGGCTAATTGCCCAATATATTTTCTGGATAAGTTAAATGCCCAATAATTTCACTTCCTCATTAGTCATATTTCATATTATATGTTATATACCAGTACTGTCTAACAATGATTAGCAAGTTAAATATTGATTTCTTGAGTTTCCTCATGTGCATGCCTTTGTATATATATACTTTCCCTAATTTCTGTTCCTTTTTTTTTTTTTTTTACTTTTGATTAGCAGGATTTAACAATAATTGAAAGAAAATATTAAACTCACAACCGAAAGAATATATTAAACAAACTTTCATGTACTAGATCCTGTTAGGAGAAAATAAAAACCAATGGGAAATGAAGAAATTTTAGTACCAATGCATGCTTTTTCTATTCAAACAATAGAAACTTGGAAATTCATAACTTCCAAAATTTTGAAAAAATTGTCACTAAAGTAATTACCCATAGGTCAACGTGTAATAATATTGAGCGGTTTAAAACACTTATCTAGAAAGAAAAATAGTATCTGCACGAAAATCCAAATTGGAAAGTAATAATTTGGATGAGATAAGTATGTAAAAGTTGTTAGCGTGGCAGCTAAAGAAGCAAGTTGCATGTAATTAATTGTAGGTTGATTTGTTGGGTTGTTTGTTGCAAATGATGGTTTAGTTATAATCGTATAGCTTAGTGCATAAGTGAAAGCAGTTTCTAGTGGAAGATGTTCACGTGCAATTTAGCGTGGTCATGTGCAACATGTGTACGCTGGCTTTAGACTTTAGCACTTAGCAGCAAGCAGTATCACAGGAAGGCTCCAACTGTTTGACTAATTGAAGTATATAATTATATATGAGTATGGCAAAACAAAGCCACCTCGGCCTTGTCAAAGAGCTAGTGCATGAGTCAGAAGGTTTGGAACTTTGGACCAATCAATGGCATTACGTATCAAACTTGGTCATTTGCTTTTGGTAATTGCTACGACTAACAACCCTTATGGTTTATGCCAAATGCCAAATGAGTTGTTTTTTTTTTTTGGCCAAAGAAATGCCAAATGATTTGTTGAATACATTATATATTGACTACAAAGCGTGATGGTTCAATAAATCATGCAATTGTATGTTGATCCAACAACCTAAAATTCGAAAGCTAATTAACCATAAACTTTCAACTCTAAATTATAATTATTATTAAAAATAATGTCGTAATAAGGTTCTTAAATAGGGTATGTTTTCCAACGTGAATGGTTGAGATATACCGCAAATGGAATATATCTGCATCTTAATCGATTTATTTATATTTAATCTATGACCATTTGTGATTTTGATAACATAAATTAACGAAGGGATTTAAAATGACTTTACTGTTTTCGATATTACTTAATTTGAAGAGAGTCCAAAGGACAATGAAGCCTGGAGGTGTCCACCCTTATTCGTACTGTATTTTACATGAAATTAAACAATTATTTATGTGCCGATCGATCACCTTAATTTTCTCTTTTTTTAACTGTTGTGTTGGTGTTTTGTACTCAGTTTGACCCCATTAAAGAGTAACCAAAGCCTTGTTGTTGGTGTTAGGGGTTTAGGTATATATATATATATATCTCGGTACGTGGCACCACATTTAATTAATTACTTTGTAGGATTAGAAATATGCATATTCTAACCTAAGCCTAAGGCCATCCCTTGGGCTGTATATCTAGCTATATATGTTATGTGTGTGTGTGTGTGTATGCGCATGCATGGCAGCACATTTGATATAATAACAAGAACCTGCATGATCGAGTCAGAAATCAGAATATTTAGCCTAATTAATAATTAGTGATAATATTGTTAATTTTCTTAGAAAATGTTTTAGCTGCTGAATCCCCGCCAGACACATGTGGCAGATGTCCCATTGCAATTACAAATTTACATATGTATACTAAAAAGAGATTAACTAATGAATAAGATGCAGATAGTTAATTCGACCAACAACAGGCAACTCAGCAACTACTATATCACTTCTTTATCAGCACTCTGTCCAATTGATTATGCTTTAGTTTTCATCTACCATTAATTTATGTTATAGTTCTTTCTAGTTTATGCCAGATTCTTTGGATTTTCCCAACTTGACTCTGTTGCCTGTTCACATGAGCCAAATGTAATAGGATACATACATATAATATCTATATAATATAATTAACTCATAGTCATATCATATGGCATGGTTTTGAATTAGTAACAATGATTTAAATCCTTTTGTGATCAGATTTAATATGTGACAATCATTGCACTTTTTCTAATCCAGCATGAACTGACTGCATATATAATAAAAGATTATGGTTTAATTATGTTAGACATATATAGCTTTCTAGCTAGCTTCTAGTAATAGCAAGCGAATCGTATAAAAGCGGTGGTGTTGACTTGTTGGCTCAATCAAGTAGTTGTTGTCTACCTTGTGTTTCAAAAGCACATATTCATGTCCATGCCAGAATATTCTAGCTCTGTGACAAATTTCTGCGTGTATTCTTTGTTTACGATCGAAAACTAGTTACTAAAATGCGACCAAATATATTGTGGACTTTTTCACACCTGCATTCAGTAATCAGTATGTGATTACAAGCTAGCTAACAACAACTATTATGATTTGGATTATGCAATTAAACTTTTCTGGTATAAACGGCTATAAGATTTTGTTAAACATGCTGCTGAGTGCTGACACAACACACTTATCTAGCCACTTCACTATATCTTATAAATTGTTATTGTTAGCGACACTTTCTATATTAAATGTTTCCCTAATGTGTTTTAGCTATAATTATCTATGTTAATTATAACTTTCATAGTTATATCCCCCCTAAGAATCATAGGGAATGCAAAGTTTCTTTCACAACAGATTTTTTTATGAAATTAAGTGTACCGGATTTTTTTATGCAAATAATTGTTGCTCAAGTTATATATGCATAATTTTCGATATTATAATTAACTGTGTTTAGAGAAAACAGAGTTAGACAGAAGGCAACCCCACAAATAATTTATACTTTTCCATTAGCAGCAAAAGTTTGAGTCCATGACCAGCATTCCTCGAGGGAGATTCACAAAATATGCACCACACTATTAGGTGCAAATATTTAGAGGAATAATTATAAACACAAAATTGGTCATTCACAAACTTTGCCCATTTCACAGGGCCGGCTGAGACAAATGGATGCATATACAAAACTCCAATCTGGTTGATAGGCAATCGTGGTTGCCCTAGCTAGGCTCATGCATTTCGTAGGACCCTTTCAAAAATTGGACTTTCAACCAACTCTTTGGCTGACGGCCTCCACACTGGATCCGGGCTCAACATGACCTGATAGATTCAAACAATATGATATGCAAAAGGTTCTTTTATTAGTTCAAACCAACTTCAGAATGATATGGAATGCAAAAAGGATATAAAGTACCTTGAGTAAGTTCTGAAATTGCAATGAATGGCCAGGGAGGAGTGGCAATTTTCCCTCCCTAAGATTTAAAACTTGAGGTCCCGATTCTGGCAAAGGTGAACCTCTAATAAGCTCATAAATAGTGACTCCCAATGAGAAGATATCAGCCTTGTCAAGATGATCATATCTCTCATTAAGGATTTCTTGAGGCATATATCGAGCATCACCCTCTTCAATCGGTAGGCTCTTATCAAGTAGAGTGGAACATCCAAAGTCACCAAGCTTATAAACACCATTCTTCACATATATATTATCAGGTTTTACATCTAAGTGAGCTATTCCTCTCTCATGTATATACTGCAACGCCTTTGCAATCTGTGTATATTTTTATATCAGAAATTCACATATAAAGAAGCAACACCTTGTCAAGCTTAAAAGAGTTCAGACTATATGGAATTTCAATGAGGAATTTCAAGCCCCCTGACATACTAATATACATCACCTCTATATACTAAATGGGGAAGACAAAGCATAGCGTTAGGACTCAATATACCTTCATGATACAGAAAGGGATAAACAGTTGATGAAGGACATAACAACCCTGTCTATCATTTCTCTTTTTAAGTGTGAAGATTTTCAGAGGCTTGTACAGTGTAATAGAAATGGATACTTACTATGTAATCAATCTAGTAATGGGTTTGGTGCTAGTGCAAGTTAAAATTAACATTGGCATAGGCTACTAGTAAGTTTCAAGTGAGAAGCTTATTAACAAAAATCCACACAAACCTGATACAAGGCTTCTAAAACCTCTCCCTCTGTGAAGGGTCGGGGAAATTTGTTGATGGCTAAGCTGTGTTCACATAGCTCCGTCTGAATGTAAAGCTGTTCATTTTCAAACCAAGATGAGTAGTATCCAACAATGTTTTCATGGGATCCTACAAAAGGCAAAACAGTTAAACCAAGTAAAAGAAATTGCTAGAAGGTATGGTAGATGAGCAGAAGTACAGAAAGTAAACAAATGCAAACCTAAAGCTGCTAAAGATTGAACTTCCATCAAAGCTTTTCTCCTGCAAAGGATACGAAAATTATGCATAAGCAAATAGCATGACCAAAAGGAAGATATACCTAGAGCATGAGTAAGCAACCTTTCTGTGTCCTGATGCAACTGCCTCATGCTACGTTTCACAGCATACAAGCAACCATCAATTCTGTTCAAGACTTTAAAAACATGACTGAAATACCCACTACCGATTTGCTGGAAAAAAAAAAGGCGGCAAATTAAAAACAAGTTAGAATTTGATCCAAAAGCAATGATTGTGCTTCAGTCCAACAATTCTTGGGATTCAATAGATACCTCAATCTCATGAAAATCAGTGCGATAGCGTGAAAGGCCATTTCCACCCGTAATTGCAGGCAAGAAAGCTGGAGATTGCAGCATAATGTAATCAGAAGTTGGATATTGAAAATCTCTAGGAACTATCATCATTCATCAGCAAATAAACAACCCACCACTTCCATTGGAAAAATGGAAATGAAATAAAGGGTTTGTACTAGCATCTTAATAGTGAAATAACATCCCTTTAACAACTGACAGAAGGCTACCTGCACATTTTGATCTTTGGTTGCCAAAAGGATCAATGTCCATTTCCGAAGCACCCTTTAAATATGGATTCTTAAAACATGGAGGAGGCATGACCCGACAGCGTAAAGCCACTGCGGATTGAGATACATAGTTGTGTGTCTTCCGAATTTCGGGTACTGTAGTTTTGTCCATCTTCACTTCATCTACACCAAAATTATCTTTTCCAAGTTCCACTATCTGCTGGTTTCCAAACAATGTGGGACTGAGGGGATCTGATGAGATGTCATCTGCAGAAACTACAGAGTTTCAATTGCAAAACCCAATTGCTTAAACCCAATCATTAATGTAAGCTAGTAAAGCTACCATCAATAATAAAAGAAAAATGAAAATCACACTAGAAATTGCTTGTATTCTTACACTGACTCTGTCGACGTCTCTTGATTTTGACCGTATTTAACTTCTCCGGCGATTTGGGGCAAGGGATATTCTCCTGTTCAATGTAGAAACAAAGAGATTAAAATAATACTGATTAAAAAACATAGCTCAAATTACAACAAGTGTAAAATCCAACCCATAGTACCTTGGTGCAATCCAGACCGTTCAATAAATGTTGATTATCCGGAGTGATATAATCAGGAGTGCTGCAATAACCACATAAAAAAAAAAATCCAATTTTTCACCGATCTTTAGAATTTAAATACTAAAAATTAACAGAACTTATAATCTAAATTAAGTATCCGGAAGATTTTACCAGAAGAATTCTTGACTGAGAATGAAATCTCTGTCATCGGAATTGGGGTCGAGGTCGGTACATAGAGACGATGAAGAGGGAAGGTCGGCGTCGGCGGCTCCGAAGTCTAGAAGTTTCTGGAAGCGAGAGGGGTTGGACGATGAGGTGGCAAAGGATGATTGGTGGGTTTCCCCTAGCTGAAGCCTCGCTAGCGCTCCCTTCATTTCCCTCCTATACTTCGTCTTCCTCTTCTTCTTCTTGTTGCTTCAGCTTTTCCCCAAATCCTCTCTCTCTCTCTCTCTCTCTCTCTCTCTCTCTCTCTCTCTCTCTCTCTGTGTCTCTCTGTGTTCTTGAATTTTTTGAGATATATGAGGCAGAATTCAAAAGCTTAAAAGCATAATGTGTTTCAAATCGCGCGGGATTGCCGAGGATGGAATAGATTGGGTGGACCAGGGCGCACAGTATGCTCCTGTGATATCTCATCTTAGCCGTACAATAGGAGAGCCAGTGAGCCAACGATGATGGATCAGCGATTTATTTGATGATTTTTGAGAGACGCTATGTCGTATTGGCTTGGTGGGAACGATGGGGCTTATATGTGGTGGGTCGCGTACCATGTAAGCTGTTCTCAATACAGAGGGAAATAAGATTTTCAAAATTAGTGCGCGCTGCGCGAGGTGCGTGAAATTGTTATTTTATTATTGGCTGTCGAATCTGGCGGGCATAGATGGGCTAGTGGGCTTGAATTTGATAAAATAAAATTTCCGTTCCACTCATATTCTCTCTTTTTATTGAATAAAGAAAGACAAGTTAAATATTTTTTGTTATATTAGAGGGAATTTGACCCTAAAATCTTGTCTAATTCTAACTCATTACTTTATTTATTTTAACTACTTGGACTAATTTCAAGGACTTAAGACAAGTCAAATTTTGACCATATGTACAAGAATAAGTGTTTTACTTTTACCATTGAAATTATAAATCATATTACCCTATATTTCTACATTTACTCTTATAGCATGTTTAGTTTACGAAGGTGGAACTTGAGAATGGGTATGAAATTTCATTCACATGTTTGGTAAACACACTCTTTTGTATTACGTTTTATATGGATAAGAGATATTAATGAAATGAGGAATTTAAAACATTGAGCTCCTTTGTGTTTACTATTCTCATCACTTGGGAAAGCATTAATTGTGGGTTTTTTTTATCAAATTATCCTCACTATAAATTTTAAACATAATAAATAAGAGTATTATTGGAAGACAAATTTTGATTATTATTATTATTGGACAAACTAAACATTGGAATAGTAATAATTTTATGTTTACCATCTGCAACCTTTCCAAACACTGAATGTGAATTAGTCATTCTCATCACCCAGGAGTAAGGATGGGTATGACATCCCCAAATAATTTATTCCGTAAACCAAACGTGATCTTATATTCATGTTCTTAAAGGAAAAGACATGTCACTAGATAAAGTATCATTAGCTAATGCAAGTAATTTATCACATGTAGTTTCATACAAGATACCACACATACTTAATATGATGTATGTACTTAAAATTGTGCAATAATATAACAAGTGAAATTTGTAAATCTATCAACAACATGAGAAATTAGAAATATGTACATAAGGAATGAATTTAAGTAGTGACTATAGTAAATGTGAGCGCTCAACTAAACCTATGGATGCATGGAAATTAAATTCTATAATATGACTAAAAAAGATAAGAAAATTAGTAGTGGCAATAATAATTTTATGAGTCTATGACACTCTGTTTGTTTTTGTTCACAAGAAAAAATAGGTTTTGAATTAAATAAAAAAAATATCTTGTTATTTGTTTGTATTAAAAAGTAAGGAGACTTTCATTTAGGTCATTTAATTTTATAATTTACTAACTATAGCCGTATGACTTTTAAAATTATAACTAAAGTCCAATAATATTGTAACAATTTAATATTACATAATATTGGTCTATTATTTTTTTATTTTTTTCACACATAATTTTTGAGTGTTCGGCAGTGCATTTTTATTTATTCGTCAAGCCCTAGTTTGTCGGCTTTATATTAAGTTTTAATGCCCAAAATCTCATAGTTAAAATATAACATGCAACCTTTATAAACATCCTTCTATACGCTAAGAAGGTATGATGTTAATCCATATCATATACCCTCAAAAAATAAAAAAATAATGAGGTTAACCCGTACTCTATACCGTCAAAAAATAAAAAAATAATGACATATTTTTTTGACAAGACAATTATCAAAAGACTTTATTTAGAAAGAATAAGAACTTTATTTGAAAAAAAAAAAGTCATAAGGTTTTTTTTTAAAATAAGAAATATTAGAAGGACTAAACTGTAATTTTTCCTGAAAAGTAAATCCACACCAAAAAGAAGGAATGGGCCTGGAATTGGGCTTTTATAACTGGAAAAATAAAACTGAGCCCAACTTCAAAGCAACGTTCAATGAATTTATGAATCAAATTCCAGCTTCTGAAGCTGTATTCAGGGAGGCGCTATGTGGCGGCAAAAGCCCTCTCCGGTAAACTCCTTCTTTTAAACCCATACTCTCTCACACACAAAAAAAAAAAAAAATAGCAGTCTGCAAAGGTTACAAGCAAACAAAGCTAATGCGTTGGTGTCCGACAATTCCAGACTCTGATCAGAGCATTTCCGGTAACTCCCCCATTTTGATATCGTATTGTTGTAAACAGTCTGTGTATTGGGGTTATTGGGTAACTGTAAATTTGGTTCATAACCTGGGCAGATGAGGAAGAACCAGACCAAGATTGGCCCAACAATTCCGCTACTCTTGGCGGGTCAGAGGAGAAAAAGGTTTTTCTTATTTTTTTAATTTTTAATTTTGGTTCAATTTTCTTGATTCGCGTTTATGTGTATGTATTAGTTTATGTTTATCGTTTATATAGTTATAGTTTTATTCGTTTACAGGAAGAATTACAACTTCCTTCACGGCTCGAAATGCTCAAAGGTATCAATGCGTATGCCGGCAATTTGGACGATGAAGTGAGCTCTGACGACGATGAGGTATGCATTTAGATCTCTGAGAGATATCTTATTTTTGTTTTGTTTTGTGTATTGTTTGTGTGTTATTATTGCAAGGCTGTAATGTGTTTGCAATCTGTTTGGAAAAGAAGGGGAACAATGTGCTCTCGAAAATGTCCGAGACTGTTGGTGCTAAGAAGTTGCAAAAAGATGATGTTCATAGATTTGGATGTGATAAACATGATGGATCATACACATGGTCTGCCGCGAGTAAAGAAGCTGAGGCACTCATGCGTTTGAATGAAAAAACTCTGTGCTCATCGTCACAAACTACATGCTCGAAAGTAAATAAATCATTGAAAGGTATGGTTTTTGTGTTCATTTTCACAAATTTACCGTCTGTAGTGTTTTGTTAAATTTGGGAATTAAGTATTGTAGGAGTCAAAGGCAAAGGGAAGCCAAAATTTTCGTTTCGTTTCCCGACACAAAAGGAAGGACCCTCTTGGCTTTCTGTGTGTAAGGATGAAAATGATGTGTCATTCAAGGTTCAACAAGTGCCTGAAAGGTTGGATGCAATTGAGCCTAGAATAGAAGAAAATTCAGATGCTGAGCTTCTCGAAGACATTCAGGGAGAAGACGAACATCAGCTGGAGATTGTGCCTATTGATGTCAGAGGTCTTGGTCATGGATCTACTGAGCAATCAATGGCTGAGCTTTTAGATGGACTTCAGGATAAGACGAATATGCTGAGAGGAAGTTCTGAAATGGTTTTCTGTCTTCTTTTAACATGTTTCTCTCTTCCTTTTCCCTGTATTTTTCTCTTCCCTGTTTGATCCAGTGTTTGTTTCAGTATGGTAGAAAAAGACATAAAAGGGGACAGCTTGTTGTAAAGAGTGTATCTCCACTAGGGGATAGAACTATTGACAGTGAAAGCTCCCCTGATCACGTAGGTCTTTGTTGATGATTGCTTTATAAGCTCTTTCTTTTTCAAATCAGTACTGTATCTAAGTTTTATTATTACACAGACCGATGATCGAATTTTGATGCTTGCTAACCCAGAGGAGAAGAGGCAGACGTTGCTAGATCGATTTCAGGAAGCTTTAAGTGACAGAGCCCTTGTTGCAGTGCCTAAGACATTAAGGTAAACAATGTGATACTGTTATACGTTTTCAGTAGCTGTTTATAAAAAGTGAATTCTATTCTGATTGTGTCTACGTGCTTATATAATATACACTGCCAATTTTGCAGAAATGGATTATTTGGGAAATTGCAGCAGGTGGTGCAGAGTGAGAAAGAAAATGATATGGAGTTCTTCAAGAAGATCGAGGAGGAAGCTAGGCAAGGTAGTAAAGCCTTGTAATCATTCTATTTTCTTTTTACTTTATTTCTTGAAAAAGCATGTTTGCTCTTGAAAACCAATATGCATAGATTACTTGAGCAAATCTGCACTATGGATGCTATTACCAGTTATTTATATCTTGTTTCTTGTTTATATCTCCTCAGATGAACCTAGCTGCATTGATGTGAAAATTCTTTCAAGTTACTTGGATGCAAAGCTGACAGTTTGTCACTGCTCCTCTGGCAATTACTTAAAGGTCTTGTTAATGACTTAAAAAGTTAATTGTGTCAATGGATGTTGCTTGTGCTGTCACTAACTATGCTCTCTCTCTCTCTCTCTCTCCATGTTTGTTTCTACAGAGCCTTCCATGGATAGAGAGCCCCAAAGCAATGGTTAATGAAGGAACGGAAAGGACAATTATTTTCAATCCAAGAGTTTGCAATGATGTTGACCTTGATGTTGGGAAATGGATTCGCATTCACCCTCCATGGTATGGCACTGAAATTTGAATCTTTACTCGACTTAGTATGTACTGCATTACTGCAGTGCGGGTTAAAAATACCACCAGACATTCTAGTTAGTTTAGTTATTGCTTAGTTGTGTGTTACTCTATTAAAATATACAGACTAATGAAAATTATGATGGATAAATTCTGGGCAGGAAGGAGATTCATGTGGGCAATGACAAAAGCATTTTATTATCCACTTACTTCTCCGAAATTTCAATTTGACAAGCTCAGGTATCCCCAGGACCAGGATTGGTATGATATCATATTGCAGCACAACCTCAAATTCCAGCACGTGGATTTGATTATCAATTCCTTGGTGGTTATACACAACCTCCATTTTATTGGGATATCCTATTCTTGATTGGGGAACCCTATGCTACCAGAAAGATATCCTCTGGTTGAACAATGTTATGGCTATCCAAGTGGTGCAGCCAGAGAAGAATGAATTTGGCTTTGAAATGAATGCAGCTTTTGTGGGAAGAGTGATTGGTGGGATTTCAGTGGTTTGTATCATCCACTTTATTAGTTGGTCAACTGTTTTCCCCAGTTCTACTCTTTAGTTCCTTACATGGAATTGTAATAGTGCTTCCAATATAGTTTAGCTTGATAGTGCATTTGGCGTTAGTACTAGGACTGACTTGGCAGGAAGCAAGGGAGACTGCTTTGACAATATATAAGAGTTTTGTTAGCAAACCTTGCCTCTATGCAATCAGATTTGCTGATATTTCTTGCACCAAGAAGACAATTGCTTGTTCCACATAGTTGCTGGGGGGCGTGGTCAGACGCAGGTTGATCACTTCATCGTGAAAAAATTCTCGTGGTCCTGTGACGTTGATGGTAGTTATCCCAATCAGTCAAAAGTGCACATAAGTTATTTTGTCTGCTGTTTCACAGTTCATAGATAAGAATCTGTAAATTAGGATTTGTAAAAATTTCGGATTTGGTATTTTATTACCACTTTCTTTTTTTCAGTGTTGTTGAGAATTGAGATGTTATTTAATGGTCCAAACACACAGTTATACATACATATATATATCATCTACCATTATGGTCATGCCCCCATCCCCTACATGTCTCTACATGTGATTTTACCATCACTTACCAATAACTAGGTGATTAAGTAGGTTTAACGTCCTTTAATGAACATCCAAGTCGTTGTAGTATAGTGGTAAGTATTCCCGCCTGTCACGCGGGTGACCCGGGTTCGATCCCCGGCAACGGCGTACTTTTTTTAACCTTTTTTCTTCGTTCCGTCATTTGGTATTAAGTACTATTAACTAAGTTTAGATTCGATTAGAAAGGGGATTAGTAAATTGTTTTCAGTTATCAGAGGAGGATTAGATTACTCACAGGTGGAGACCAACATGAAATATGAATTCGTAGGAATGGAAATCCATCGCGTGGATTAGACGCCAAACACACCCGCCTTTGTCGTCTACTCCAATCAACGAATAAATCACCTGGGATTTCATATTAATCAATAATCCCAATTAATTTCTCAATTTCCAGTGTCTGCTCGGACCCTTCCGCGTCAAGGACAATTTTGTCCCTATATTCCCCAAATTCCCCTTTCCCTTCTCGGCTTCTCCCCTTCCTCCTTCTCAAACCCAAAAGGTGAAACAGTAATTTCCTCTCAACCCTTCTCTTAGCTCTTATCAGTTCGATTCGAACTTACCCCTCGGAATTCTCCAAAATTCCATACAGATTCTCCTCCAATGGCCACCCTCTCTGCCTTCTCTCCTCCCTCGTGGCCAAGCCCCAACTCCAACTCCAACGCCACCACCTTCCTCTCCGAACCCAGCGATTCCGGCTGCGTCGTTGACGACTCGTCAACTACCGATGACCACGACCCCCAATCACCCCCAATCCCAAACCCTAATCCCAATCCCAATCCCCACCCCATCCTCAACCTCCCCAACAACCCCTTCTCAGACTCAACTCCTCCTCCGGCTCCGGCGTCGTCGCGGTCGCCGCCTTCGCTGTTCCACCTCTCCTTCAACCAAGACCACGCCTGCTTCGCTGCCGGCACCGACCACGGCTTCCGGATCTACAACTGCGACCCGTTCCGCGAGCTCTTCCGCCGGGACTTCGACAACGGCGGTGGAATTGGCGTCGTTGAGATGCTCTTTCGCTGCAACATCTTGGCCATAGTCGGCGGTGGGCCCGACCCTCAGTACCCCACCAACAAGGTCATGATCTGGGACGACCACCAAGGGCGGTGCATCGGCGAGCTCTCGTTCCGCTCCGTCGTTCGGTCCGTACGGCTCCGGAGGGACCGAATCGTCGTCGTTTTGGAGCAGAAGATTTTCGTGTACAATTTTGCCGACCTGAAGTTGCTCCACCAGATTGAGACGATCGCGAACCCTAAGGGGCTCTGCGCGGTGTCGCAGGTTGCGGGGTCGCTGGTGCTGGTGTGCCCTGGGTTGCAGAAAGGGCAGGTTAGGGTTGAGCATTACGCGTCGAAGAGGACCAAGTTTATTATGGCTCACGACTCGAGGCTTGCCTGCTTTGCGCTCATGCCGGATGGTCAGTTGCTCGCCACCGCCAGCACCAAAGGGACTCTTATTCGGATTTTTAATACTCTTGATGGAAGTCTGCTTCAAGAGGTACGTTTTCGATTCAATTCAGGTCGTTTTTGCAATGTAAATTGATGGATTTTGTGATTGCATAATTGGAGATTCAATTGTGCATAATTTAAGGTGTGTTTTGGTTTCAATTCACTTTATTTTTGCAATGAAAACTTCTGAACTTTGTGACTGCATAATTTGCGATTCATTTATGCATAATTTGCTTCAATAGGTATGTTTTGGATTCATTTATTGTATGTTTTTCATTCAATGCAATGCGTTACATAGTTGAGCTTCAAGTTCTTGGTTTGGAGCATATCAAATTTTAGATTTGAAGATTGGGGCTTTGCTTAATTTGAAAGGCTTTTGTAGTATTAATCACCTGTGAGTTGCAAAGTTGCTGTTCATGGGATTGGTAATAATTTAGTTTATATGGGATTGTAACATTCTGAAGTGCTAGGAGTTTCCACTACTGTTTACAGGGACTTTACTAATACTAGTCATGGCTAACTATGTGCTCTTCTACATTCTTTATTATTAAGTCATGTTGCATGTATGTATCTAGATTAGACATTTGTTGGGCTTGTAAGTATCCACATACATGTATGCATTCTCGTTCTCTGTATGCTTTCTAGACACCGGAAAGCTTGTTTCTCCAGTTCTGTTCTTTTTATCTGAACTTCGAGGAGAGTGCATCCCTCCCTTGGAGGGTTCATACAATTTTTTATGTAACAACGTTAATTGTATACAAATGCAGGTAAGGAGGGGTGCAGACAGAGCAGAAATCTATAGTTTGGCATTCTCTTCAAATGCCCAGTGGATGGCAGTCTCAAGTGACAAGGGAACTGTCCATGTTTTCAGCCTTAAGGTTAATGCCGCATCCTCTGGAATTGAGAATACGCGAAGTGCTTCTGATTTGAATCTGGGTGGTTCGCCATCAAACTCATCTCTTTCTTTCATCAGAGGTAAACTTTCCCCCTTTCCAAGATAGAATTGCTCTGCTCTATTTTCTGTTAGTACTTCTAAACATTCTTCATTTATTGTTGGCAAATGGGTCGTATTGGGGATTTCCTTACCACTTTAAATCATATATTTTTCTTCTAAGGGAAGAATTTGAAGGTGCAGATATGTTTTAAGAACTATTTTCATATACGTACATTGCACTTGAACTGTAATCAGCAAAGCTTGAACCAAATTGACAGAAGGGAATTTAGATTTTTCTCAATTTTCAATACCGTAGGCGGAAAAATTAGTGAATTTTGAATGTCATATAAAGCAAAAGGAGTAATTCATCCCTGGAATTCCCTTCTTTACTGAATGCACTATAAGATATCTGAAATCTAAATTTAAGGGCAAAATGAAGAATCCCTGGACTACTCTTCTTTTCATTTTTCCTTTTGAAGTTTGATCTTTTTGCTTTTTTTGTTTGATACTTTGTTGAAAAGAATTGTTCAAAATAAGGTACATTCCAATATGTGAGTGGATGAAGTCTGTTTCTCCTATGCCTCCTCTGTTTAATTTGTAATACGAAGTTGTCTGCCTTTCTTAGGCCACCGGATCTGAGTTAGGTTTGTACTTGCAGGTGTTTTGCCCAAGTATTTTAGCTCAGAGTGGTCTGTTGCTCAGTTTCGCTTGCTTGAGGGTGCTCAATACATTGTTTCTTTTGGTCACCAGAAGAATACAGTGGTGATTCTTGGCATGGATGGAAGGTAAGAAAATAAATTGCTTTTCAATGAAACCATACTACTAATTAAGGTTTCTAGTCTTGAAGGAAGAATTGATTTTGCTGAACTAGATGCTTTTGCAGTTTGGTGATGACTGGGCCATCTCAATGTACAGTCATCATTCTTATATATGCTACATTGAGAATTAATTATTTTATGATTTGCTTGGTTACTGTTCATGTGACGATGGATGTTTGAAATTGAATTTCTGATATGGAATTTGAATTTGGATGCAGCTTCTATCGATGCCAGTTTGATGCAGTGAATGGAGGAGAGATGACCCAGTTGGAATATCATAACTTTCTAAAGCCAGAAGAAGCCTTTTGAAGTGATATTTTGTATTTTCCTTTTTTTTTTTTTTCTACATATAGTGATCCTTCTCTGTCTGGGCTTCTGTTTTATTTATCCCCTAGTTTTAGGATATGGTTAATCTATGTTGTAAATATATATATATATATATATATATTTTAGTATGTAAAATTGTAAAATTGTAAATTTGTGACTGCTTTACTAAAAAAACAATGGAAGAAGAAAAAACGAAAAAAACAATTAACTAATATAGCATATACGTTATGGTTTATCTCTTTGTGACTCAACTTACTCAATACAATAATATTGATTGAGTTGTGCTTCCAAATCCCTGGAATTATGTTGTATGGATTTGAAATGGTTTTACTAAGTAACCATCTTACGAAAAGTGTATAACCCACCTGTTTTTTAATTTCATCAACTCGTTCAGGATGGGCTATTTTATAATACTGTACCAAATCCCCTTTTATTGTTAATTGTAGTGTTGTGGACTGTGGAGTGGTTTACTATGCTGGAACCTGTATCATATAAAATTATAAATTGGTTCAGAACTCAGAAGCTCCATCTCTTGTCTATTTGTGTGGCGAATTGCAATTGGACCGCTGACGGTCACAGAATCACAGATTATGTTTTTTAAATTGTTATAATTCCCAGACTGATCTACTTCATTGTTTTCTACTTTCTTTAGTGAGGAAAAGTAAATGTGCTATGATTTCAGAGCAATTTGACTAACAAACAGTGGCTCATTCACTGTTTGATTTTACTATTTCTGTTACTGGAGATTCTGATTTCTGTACAGTGCTCAAAAGAAGGGCAAATCTCAAGATGTTACCAATCATTTTAAAATCTTTACACTGAAATCTTTGTTTGACTGGATGATAGTTTATTGCCAACATAAAATAGTACACATTAAATTATACAAAGAACAGTATCCTGTATACCCAACAATTATTTTAAGCTACTGCATGCCCATCTGAATGAGCAGGGGTGCAATCCTATCTTGTTGATTCTGTAATTGTCGTGTCATGCATGAATCCTGATATTGTTTACATAGACAAAAGTTGATTATATATGCAAAAGTAGTATTTTTAGTTGAAGATTTAATTAATTAAAATTCTAATACATGGCTGGTACTGCCAAACGATTGTAGCTAGGAGGATTACGAGGCAACAAAGACAAAGTGGCGTCATAGCATCGGGGCTTACATTCAGCCATGTGAATGCTCCAATTATGTATATGATTATTCCATCTTCTCAAATCAACTGTGGTTGGCCAGTAATTAGTAGAACACGTACTACTGTTCTTATTTTCTGAAATCAACTGCAAATTAATTATTTATTTACAGTGTAGCTGTACATATTCAAATGGGAACGACAAAGAGCATCCTAAGCTTACAATAATTAAGAAGAGTAGTACTATATAAGGACCTTGGTCTCTAATACATTATAGTATTATACATCCTCATCAACATCCATATATATAAGGACCTTGGTCGATCTCTCTAGCTCCCTTCTACTCTAAAAATGGTGCTCAAGCTGCATGGACTTTCTGTGTCTCCCTGCACAGCTCTCGTAGTGACTTGTCTCCATGAAAAAGGGGTCGATTTCGAGCTTGTCCCGGTTGACCTGTTTGCTCAAGAAAACAAGCAGCCTTCTTTTCTTGCCAAGAATGTAAATTTCTTTACTTTCCACAAGTTTACAAACTTGATTCAATTTTATTCTAATTAATGCAGCCATTTGATTTTAATCATATCTTTTTTTAATTTCTTTCCCCCATTACGTAGCCCTTTGGCCAGATTCCAGTCCTAGAAGATGATGACATCACACTATTTGGTAAGTGTTAAAATCTAGCTAGCTTGGTATACTTGACGAACTTAATTAATTTCTTGCAAATTAAAAGCTTCATCATGATATTAATTAATTCAGTTTTTTTTTTTCTTTTTGCACCAGAATCTAGAGCAATCACAGCATATGTGGCTGAGAAATTCAAGGAAACAGGATGTGATCTGATTAGGCACGAAAACATGAAGGAGGCTGCATTGGTGAAGGTGTGGACAGAAGTGGAGTCTCATCAATACCACCCAACAATCTGCCCAATTGTGTATGAGTTTTTTGGGAAGCCTGTGCAGGGCAATGAGCCCGATCGAACGGTGATCGATGCCAACTTGGAGAAGCTAGAGAAGGTGCTGGATGTGTATGAGAGCAGGCTGAGCAACACCAAGTACTTGGGTGGGGATCACTACAGCCTAGCAGACCTTCACCACCTTCCCTACACTTTTTACTTCATGAAGACTCCTTGGGCTGAATTGATAAACAGTCGCCCTCATGTTAAGGCCTGGTGGGAGGACATTTCTTCTAGGCCTGCTTTTAAGAAAGTGTCTGAGGGTATGACTTTTGGTGAGACCAATTGAAATTATTGGAACGACTTTGAGACAAATGCATTAAGGGGTCCATTTATATATCTCTCATTGTATCTGATTGAATAACTTAGTATAAAATGTTGGATGACCTATCTCTTCCGTACTAGTGGGAACAATGCATGTCATTTTTATTAACACCTATATGAGTATATGGTTAAGAAATTGGAATTGGAATTGAAAGAAAAAAATGGGGAAAAGAAAAATCTTCATTGGAGGTGTAATGGGCTACAAATAAACTGTCATGTGAACTCTTGGGAGTGGGCTTGGGCCGAATATATCCAATAGAAGTGGACTAAACCACTGGGACACTTCTCTTTGCCCCAAACAAGGCCCTTGTGGCAGGATAAAATTAGGCCCCAAATTCTTCTGGCTGATTTAAGAATTCTATAGTGGTTGGTTTTGGGCCAGAGTTTTGAGGACAAATAACCCAAAACATATTATTGTTATGTTTCTTCTCATGTTTCGCATGTGGACTTTGATATTATATAACCCACCAAACACGTTGACACCTTATAAGTACCCACCTAACAAATATACATATACACATTATATATATAATCAAAAATACTTTAAAATTAACTGGTTATTAAATTAATATAAAGCTAACCATTATGTTGGACCCACCGTATAATATAATCTCAAAATCTGAACTGTCTATTTTTTAGGCCCTACTTTAAAGATCATCTTTGTAAAAAATCTCTACAATTGAAAATTATTTGATTATAACAATAATTATTTATATGTTTTATTCAAAACACTGATCGTCTATTTATGTGCATAGAATTAATGGGTTTCAATTTCTTTTTTGGGTTTTTGTCCAAATCAAATTATGAAAGATAAGGGGCCTCCTACCTACACACATGAGTGACCGATCATAAGACTTTTATGTAAAATAATTATTTTGTATAACTGTAATGTCGTCAAGTAGTGTAATTAATTCAAGTGTTATAATATGATTGAAAGAAAAATTTATACTTTTATTCGGTTTTGAAAAAATTTATACTTTTAGAGTATAATTTAATAATATCAACATATTATAACGTCAATGCTTCATTACACTGGTTACAATGAACCAATAAAGCACCAGTGCACCACCGAGGCACGAACACATAGCCTAAAGGTCCTAAAGCGGCCCACATATTCTATTCCAGCTTGGATTAACAAACCTTAAAGTGAGGCCAAGTCCAGTTTCAAATTTGTTGGGCTACAGATCGAAAAATGGAGGGGATTATGAAGCCCAAAGAATGTACTCTTATTCGTGGAATCGTGGGTCGTGGCAAAGCCTAAATTAGTAAATTATACGTTGCCTATTACATTATGAAAGTAGTTAGCAACTGCCCAAAAATTAATTACATACAACATGACCTCTTTCTGCGAACCAACTGCCATCTTATAAATACAGTAGTGCTAGACATCTCACATTTATATATCATCTTATATGGCAATTTACATGGCATTCATGCGTTGAACATTAAAAAATAAAAACAAAAATCCAAAAAGAAAAAGAAAAACTTTGTCCAGTAAAATTATGACACGTAAAATGGTATAAAAATATGATATAAGAATGTGGTAAATATAACATTATTCTTATAAATAATATGTATGCACTCATATATATATTGCATTATTTTTTCGCAAAGGTTTTTATCTACTTGAAATATATAGAATATTATAAGTATAGGGGACTCATCATAAGATAATGTAAAAAAAAAAAAAAAAGGTAGTGTCGGTATCTAAAAAAGTAATGTACAAAAGGAGTTGATAAAACAAAAAAGTAATGTACAAAGGAGTACAAGCGTAAATTATTATCTAATTGGGGCAAGTTGTTGGAACTTGGAAGAAGTACCAAAAAGTTTACAAAGTCGTATTTCTTTTTTTTTTTTTGGTCAAATTACAAAGTCGTATTTCACTTGCATTATTATTTTGAGAAGACTGGTGGTTTGTGACATCCTCGCATATGAAACCACCAGGTACTTAAACCGTGGCTTTGGCCAAGCTTTGTCAAACTACAATCTACAAATATATTATATTATTGCAAGAGAAAATTTGAAAATGACATTTTATGAGTCATTGATTACGTAATCAGCTACCCTAAACTCCTAAAGTTTCCTTTTTAGAAGCCATTATAAATATTAAGCCGTATCATAAGATTTATAACACATTCCAAATCATAATACAACATCTTTGCTCAGTCGCTCTACTTCTTATTTGATAGTCATGGCCAACATCAAAGTCCATGGAAGCACTTTTTCAACAGCTGCAATGCGAGTTTTTGCTTCTCTTTATGAGAAAGACATTGAATTCGAGTTTGTTCCTGTAGACATGAGAGCTGGTGAACACAAAAAGGAGCCCTTCCTTTCCCTCAATGTAAGTATCACAATGAAAAGAGAACAACCAAGAAATACTAATGAACCTAATCCTTGAATTAGATAGACAAATATTTTCTTATGTCCAGTCATTCTCACATTTCTTTGTTTGATTTTGATGCAGCCATTTGGTCAAGTTCCAGCTTTCAAAGATGGAGATCTAAAGCTCTTTGGTAAGTTTGTGTTTAGCTCACCCACATCAAATTCATAAAGCACATATAATTACGAATTTGTGTGTATAACATGTGCATCTTCTGATATGCAGAGTCAAGGGCAATTACGCAATACGTTGCCCACGAGTATGCTCACAAGGGAAACCAGCTGATAATCCCAGACTCAAAGAAGATGGCAATTCTAGCAGTGTGGATTGAGGTGGAGGGTCAAAAGTTCGACCCAGCAGCCTCAAAACTGACCTGGGAGCTAGCCATAAAGCCTCAGCTCGGCATGACCACGGACTCAGCAGTTGTGGAGGAACACGAAGTTAAGTTGGCTGCGGTTCTTGATGTTTATGAGACTCGTCTGGCCAAGTCAAAATACTTGGCAGGTGACTGCTTCACCTTGGCAGACCTTCACCACCTTCCAACCCTTCATTACTTGATGGGAACACAAGCCAAGAAACTGTTTGAATGCCGCTCCCATGTTAGCGCATGGGTAGCTGACATCACAGCAAGGCCAGCTTGGAATAAAGTCATTGCCATGAGAAACAACCCCTAAAGATTCTTGCTCCTGGCTACTTGACAGACACATATCTTCAATAAGTACACCTGTACTTGGGCCTCATATGTGTGTTCTTTTTTGGCCCAAACAGTTGGACAAGACTCTGTTATTGTCCTTGTTGTATGTCTTTAAGTTTTTGTCTTCCATCTTCAATAAGAAGTCTGTGTTTACCTACCAATAAGTAATTTGATATCAACTGTCTTCAATTAAATTCTAAAGATAACCAGGCTGCAAGCAGAACAATGCTTATCATCATGGAATGAACTTGTTAATGTTACAATGAGTAAAATGAAAACAACCCAATTCAAAATTAGAAAAAGCCCTATAAAAAGAGGGGTGATGCTTTCTTTGCTTGTATATGCAAAGTGACTTATTCTGCTAATAGTTGATCAACTTGGTCACAAGGTTCAAGTTCCACGGAACTACTACCCAAGTCTTTTTTAAGGTCCCTCTGTTTCATCATCCCCCTCACTTTCTCAACATCATTCCATCTTCCCATCTCTGCATAAATATTAGACAGCACGACATAGTAGGCACTATTCCCTGGCTCCAGTTCAACAAGTTTCCAAGCTGCAAACTCTCTCAACTCCAAGTTTCCATGAGTTCTACAACCAGCCAGCAATGACCCCCATATACTTTTAGTAGGCTCATAAGGCATTTCTCTCAAGCATTTGAAAGCATCCTCAAGGCACCCAGCACGTGCTAAGAGGTCAATCATACAAGCATAGTGTTTGATTCCAGGCGAAAATCCATACTTCCCATTGCTCAAGGAACCAAAAATCTGTCTACCGATATCTACCAACCCCGAGTGACTACAAGCACATAGGACGGCAACCAAAGTCACTTTGTCTGGGCTGACCCCTTCTTGTTCCATCCTCTTAAACCATCTGACTGCCTCCTCACCACTTTTAGCAAGAGCTAGCCCTTTGATAAGTGCATTCCATGTAAAGGCGTTTTTCTCTTTCATGCTATTGAAAACAGCCAAACCCTCTTCAATTCTACCACATTTTCCATACATATCAATCAAAGAAGTCCCCAAGATTATATCCAATTCCCAGCCACTACTCCTTATAAAATCATGTATCCAAATACCCATCTCAAGAGCCCCGAAATTCGCACATGCAGCTAAAGCATTCACCATTGTCACACGATTTGGCACTACACCAGCATATTGCATCTGTTCAAAAGCAATCAACGCATCATCATGATTCTTAGCATTACGATACCCCATAATTAAAACCGTCCACGACACAACATCTCTTTGGGACATTTCATCAAACATCCTTCGACATAAGTCCATACGGCCATTCGATGCATAAAGATTCAAAAATGAGTTTTGCACGTAAATGTCAGACAGGTGACCCAATTTGACGACATGGGAATGCAAGCATTGCCCTTGTTTCAAGCCGTGGAAATCAGCCATGGACTTCAAAAGGAAAGGGAAGGTGAAGTTGTTGGGAAGAATGGAGCTTTTATGCATGTGGGTGTATATAGAGAAAGGGATATGAGGGGTGTGGGAGTGAGAGAAGGCTCTAATGAGAGAATTGCAAATGAAAACATGGGGTTTTGGGAATTGGGTAAATAAGTGGAGGTGGGCTAAGTCCAAGAGGCGAAGAGATTGACAGGCAGTGATGAAGTGGTTGGCAACGGTGGTGTTGGAGTGGAGGTTTTGAAGGATAAGTTGGGCTTGGATTTGGTTGATGTGAGTGGCAGAGAAGCAGTTGGTAAGGAGTGAGAGGATTCTGTCTGTTGTTGTAGTGTTGAGCTGCGGAGGTGGTCTCATCGCATCTGAGAATAGAGAGGAGAGACGAATGGAAATTCTGTAAAATTCTAAAGAGGCAATCACAGACAAGTTTTCCCAGGCTTTCTATGTAACCAAGCAGCCGAATTTAAAAAAAAAAAAAACAAAAAAAAAAACGAAATTGCGCATCCAGGGAATCGAACCCTGGTCAGTACCGTGGGAGGGTACTATGATACCACTACACCAGATGCGCTTCTTGCTATGGAACCGAAAGAGAGCTATATAATATTCCAAAAAAAGGTTTGGGGAGTGTTTATCGGTTTATCCTTTTGTTTTTTTAAAATTTATCTGGACTCCCAATGTCTCTCTTTCTTTCCTCTCGTCTCTCACAGTGTCTCTGTCTCTGAACTCGATCACTATTGCACCGCAACGAAAGGAGGACGCCATCACGCCAACCAGTAACTTCACCAATCTCCAGAGGTAAGAAATTTCTCCCAAATTTTTCTTATTCAGTTGTTTTTCCACGAATTTACCATTAAAATCATATTGATGCTGATGCTTTTAGGTTCTATTGTGTTGATCAGTTGTGTGTGAGAGCAAGGTTTGCGTAGGAACTAATTTAGAGTAAATCTGGTAATACTTCTCAAAATAGCTAAGCAAAAGAGATAGCTAGCCTCATTGTCATTAACAGAAAGAGGAGAAGACCATAAGTAGTAGAAGAATGAGGATAGTGGGACTGACAGGTGGAATTTCGTCGGGGAAGAGTACGGTCTCAAATCTCTTCAAGGCCCATGGCATTCCCGTCGTTGACGCCGATCTTGTTGCTCGTGTAAGTGATGATCAAAACCTAAGCTTTCTAATTTTGACAATGGTAAAAGTTGGGTGGTAAGCAATTCTTTTTGGCTATGTAATGGATTGAGGAATATTTTGGTTTCAGGATGTATTAAAGAAGGGCACTGGTGGCTGGAAAAAGGTGGTTTCAGCATTTGGAGAGGACATTTTACAACCTGATGGAGAAGTTGATAGGCCTAAATTGGGGCAAATTGTATTCTCTAACCCTGAAAAGCGCCAACTTCTAAACCGGTACTTACCCTTTTGCAAACAAATAGTCTCATTTTTCTTTTGTGATTTCATATAGTACTTTAAAAATACTATTAGCTGCTTAGAAGACCATAATTAAGTCATGCTTAATGTTATGTTTTTACTTCCTAATTCAACATTATCCCTACTATGGAGTAAATCATACTCTTTTGCAAATTAGTCACCATTGGTTCATCTCAAACATCAGGCACATAAAGATGGACTTTCTACTAACTGCTTGTTGAATTATCTTACAGTCACTTTTGAAAAGAGACCTTTTACCAGCACTCTAAATAGATTCACCCAGCATCAATGTGTAAAACTTAAAGAGTCCAAGGGAATAAAATCTCCCTTATGGTTGTGAAATCCTACCATTCTAGTTTTGTAACACTCACCCAAGTTTTTAGTTGTCCTGGTCAAAATTCACTTAACAATTTCTTAATAACAAGGGATTACTTTATAACACAAGCTACATGTCATATTAGCTTTAATTTCTGGTTTTAATCTTCTTCTAGATTACTGGCTCCTCACATATCGTCTGGAATCTTTTGGGAAATTTTGAAGCTATGGATGAAAGGGTTTAAGTTTATTGTTCTTGATGTCCCTCTATTGTTTGAGGCCAAGATGGACAGATGGACAAAGCCCATTATTGTTGTATGGGTTGATCCAGAAACACAGCTCCGGAGACTCATGTCAAGAGACAGAACAAGTGAGGATGATGCTCGAAACAGGATAAATGCTCAGATGTCACTCGATTTAAAAAGGACTAAGGCAGACATAGTGATTGATAACACTGGATCACTAGAGGATTTAAAAGAACAGTTTCAGAATGTCGTATTTGAGGTCACAAGGCCCTTGACATGGACTGAATTTGGGCTTTCTAGACAAGGAGCCTCATCGGTTCTTGTCTCCATTATTGTAGGTGTTCTTATATTCAGAAAAGTTTATAATACTGATAGTTTATAGCAACCTTGCTATTGTACCTCTTGAGATCTTGATCTCAACCTCTGTGTCCTTGATAGGAGAAGAAGCTTCACTCTGTGTTTTGTAGCAACAATGAAGAATTATTCCTTGCATTTACAATCTAAAATAATTGCACCAGAGCTTTGGTTTTGAGTTTATTGGTTATATTTCTATTTAATAACTTGATGCACTTCCCAATTGAAGCAATAGTAGAAACTAGTTTGTGTGAAATGTGAAGAAGGCCCATTTGGGCATTTGACAAACTAGTACTCTGCTGAAGTTTCAATTGCATATCAAAGATTATTCAGTTATCTGATGTCTTAACTGGGAACAGGTCCAATGAAGCTTAAGACATAAGAAACCATCTGATGCTATGCTTTACCATAACTGTTGAAATGTCAAGTCATTTTCAGTGATATTTTAGCCATCAAGTTGACTGATTTCTTTTTAAGATTGGATGACTATCTTAAAATTTTTATTGATAATGGACATATTTTTTGACCCTGGTTGTATGCCAACAAACATAAAGCAAGAACTATTCTGAGTGCCAAGTGTGGTCACAAGTCACTCTAGTGCTCAAGGCCATGACCATAGAAAACCATTGGTTTATATAAAGTGCAGATAAGCGAAGCCCCATTACAGCATTGCCTGCTGTGTTGATATGGAAGTTTTGTATTGTACTGATATAGACTGGCCTCTACATTTGATGTGTATAGCTAATAGCAGCCAGAAGACTGGGAAATATATATGATATCTTCAATACTAAAATAATCTTTAACCAAAAGTGCTGCCTTTAATTTGTTTACTCATAATCCTTCGATCTCTTCCAGTGTTGCGTTTGAGAATGCTCATTGTTATCTTTTGTGTATAGCTTTTGCCTTTTGATTTACAAGGACTTGTGCTGCTGGCAAGCACATTAAGAGTTTACTAGCTGTTCTTTCAATGAAAAGCTGTTTGTCCTTCCTGCATTACACAAAAGGAATACATTTGCATTTACTATAAACATAATCATGTACTGTGCATATATACTTAAGAATTCTTCTTAACCAGGTAGTATAATATTTAGACGTCACACAATTATTTAAGAGAGTGATTCATTTTTTGAAGTTTTAAAATTCTCACTCATCAATTAATTTATTTTTGTGAACAGGGAGTTTCATAGATGGAGATATATAGACTTTTTAGGTTATGGGTCATTACTCATTAGTTATTTGGGTTAAAAGATTCATGTTGGTACAACCGTACAAGGTCACGAAGAGGTGGTTCAATTCTTGACTGTCATTTTTCTTGCAATACAGTAATTATAAGAAAGAAAAGGAAGAAGTTATAACAAACAGTTTTTATTTTATTTTATAAAGATTATAACAAACAGTTTGATTGCTTAGAAGTTAAATTAATTGCAGGACCATTACCAACTACCCTGATCCAATCCATAAATAACTCACCACAGCTGTGATTGTCATGAAACTAAGGCTCCGTTTGAGATTGCAGTGGAGGACCCAAAAGTTGCTATGGATGACAATTCTTAATCATCTACAGCAGTTTTAGTGTTTGGTAAAAAAATAAAAAACTGTTTTTTCTTACAATTCTCAACTCCCTACAGCAAAAACAGAAAGCAGATTTCTAGGTGCTTTTGAAAGCTGCAGTGACTCACAGCAACAATGAATATTTTATTTTACCCATAATACCCTCATTGATTTCTATAATTTTTATTTGTTTATTTTAAATTAAAAAATATGTCCATTGTTAGTTATATTTTATATTGTGATAATTAATTATGATAGTCAACTGCTTTACTTTACAGTTATTTTTACTTCACAGTTATTTTTTTTTACAGTAATACTAAACTGGTTTTAAGTTTTTGTTTTAATTAAAAGGGAAAAATTTTCAAACAGGACACCTACTTTGGGGTCAATCTTAGTTTAGGACACCAGTTTGGGTTTGTCTTAGTGTAGGACACATATTTAGGGTTTGTATTAGTTTAGGACAATCCGTCAACTCAGTTAACTTTTCTGTCCAAAAAGGGATAATTTGGTCATTTTATATATTTAAAACAAATAAAAACTGAAAAAAAACAAAAGAATTAAACTCTCTCTCTCTCGGGGCTGGGTGGGGGGGCTTGCGAAGGGGCGGGGCAGGCTGGGTTGGGGTGAAGGGGGGTGGTCAGGGAGGGGCTAGGTTGGGTTGGCGAGAGAGAGGCAGGGGTGGTTCTGGGTGGGGAAGAAGAAAGCGAGCGGGCGGGCGGGCGGGCGGGGGGGGGGGGCCTGGTGCTGGGTGGGGGGTGCGACGAGGGCTGGGGCTGGGGGGAAGGGGTGCGACGGGGGCTGGGGCTAGGGAGTGTGACGGGGCTGGGGGTGGGGAAGAAGAAATAAACCTGAGCGGGGGAGGGAGTGGGAGAAGGAGAGGCAGGAGGGAGAGGAGCGGCCAGGCAGAAGCACCAGGGGCAGCGCCCCCTCCCCCCTGGAACAAAGGCTTGAGTTGTGTTTGAAGAGAGAGAAGAGAGAGGATGCGGAGTCAGTGGTGCTGCATGTGCCATATCATCAATGGGGGTCCAAGTTAGAGTGATCATTACCAATTGTGCTGGGGTTGACAGAACCAAATGCAAGTAGCTCCTCATCACACTCAAATTTGGCCATTTCTTTTTCTTCGAGCGTAACCCAAGCTTCAATACCATCCCCTTTTTTTGTATCCACCAACAAAATTAGGTTCTTGTAGTCGTTTCGCTGGCTAGTGGCCCATACAGGTTTCCCCCACCCAAAATCCATTTCATAAATAGGGAGCTTGCACAAACTTGTGGTCCAATAAAGATTGATGCCGCCCTTGGTGTTCTTAAAGAGATCACCTCTCTCTCTCAGACACTCAGAGACCACCAAGAATCCATCATCACCTTTAAACCTGTTTGCCTTGTCACTGCAAATTCTTCTTAATCCTTTCCTCATAGTACACACCAACTCGTGTAATTCTGTCTCGGTTTCTTTGAATACCAAAGGAACTGACCAAAACCAATTCCCCACAGCATTTTCGGGTATTTCCGGGACCATTCTCCGTCGCAAGTTCACCATTTGGGATAGTGGGAGAAGAAGAAAGCGGGCGGGGGGGGGGGGGCTGGTGCTGGGTGAGGGGTGCGACGGGGGCCGGGGCTGGGGGGGAGGGGGTGCGATGGGGGCTAGGGGTGGAGGGTGTGACTGGGCCGGGGCGGGGGCGGAGGCTGGGGGGAGGGGGGTGAACCAGATCTACTGCATCTTTTTTTTTTTTTTTTTGCTTTTTTTTTTGTTATTAGTTTTAATCTATTTTAAATTAATTTTTAGTTTTAAACTTTTTAATGATTTTTTTAGTTTTTTTAGTTTTTTTTCTTTAATTTTTATTTGTTTTAAAAATATAAAATAATTAAATTATCTCTTTTTTGACGGAAAAGTTAACGGAGTTGACGGATTGTCCTAAACTAACACAAACCCTAAATATGTGTCCTACACTAAGACAAACCCAAACTGGTGTCCTAAACTAAGATTGACCCCAAAATAGGTGTCCTGTTTGAAAATTTTTCCCTAAATAAAAGGGGGGCCGAGATTGGTTGCACCTTCAAAAATCATTCACAGGCTCACAGCTCTGTTTCTTCTTGGATTTACTTAGAATCCTCTAGGCATATGTATCAGCTTCCTCCTAACTCCTAAGTCCTAACACATAGATGGAGAGTCCATAATCATTTTGGGGGTAAAAGTAGCTTAGGGCCCATCTGGGTCAATTATATCAGTGGCAGTACTAAACAAAGTGTTGATTAAAGCCCTGAGAAGTAAAGACCGTTGGATCATATAGACAACTGCAAAAGATGCAGCAAAACCGAAAAAAGGTTATGCAAAGCAACAAGAGGGACCCCCCCACCCCACCACACAACACAATGCCCTCAATTTGTCATTATACAAAGCTGGCTAGCTGATCATCACTCACAAGGTAATGGAAAAGTATGAGATGAACTGAAAAAGGCTCTGATCTCCACCCACGGGCAGAGTTTGAATGATATCTGGAACTGTGAGTTGTGCCATCATGATATTCTTACCTAAAATTCAAAACCCCATTGAATTAGTTGTGATTCTTCATAGTTCATCATATCTATATGTTTCTGGTGATGGACCTGAATTTGTATTGTGAGCTGCCTGCAGTCAATTATGGTTCAGCTTTTGGTAGAGTGGTTCATGAGGGGTCACGTGACTTGGTCACGTGAGGTTGCTGATGTGGCAAAGGTGTAGTGGTTCATTTGGTGTGAAGGTGATGTGGCATCCACACCAGATGCTTTCTCAATCTCTTGCTTGCTTTTCTTTCACTTTTTATCACTCTCCCAACCCAACTTATTCTGTCTATATCCCTTCCTCCTTAAACCTCAGCGCACACACACTCAACCCTCCCCTTTCCTTCTTCTCCACTTCATCAACCTCTCTCTCTCTCTCTCTCTCTCTCTCTCTCTCTCTCTCTCTCTCTCTCTCTGTGTCTCAAACACAGAGAGACCCATACACACATGGCAACAAAACCGGCTGAAGAAGCTCCAGGAGCCTTAAAATACCAGGTAATAATTCAATAACAGTACTCTTCCTCTGATCTCAATCTGAGTTGTTCAATTTCTTGATGATCATCAACTATGTACAATCTTAATTGTCTCAAAATGTGTATCTGATCATCTCCTCTGTTTTACAGACATGGGTCTTGAAAGTCTCAATTCACTGTGAAGGCTGCAAGAAGAAAGTCAAGAAAGTTCTTCAAAGCATCGATGGTACTTATACCTACATATACTTAATTAATTAATTACCCCATATGATCATTAATCATATTTCACAATACATATTAATTAATCACCAAGTTTGACTGATTATTAATTAATATCAGGGGTTTACACGACGACGGTTGATTCTCAGCAGCACAAGGTTACAGTGACTGGCAACGTGGAGGCAGAGACCCTACTCAAGAAGCTCTTGAGGTCTGGAAAACACGCCGAGCTTTGGCCACAAGAAAAGTCCGACAAGAAAGGAAAGAAGAAATCAAAGAATAACAATAACAATGATAAGCAGAACGACGTCGCTCAGAAAGATAATAATGATGAAGAGGATGGCACTGACGACGGTCATGATGAACTGAAAAATCCAGATGGTGCTAATGACGCTGATGATGATGGCGGTGACTCAGACAAAGAGGGTGGCGATCAAAGTAATGAAGCTGGCGGTGGTGGTGGTGCTGGAAGTGGAGCCAAAAAGAAGAAAAAGAAGAAGAAGAAGAAGGGGCAAAATGGTAATTCTGCTAATGGAGGCGGCGGCGGTGGCGGCGGCGGCAGCCCAGGTGGCAATTTTGGTGATGCTCTGCCGGGCGGTAGTGGGCCGCCCATGGCTGGTGGTCTAGACGTGGCTCAAGTAATGGGCTCCATGAATCTTGGCCCACCAATTCAGCATGTATACCCGGGCCCATACCCATCAGTGTATTATGAGCCTCCAACATACGGGCTAAGTTACAATACGGCGCCGTACCCTAGCACGAGTGGTTCATACTTAGTCCCTTCCATGCATGCCACTACGTAGGCCTCACCAAAAAGCCCAAGGCCCGAAGCCCACCCGAAGCCCGCCCGGCCCATTAGGCCCGAAGCCCGATTTGGCCCGAAAATTGGGCCGGCCCGGCCCGGCCCGACAGTCTCTTGGGTTGGGCTTGGGCCATCCCCTTGAAGCCCATGGGCCGCCCGAAGCCCGGCCCGTTTAGGCCCGCCCAAAGCCCGGCCCAAAGCCCGACCCAAAGCCCAATTTGGAAATCATAACATATTTAATAGGTTTTTTATTTGTTTACTATAATAAATTATTAATATGCTTATTAAGTTATTATATAATACTATAATGTTAGTAAATAGTAATAGTGTAAATTATGTAATACCATAAATAATAAAGTAATAAACTTTTAAAATTATATACAACATTACAAGTATAATAAAATATAAATGTATATGTATATGTGTATATACAACTTTTATAATACAAGTATAATTAAAGTTATTAAACCACAATCGTCATTTCATTAATTCAACGATCTGAACCGTTCATTTTCTATTTTCATAGTCAAAGATCATCCTTACAAAAAATCGGCTAAATCAGAATTCATCTACCCATTCGATTATCATTAGAAAAACCACGATCGTTCATTAATTCGACCACCGTTACATTTAGAAAAATCACTTTTACATCTTCGATTAAACTAATTTTTTGCAAGAATTCTCTTTGAGTGGAGAACTAAAACTTGAACGGTTCGGATCGTTGAAAACAAGATCGATATGTGAGCTTCTACATATAAATACACTTGAAGAGTATAATTTTAATAACTTTCCCGTTGAAACCTTATTGTTTCCATAATTATGAAGACCACAACGTGATTTCAACAATCTGACCTGTTCATTTTCTATGTTCATAGTCAAAGATCATCCGTACAAAAAATCGGCTAAATCGAAATTCATCTACCCATTCGATGATCATTAGAAAAACCACGATCGTTCATTAATTTGACCACCATTATGTCACTTTTACATCTCCGATTGAGCTAATTTTTTGCACAAATTATCTTTGAGTGACGAACTAAAATTTGAACGGTTTGGATCGTTGACAACACAATTGCATCGTTTGTTTATAAAAATATGTAATAAAATATATAATAATACATATGTACATTTATGTTTTATTATAGTTGTAATATTGTATATAATTTTAAAAGTTTATTATTTATGGTATTACACTATTACTAACATAATAGTATTATATAATAACTTAATAAGCATATTAATAATTTATTGAAGTAAATAAACGAAAGAGCTATTAAATATGTTATGATTCACAAACTTGACAAATAAACTAGTCAGCTCAGTTGGTTGAGAGTTGAAGCTTGTTATTTGAGGTCTCATGTTCAAATCACAATATAGCCAAATTCCTTTTTTTTTTTTTTTGAAGATATATATGTGTCTAAATAGGCTTTGGGCCCATTTTGGGCCGCCCGTTCGGGCCTAGCCCGGCCCGGCCCTCCAAGCCCGCAAGCCAAAGCCCGATGGGCGGGCCTTGGGCTTGTGTATTAAAACCCAAGCCCGGCCCGGCCCGGCCCGAAAGCCCTATTGGGCTTCTATAATTCAAGCCCGAGCCCGGCCCGAACCCAAAAAATTTGGGCCGGGCTAGCCCAGCCCGGCCCATTGCCGACCCCTACCACTACGTACTCTCACCCGGATATGTATCTGTACCTTCCGCCGTCCGATCCTACAGATACGTTCACCGACGATGACAATGAAAGTGGGTGCTACATTATGTGATGAAAATTAAAATTGAGAGGGATTTTAGACAGTAATTTCAGGTGTACGTATATATTAGTTTATTAGTGTGTGCTGGGGGGAGGGGAGGATTAATTTTGTCAGATGTACTAATAATTAAGAAATGGGATCGATCGGAGAAATTAATGAAAAACTTTAGGGGAAATAAAAAAGTGGTTGTAATATTGGGGGAATTAATGGGGTTTGGTGTTTTATGTTGGTAGCTTTGTTACTATTTTTTGTTTTGTTTTTGAGAAGTGGATGTAACTTTTTTTACTAGTTTGGGTTTGCGTAAGAAGGCCAATAGCTTTGTAATGTTTGGTTATATGTAGGACCTAAAAATCTTCCTTTCCTCTCATCCTGATGTGTAAAGTAGATTTTTGTTTATGAAATCTCTCCCTCTCTCTCTCTCTCTAAAATGATCGATGAAAAGCTTCTTTAAGCGCGCGCAATGCAACGTACATGCAGAAGTCATGAATATTGAGGTTCCCAATTAATTGATTAATTAAGGCCTCTAATTGTACAATTAACAATCAAAATGCATGCATGCTATATATAGCTACCATGTCTCTTTACTCTTTAGTGACACATTTCTTTGGTAACATATATATATATATGTATTAATTAATTAAGTCCCTCGAGCTCGATCCGACTTCTTTTGGAAAGCAACAAAGATATCGATCTGTTTTGGTTAAAGCGTCTGTCTAGACAGTAGATTACTTTCACTTCAATAATTATTGTGTGGATGTGGTACGTAGTCTCCCACTTTGGACTGAAAGCTAGGTAGATATATAGTATCTGTACGTGTGGTTCTTTTTTAAGCTAGCTTGCTAGCTTTTTCTTTCTTTTTGAGTCTCTCAGAGAGAGCATGCATGGCTGGGGACCAATACCTAGCCAATTAAGAAATAATAATATGCACAAGTGATCGAAGACACTTTTGCTGATCACATTCTCGATCGATCGAATGAGCTTCTGCTTCAATTAATGGGGGAAAAAAGAAGAATTAAGAAAAAGGAATAAATATATGTTCAGAGGAGGCTTAGGTTTAGGATTTCAATATTTTCTGATTAATTGAATAAGACCACTAAAAGTGGTTTATATACATGGGCCTATAACTAAAATACAGGAATTAATAAATCACCTAATTAATTCTAATAATTACACAATAATCACACGTGTTGACTCACACCAACACTCCCCCTCAAGTTGGTGCATATATATCGCACATGCCCAACTTGTCTAGTGAGTCCAAAAACACCCGATTTGCCACAGCCTTGGTCAACACATCTGCAAGCTGATCTTCGGACTTTACAAATGGAAAGTTAATAATCTTCGCTTCAAGTTTCTCTTTGATGAAGTGTCGATCAATCTCAATGTGTTTTGTTCTATCATGCTGAACAGGATTATGTGCTATATCAATAGCAGATTTGTTATCACAAAACAAGTCCATAGGTTTGGTGGGTGGACATCCTAAATCAGTCAATAAATGTCTCAACCACAAAAGTTCGACTACTCCAAGTGCCATACCTCTGTATTCAGCCTCTGCACTCGACCTAGATACAACTGATTGCTTCTTACTTCTCCAAGTCACCAAATTTCCTCCTACAAAGGTAAAATAGCCTGAGGTAGACCTTCTATCATCTGCTGAACCTCCCCAGTCTGCATCAGAAAAACCTTCAACATTTACATGACCATGATTAGCAAACAACAATCCTTTACCAGGTGCAGATTTTAGATACTGTAAAATTCGCTCCACAGCATCCATATGAGGTTTGCACGGGGCATGCATAAACTGGCTTACTACACTAACCGCATAAGCAATGTCAGGTCTAGTGTGAGACAAATATATCAATCTTCCAACAAGTCTCTGATATCGCCCCTTATCTGCAGGCAAAGCCCCCAAACACTCAAAAAGTCTATGATTTTGCTCCATAGGAGTGACAGCTGGCTTACACCCAAGCATACCAGTTTCAGACAACAAGTCTAAAACATACTTCCTTTGAGATAGGAATATGCCATGTTTAGACCGAGCCACTTCTATCCCAAGAAAGAACTTTAAGTCCCCCAGCTGTTTCATTTCAAACTCTTGAGACAAGTACCTCTGCAAATTAGAGATTTCCTCATAATCATCTCCAGTCAGAACCATATCATCAACGTAAATAATAAGAGCAGTAATCTTCCTCCCCCTTTTCTTTAGGAACAAAGTGTGATCAAAATTACTCTGCCGATAACCATAGTTCTTCATCGCACGGGTGAATCTCCCAAACCAGGCTCTCGGAGATTGTTTAAGACCATATAAAGACTTTTTCAGTCTACACACCAATCTTGTATTATCAAACTCTGGTATACCTGGAGGAGGATCCATGTATACTTCTTCAGTCAAATCACCATGGAGAAAAGCATTCTTTACATCAAACTGAAGAAGTGGCCAATCTTTGTTAGCAGCCAAAGACAACAGAACCCGTACTGTGTTTAACTTGGCCACTGGAGCAAACGTCTCCAAGTAGTCTATGCCATAGGACTGTGTATACCCCTTTGCTACCAACCTTGCCTTATACCTTTCAACTGATCCATCAGCTTTGTATTTGACTGCAAACACCCATCTGCATCCAACTGTCTTCTTCCCCTTAGGTAGAGAAACCAACTCCCAGGTTGAATTCTTCTGTAATGCCGCCATTTCTTCAGCCATAGCTTTGGTCCATCTAGAATCTGCAAGAGCATCCTGCAATCTACTAAGAATGGAAACAGAAGATAATTGCAGAACATACGATTCATATGACTTTGACAGCCTAACAGATGACACATGATTATTAATTGAGTACCTAACTTTGGCATTTGGATCTGGCTCATATTTAGCTGGTGGTTGTCCTCGGTTAGACCGAGGAGGGAGTGTAAATTTAGAAGCATTAGAAACAAGATCTGAACCAGAATGTGAATCAAGAGTATTGTTTGTTACCTCAATGGATGAAGAAGATTGATTCAATGGAGTAGGAGAGATGGCGGTACTATCATGGAGTGGTGACTCCTCAGGCTCAGAATTTGTAGGTTCTTGTCCTACCATATCCTCAGTATCATCTTCAGTAATTTCTGCATTCTCAGTATCATCCTCAGACACTGGGTGATCAGCAGTCTGTTCTGACTCTTCCTCACTACTACTCCCATAACCAAACTTATCAAAACACAACACATCGTCTCGATTCTGCACTTCACTAGAAACCTCCCCCTGAAGGGTAGAATCCAGTGGACGTGGAGAATAAAAAGGTTGATGTTCATGAAAAGTGACATCCATAGAGACATAGAAGCGCTGAGTAGAGGGATGATAGCACCGATACCTCTTCTGGGATGGACCATAACCAACAAATACACACTCCAAGGCCCGAGATGCGAGCTTAGATCGCTGATGAGAATGTAAATGGACAAAAGCAACACACCCAAAAACCCTGGGTTCCAAATGAAGGATACCTGGTAAAGAAACAAAATCCGAGAGAACATCCAACGGTCGCCGAAAGTCAAGAACACTAGACGGGGTCCGATTAATCAGATAGACAGCCGAACTCAAAGCATTACCCCAGAGTAAAGATGGCACGTGACCACCCAGAAGAAGGGACCGAGTGACTTCCAATAAATGCCGATTTTTGCGTTCAGCAATCCCATTCTGTTGTGGAGAATGAGCACAAGAAGTTTGATGAAGAATCCCCGTAGAAGCAAAATACTGAGTCAACTCAGTATTAACGAACTCACCGCCATTATCAGAGCGCAAAACTTTAATAGGACAGGCAAACTGGGTGAGAACCATTTTATGGAAAAGGCGAAAAACAGCACACACATCACTTTTATGTTTCAGAAGATAAACCCAAGTCATTCGAGTACAATCATCAATAAAAGTCACAAACCATTTCATTCCTTTATGTGTAACACATGGGGCAGGACCCCAAACATCCGAGTGTACCAAAGCAAAAGGAACATCCATACGTTTATCACAAGAAGGAAACACAGAACGATGGCTTTTGGCCAACACACAAACTTCACAATTAAAATCGAAAATGTTTAAACCAAGAAATAACGAGGGAAATAAACGTCGAAGATAACTAAAGGAAGGATGACCAAGTCGGCGATGCCACAACCAGATCTTCTTCTTATTTTCTGAGGAACCATCACGAACTAAACGCACAATGCCACTACTGTCTGAAGCGGAAACCCCACTATCCAGATAGTACAAACCACCACTCTTTCTACCACTGCCAATCTTCTCCTTGGTATGAATGTCCTGGAAAACACAATGAGTAGAAAAGAATGTGGCCACACAATTATGAGTTTTGGTTAGTTGACTAACAGAAATAAGATTACAATTTAGGGAAGGAACAAACAGCACATTATGCAAATATAAAACAGAGGAGAAGGAGACCGTGCCGCCCCCTAGAACAGGAGATGACACACCATTAGCATTAACAATAACTGGTTTAGGACAGACAGATGAAAAATGACTAAAAACATAACGATCAGAAGTCATATGATCCGTAGCACCTGTATCAATTATCCATGCACCATTACTAGTACAAGCAGAAGTACTCAAAACAGAGTTAGAGATACCTGACTTGGCAACAAAGCTGGAGGAACTAACAGAGTTCACCCTGGAGCTTGAGTTATCAACCTTCGGATTAGAAGAAGAAGAGGCTTTCATTCCCTTCGGATGCCACTCTGGATAGCCATGAAGCTTAAAGCATTTTTCGACCATATGAGTTGTACCCCCACAGTGAGTACACTTCCGGTCAGGTTTCTTAGCATCTTTATTGGAGAATTTTCGGGCCGCCATAGCGACCGCTCCATCAGTACTCCCCATCATAGCTTCTTGCCGATTAGCCTCGGAGCACACAATCGCATAGGCCGCCTGTAATTTAGGCAGAGGAGACATGGCAAGAATACGACCTCGAACTCCATCTAGATGAGAATCCAAACCAGCTAGAAACATGTATAATCTCTGAGAGTTAATCATAGTGGTATATTTTTCAACATCACTCGCATAATCCATAATGCAAGGTTCAATTGCATCAATATCCTGCCAAAGTTTTTGTAGCTTGCCAAAATAGGAAATAATAGATCCACCATTTTGACGTACAGAGATTACCTCACAATGGAGTTGATAGGCTTTGGAAGCATCTTGGCTCACTGTATAAGTCTGTTTGGCCGCGTCCCAGATGTCCTTCGCCGTCGGTAATCGAATAAAGAGAGAACAGACTTCTTTGGTCATAGCATCAAGAAGCCAAGACTTGACCATGCAATTCTCATCCTCCCATGTTTCAAACTCATCCGAATTCACATCTTCTGGAGCTGCTCGTGTTCCTGTGATAAAACCCCACCGTTTTCGACCTCTAATTTTATTTTGCACAATGAGAGCCCAATCAATATAATTCGAGCCATCAAGTTTCTCGGGTGAGACAAGTGATGACACATCCTGGGAGCTTAACGGAGGAAGAGCAGGCAACGGCAGTTTGGAGTTAACCACATCTTTGTTCTTATTTCCGTTCGAGCCTCCAGGACTAGAGGGAGGTGTTTGAGACATGATGGCACGTGGAGCAAACAGCCAAAAAATCACAAAGAAGAACAGTCCACTGCACTGCTACAGTACAAAGCAACACAGAAAATCAACAAAAAACAGAAAATCAAAACAGCGCCCCTACACGCGACAGACCAGGTCGGCGTCGCACAGGCAGAGGCGGAGCGACTCGCTGGTGATTGACGCGAGCGACGGAGCAGGCGGAGGCGGACAGGCTGACAGGCGGACAGGCGACGGCTGCTGATGTGTGGCGGAGGCGCGCAGGCTGACGTCGCTGTTGATCGGCGTGCGACAGAGGCGCGGCAGGGGCGGAGGCGCGCAGGCAGGGGGGACAGAGATGCGGCAGCGCGCAGGCAGGGGGGACAGCGATGCGGCGGCGCGCAGGCAGGGGGGACAGCGATGGTGTCGGCGTCGCTAATGGTGGACGGACCGACGTGGAGCAGCAGCAGAGAGCACGCGACGGTGGCAGGGGTCCGGCCCGCGAGCAATGGCGGCAGGCGTCCGGCGGCGTCGCTGCTGAAGTCAGATACCAGCCTTCGAAGTCAGGGTCTGAAGGCTTAGGTGCATGCACTTAACCACAAAGCTGGAAAAAGGCAATGAACAGTAGAATTTTTTCTGAAAAAAAAACTCTTCAAAAAAACCAGTAGGATAGAGAACCATGCTCTGATACCATGTTCAGAGGAGGCTTAGGTTTAGGGTTTCAATATTTTCTGATTAATTGAATAAGACCACTAAAAGTGGTTTATATACATGGGCCTATAACTAAAATACAAGAATTAATAAATCACCTAATTAATTCTAATAATTACACAATAATCACACGTGTTGACTCACACCAACAATATATATAAAGCAGAACCTTAAATATATGCCATGCATATCGTCACTTTATGATGCCATATATGTAAATGTATGGTAGAATATTCACAGTATTGTACTTCTTTTGAGCATATAAAAGAGACTGTAGATAGTTATGCTGTCACATATTCGTCATCAAAAATGGAAAGTCCATGTCCTCATAAAAACTTACCAATTTAATTCTGCTAGCGACCCACGCACCGACCTGCAGCCACACCACACACACTTCAAGTTTTCAATATTAATTGCTTCAATATCTTTTTCAGATTCTAGAAATTTAGCTCTATATATATATATATATATATGCATGTGTTAATCTAAGCCCAGTTGGTCAAAGAGACTCTCTGACTATGCAATTTATACAATTAGCTACCATATCAATGATTAATTAACTTTCTTCATTGAATTATACTTAAAATAATTAAGAAGCAATTAAGCATGCATATATCATAAATAACTAAAAGTTGTCTTTAATATCTATGTTGTTCCCTTTGGATATATGTAAAGATGGATCTAATGATATGATTTCTGGGGCCCTCTTGGTAGAGTATGATTTGGTAGAATCTAGAAAACAAGTCCTTTTTTTATTTTTTCCACAGCCCAAGTCCCCACCCCCAAGTTCCAATCACACACAACCACAAAAAAATATATACATATATATATATGTTCAGCCATGCGTACATTGCTCTGTAATTGATCGCTAAATGCAACTTAGTTTTGATCGTACGTGTTGGTATTGAAATGTTTTAGAGCCTTTGATCGAATAGAGATGGAGCAAACTGTAATTAATTAACAACGAAAGCTTGGACCCTAGGTTGATCCAGTGGAATGCTAAGATGAGACTGCAGAGATCATAATTAATTAACCAGTTAACCATGCATGCACTAGTGATTTTAGGATTTTCTTAGCTTAATTGATTTGCGTATTACGTTGAGACAAAAGATAAATGGTCGGTCAAAACAGTATATATATTGTTCGAATTGACAAATCGACGATATTTTGAGGCTGTTGTTGTTATACTGAAACGTATTTGGACGACATATGTTATACTATTCATTATGAAGACCAGAAAATTAAAGAACGAAAAGATTGAGAATCTTAATGCAAAAGCAAATGAATCCTATACACATGCATTTCGATCTTCACTGTGTAACATATCCTTCGATATTCACATGATGCACCAAGTATATATATCACACATATATTCTGTATATCTAACATGAAAATCACATTTAATTAGTATTGTAACGCACAAAATATGTCTTTTAATTTCTATAGTTCTATACATGTGGAGCTAGGCATGCAAGACCAAGATGTTTGAATGACAAACATTACGATTAAAAGAATAGAATTTTTTTTTTCTTCACTTTTTGAAATAATTAATGACCAAAGTCTTCTAAATTTAAGAAAGGGGCATGCAAAAATCCGCCTTTTGTTTGAATGATAAATATTGACAAGTGCCCTATCACTTAAGTTAGTTGGTGCATGTAAAGATGAAGATGAAAATGGTGTGATGGTACAATATATAATAACATCAACAATAAGCTAGGTAGGTAGGTAAGTAGGGTACTGAAATGTTCATTGACAGCTAAAATCTAAGCAGGTTGAGCAGGTAAGTTGGTTTATATCATATATTAATGGTGTTAATCAGTTAGCTACCCATCTCCTCCTTTTCTATTTCTTGGGCAGGTGTTGGCCAACAGGACATGTCCCACTAAGTTGGGGACCCTTGGCCTCACAATAAATAGGTCACAATTGTAGCAAGTAGTTTTCCACCACTTGCCCATTTGGATGATGAATCTGGATTCTTGACCCAGCCAAGCCAACCGACCATAAAGAGAAAACATCTACAGCACTACTACTTGACACAGTCTTAACTATTTCAGGTTCATGCCAATTACTAAATGTATCTTTTTCAAATTTCTTTTACTTTTCATTAAATTTTTACCTGAATTATTTGTATCAGAAAATTAGAAAAAACTACTTGTCCCCCAGATAAAATCTAGATTATTTTTTTATAAAAAGGGTTTACCTGAATTATTTGTATCAGAAAATTAGAAAAAAGTACTTGTCCTCCAGATAAAATCTAGATTTTTTTTTTTTAAAAAAGGGGTTTTTTTTTTTTTTGGTAACCGAAGGTGTCCTAGGCCAAATTTCGCGCACCAGACTAATCCCTTTGGCCGGTCAAAAGCATGCAATCCACGTCGGGCCTAAAAGATTCACAAATGATTTTATCTCCCTTATTGCCTGGCTCTAAAGGTCAAACTGAAAACTTGAACTCGAGTGCTTGAATTTTCAGCTACACCTCCGAACCAACACCTTGGAGTTAAAAAAATAAAGGGAATTTTGGTTACAACACAAAAGAAGAAATCAAATCCATGGAGTTTGTTCAGCAGGATTGGGCTTCTAAACTAACGCAACCCAGTGAAAAAGGCAACTGTTTTACTTGTGGCCCAAAATATTTTTGTGTAGTTAAGCCCATATAACTTAGCGGGCAGTCTTAGCCTAAGAAGTGGACTCTTATTTAGGCCCAAAGACTTTGGCCCGTGAACCCGGATCCGGAGTCAAAAGGCTCGGTTTGGTGGCAAAAATATCCCAACGCAAATAGATAAGAGAGGAGACGTTGATAGGGCGACCATTAGTCAATGTTTCTATTAAGAGTCAATTTTTATCCTCCTGTCCCGTTTTCCACTCATTTCTTTCCACCATTTTACATTGAGAGTTGGGACTTGGGAGTACCGAGTGAGCATATCAGCCACACGTGGGTTGTCTTTGCACGATAAAGCATCTTTGTTTGATAGCTCACAAGTCACAATCAACATTTTGCTTGTTTTGATTTTGAAATATTTGGAATCCAAATATGCCAAAAAGCAAATCCGGATTTGAAAGGGGCATGGAGGGCATCTTACAAATTCTTAGCGCATCAGAAATTCGAATATGATATGATATCACTCCAATGCCTATCACCTTTCAATTTTTAGCATCAGACAAAAGCACAATGAGCACATATGCTAGTAATAATGTAATATGGCATTGGATTCCGAGTCACATGACCATGTAACATGTTACATGTTCCTTCCTGCACAATTTGATATTAAGCATCTGTTCATGTATTAAGGATGATATATGCAGACAAGACAATGAATATTTTACACTAGTTGGGTCACAACATCAACTATTCAGCATCTGTTAGTTTCTAAACCCATGTGAAATTAGCCACATCAAAAGGTTCGTATCCAACCCTTTGTTCTTCTATAAGAACCCAGACAAGGCCATCTGCAATTCTAATATCTTAGGCTCTTGGCCTCACAAACACAGATTATAAACAATGAAACCTCAAAACATCTGTGGGGAGAGTTCTTCTCTATGTGAGGGATCGAAGAGAGGTTTCCGGGAAAGGCTTGGGCAGGCTTATGAGGCAGCCATGCTGGTCATGGCCAGGCATGGAGCTCAGAATGGTACGGGTCTCTTAATTTCAAAAGCAATTGAGAGACGAAGGTGGAACTACTCTGCAGAAGACCCAATGAGAACTCTGATGTTCTTGGGGTCATGGAGCCACACTTAAGCTCTTGTAATAAACAATCAAGTAGTATAGAGAATTGGGTGATGAATCAAAAATTCTTGAAATTTGAAAACATGTATGATAGTCCATGACTCATGTAATAATACCATATGAATGTGAAGAGAAATAATACTATATGAATGTATCACCAAGATATCAACAACTGTATATCAGGACATTATGTATTTGCTTTGATTAATAAAAGAACTCTTAGATGCAGAACATGTAAAGAAAACTAATTTTTGCATGAATATAATTTGTCTGATGGTAGAGCACCTTCCCCACACCAGGAAAAGAGTTCATCATCTCTTTCCCTGAATCCAAAAGAGTTAGTATGCAAGTTTGGGTTTTGCAGTAACAAGTGCAATTGGCCCAACTATTGAAAATTGTGAGAGCACTCGCTAAACTCCAAAATTTATTAGTAACAAGCTTATATTAGAAGTCAAGTAGGCACAAGCAGAAATCTAGATACAAATCATACAACAACTATAGCTATACTAATTCTACAACAATACATATCTTTTTAGTTACTCTCTTCCTGCTTGGTTGCCTTTTTGATTAATTTTCCCAGCTGAAGTCCCATAGTAGAACCATCATGGGAACTTGCTTGGCCAGAGCCAGAGGCATCGCTAGTAGCTTTTAGCTCCTTCTTTTTCTTGACCTTCTGAGCCCAACCAACAAGACCCACTTGCACATGGTCATCAAATATTGCTTTCTTGAAAGAGCTTCCCATCTGTGTGACAATGGCATAAAGTGGAAGAGTGCTGTAACTACAGAGCACCTGAATGAACACCCCAATAATAAGCCTGGGGACAATGTAACGCACTTGTCCCATTATGCAGGAGTCAAAACCATACTGAAACAATATCCAGAAAAAGAAGGCAATCTCGAAGGAGTTTTGGAAAAGGATGAAATGAATCAAGAAGAGGACAAGTTTGGGCCGATGAAACCAAAAGTGTTCATCTGATGGCTGAACTACTAGGTCCCCTTCTATGGCTATATGTTTCTCAGCAACCTCATGAGCCAACTGCGAAATTACATGCTCCAACTTAGTGCCCACAGCAAGTAGAAGAAAGAAAGGAAGGAATGCTATCCAGAAATATGTATGCCAGCCATTAACATTCAGCAGCAAGAAGATGACCACAAACACCCAAAGATACCAACTTATACCAACCACTTTCCTAAAATCATCTTCAAGAGCACGAATCATGTATTTGTGAAAATTAAACTTGGGGTTTCCCCTGCAATGGGTGTTGATGAAACCTAGTCTCAAAGTCACATAATCTGATTTGGTCACAGATGCATAAAATTGCTTGAGAAAAGATTGAAGCCAACCCAACAAGACTGAATCTTTACCCATACCCTGAAAATGGGCTCTGATAAAAGCATGTTGCTGGACATGGGTCACCTTCTTTTTAAGAACTTGTTGTGTATCATAATTCTCTTTCGCAATCGATTCCTCCCAACCCTTCCATTGACGAATCTTTATCCCCCCGAAAACAACAGTGAGCACACAGAAGCTCACATGGACAATGGCTAAGACGAAAATAAAGATATGCAAATGATGCAAGGCTTCAACTGATAACAATGGTACCTTATGCTTTTGGGCACAGTACCCGATCTGGGCCTCCGTCGACTCCTCAGCCAAAAGCTTCCGACCAGACCCAGAAATTTTCTTGAAGAAGAAGCTCATCGCATAATGGGAAGTGGTTGTTGCTGCTTCTTTTTTTTTGTCCTCGGGTTTGCAAGGCAGCAGATTCTCCATTACGCTCTCTGCAACGCAGATTTTGGAGAGGACGTTTTGGGAGACAGTGAGGAGGAGGGAGATGAAGCCCAAGAGCATGAGCTCCTCCTTCACTTTCTGCAATGCTTCATAGAGAGGCATCTGTTTCTTCTTCTTCAAGTACTTGCCTCCATAGTGGAGCAGGCGCTCCAATGCCAGAGAAATGGCGACGATCAAAGTGCACACTGCTGCAACAACCCATGTCGGTGTGAACTCTAATGAGAACCCTTCTTCGCCGCCACCAGTCATTTTGTGTGTGTCTCTCTTGCTTTCTTTTTCTCCTCTATTATTATTATCTCATCCTCCACTGCACTGTGCATAAAAGCTAAAGTTACTTTGAATATGGTAGGTAATCTTGGAATTACACTCAGAGTCTCAAGAGTCAAGACATAAATGATATATTTTTTGAGATATTTTAGTATTTTTGTCTTGACACATTGACTGCAATGGAAAATAGTAAAATACCAAACTGGCAAGTGCTAATTTGGTATTCCACAAAAAAAATAAAATAAAGTGAAATACCCAAATCCCTAATTGACCCCTCCCCTTTTCTCAGAGTCTATCTCTCACTCTTTCATATTCTCTCCCACCACAACTCTGAGTAACGACAGCACCAACCAATAACTTCGCCACTGGCCAGAGGTAAGAAACTTTTCTTATTCAGTGGTTTGCTTTGAATTCACAATTAAATGAGCATTTATGCCGATGCTCTTAGGTTCTGTAGGGCTGGTGAGTTGTGTGTAAGAGCAAGCTTTGCCAAAGATCTAATTTTGAGTAAAGTCAAATCTGAGTTTATGTTATACTAGGGACTAGGCCTCCAGATTCCAATTGAAATTGAGGGCCTGAACTGGTCCTCATAATTTCTCTTCATCTTCTTCATGAAAAGGAGATAAGGTGATATGGGTTCCTTCCCATGCCATCCCATTTCTATTGGGGTTATGATCTGTTCCATAATTATGCAGCTTTTGTAATATATTATTCATTTGTTACAGTATAAAACTCTGATTAGTAGCAATTGAGATTGTCTATATAAATCAACTAGAAATTTTGCTTTCAGCCAGGGACTTTGGTTGAAACGCAGGGAAAGCTTGCATTTTTCTTTTGTCTTTGGTTTTTTTTTTTCTTAGAAATCAAAAAATTTTTTTTATTTTTTTTTTCTGGACCCTTTCCTGGATTCTAGAATGGTTGCTTAACTTGTGTCCTATTAGAAAAGCTAAAAAGCAAGATAAGAAAAGCAAGCTCTCTGTCCTCGACTCTCAATTTGCAGTTGCTCAAATAATAAGTAAGAAAATGCAATCGAAACCGTTTTTAAAGTCCAAACTTTTTCTTTATTCTTTTGACTTCCAAATTGTGAATAAAACCTTTTGTGTTTAGTTGTTGTCCATGGTAAAGATGATATCACTCTATTCTTAACAAACTAGAAACCACTCTAAATTTGTTTCTTTAACATGTGCTGATATATGATCCACTTTCATTTTAATCTTAATTTATGATTTTTATGGGACAGTAATTGAGTAGTATGTTTTAATATCAATAATTGTAGTAGTGGGTTACAGTAACACATTGAGGTTCGAGCTCCTCATCAGCTATCCCTCAGAAACCACAGTAGACCCTCTGTCTATCTCAACCCACCTCTAATCTCTTGGAGACTGAGAGAGTGGTTGATCAATGGCGTCACAATCAGATCACAAGGCTACGATAATTGATGGCAAAGCCATAGCCCAGACTATCCGTTCCGAAATTGCTCAGGAAGTCCGCCATCTCTCTCAGAATTATGGCAAGGTTTGCTCTATCTGAATTTAGGTAATTATTTAGTGGATGAATTGTGAGTCTTTGACAATGCAATTGTGCAATTATTTAGGTGCCAGGACTGGCAGTAGTGATAGTAGGGAACAGGAAGGACTCCCAAAGCTATGTGAGCATGAAGCGAAAGGCATGCGCTGAAATTGGCATTAAATCTGTGGACATAGACCTCCCCGAGCATGTCTCCCAAGATGACCTCATTGCCAAAGTTCACGAATTAAATGCCAATCCTGATGTACATGGTTGGTTACATGAATGATGATGCTCACTGTTTAATTTTGAATTAATTGCAAAATTTTATATTTTGAGCTTAGTGGAATCTGGTTTTTTATGTCCTAAATTTGCATTGTTGGTTTTGAAAGTAGGTTTTATTTTATTAACAGGTATACTAGTCCAGCTTCCATTGCCGAAGCATATTAATGAAGAGAAAGTGTTAAGTGAAATCAGCATTGAGAAAGATGTTGATGGCTTTCATCCTCTCAACATTGGCAAGCTTGCAATGAAAGGCAGAGAACCTCTGTTCCTTCCTTGCACACCCAAGGCAAGACACTCCAGTTATGTTTTCAAACACAGATAGATGCAGACGCACACACTCATGTATGTTTTTATTTGTGAGTGTTCAGTAAAACATGCAACCCTTATTGTCCAAGATTTATTCACATGGAGCCCTGAAAGTCATCCATCTGGTAAATCACAGTTTTGCTTCATGAGTTGGTTTTCTCTGCAGGGCTGTCTTGAACTCCTGTCGCGGAGTGGTATAAGCATAAAGGGGAAGAAGGCAGTGGTGGTGGGCAGAAGTAACATAGTTGGATTGCCTGTTTCATTGCTGCTTTTGAAAGCAGATGCTACCGTTACCATAGTCCACTCTCACTCTCATGATCCAGAGAGTATCATTCGTGAAGCGGACATTATTATTGCTGCAGCAGGACAGCCAATGATGGTAGGCAGTTTATAGATTATTGTTTCTTGATATACAGTAACATCATCTTATAACATGCAGGTGTGATCTTGTTTAATATTAATTGGATTTCCATGGAAAATCTAGTCTCAGTCTGGTTCTAGTTAAAAATATGTTAAACACCTATGTAGTTCACCCACAAATACCAGCACAGAACACTAGAGGACATCCTACTAAGATATGCTTAAGATAACATTCCAAATCTTGTGCATAGTCAAATACTTCAAACATCTTAAAATATGCTTACGCAATAAAACACAAATGCAACTGAGAGAATAGGATTAGTTGTCTCATTTCATTTATCCTAAGTGAAAGTAAAAAGGATTCCTAGGCCTTGATACTTCCATAGTTCCATCATCTGTCAGACTGTCACTTTCAAGTTGTAAGACAGTACCTTTGATGCTTTTAAGCAACAAGTTGTCTGGATAAATTCTTGAAGCATACATTGGATCTGTTCTCCTATAGGTTCCTTGTCTTTGTTGTCCTCAGTGGGGATTATGATTTTTCCTTTTGAAAATATTGTGAAATCTATTCACATCAATTTTGTTATTGAATTTGTTACTGAATGTCAGATCAAGGGGAGTTGGATAAAACCCGGTGCTGCAGTCATTGATGTTGGCACAAATGCTGTAGACGACCCAAGTAAAAAGGCAGGATATAGATTGGTTGGAGATGTAGATTTCCAGGAAGCATGTAAGGTAGCTGGATGGGTAACTCCTGTTCCTGGTGGAGTAGGCCCAATGACTGTTGCAATGCTTCTCAAGAATACTTTGGATGGTGCTAAGCGTGTGATTGCACAATAAACCCCCTTTGTTCTTAGGCCCCTCCATAATATGCTGTTGCTAATTCAAGGACACAGTTCTGTAATACAGTTTGCATGCTTTCAAGCATGTAAACTATCCCAGTAGGCCTAATTTAGAAATTTGATTTTAAGGATGTGCTTTAGAAATTTGATTTTTTCATTAAAAAGTTTTGGTAAGTTCACTTCCAGTTTCAACTGATCTTGTGCTGGTTCATGCATGGTTGTATGAATAGTTACTCAACAAAATTCTTCCTACATTTCAATTGCTGATGTATAGATTTTATTAAGACTTGAATCAAACAGAGTGATTGAATGCATTTGACATTTGTTGGGCTACTCCTTGGTTGGGTGACCACTACACTCTTCTTTAGAGAAAGCTTGCCCCTTTACATAACTATTTTTAGAATCATTTACCTCTCTACAGAATATCAATAACTACCTGATTAGAAAGCTTTCTCTTAATTTACACTTAAAACAAGTTTTAATTATATACCTAACCGAAAAATCATATTTCAGCAACTGATCATGAGACACAGATGTGGATCCCATTAGGGTTGTTAAACAACCAACCCAGTTAAAGCTCATGAATCTTGTGACCTTGTGGCATGTCTAGTCAGTACTCAGTAGTCAGTGACGTGGTAATGTGAATCCTCTTATTGGTAATTGCCTTCTGGTTCATCTCATATCTCTTTACTCGTTCAATCACCTAAAACAAATCAGAAATATATGTAAACCTTTCATTGTGAAAGCAAAAGAAGAAACGAGCTGCAAGCATTAGTGTCCCATTCACTTGGCCGAAAAATACTTTCCACTTGATGGACGTTTAACCATTTGGCTAGGATTGCATTCTTTTGGGGAGGATCAAAGGACAACTCTTTTGGTGAAATTTTGTGACAATGGAGGCCAGCCATTATTCATAGTCCCCTAACCTTTTTTCTCCCTCGATCCCCAAACGGACTTGCATGTCTATATATATGTACAAGGTTGATGAATGGTTTCACTCAGATATGTGCATGACTTTTTTTATCAACTAGCTAGCTAGTTAGCCTAGTTTGGTTGCATGAAAGCCATGGCTACTTGTTCAATATCTTATTATTTCACTAGTGCCTTTGTTTTTGTTCTTGCACTGGAATATGTGTGCAGCATTGAGGTCATTAATGTGTTAAGAGTAATGTGGAACAATGTCCCACATTGGAAAACTAGAGCTTAACATATGTGCTTATAAGTCTTGGACCTCTCCACCCATTGCCAATTGGTTTTGGGTTGGATGCTCTAATTCTATCACAATGGTAGTGCTCTTAACTGCGGATCCATTGAAGCCAATGACACTCAGCGGATTGAAGTTTCTCTGAACTTGGAATACTTGGAGGCTGAATGGTTTCTGCATGGTGCTTTTGGCAAAGGCCTCGACCAAATCAGTCCAGAGTTGACCCAAGGCGGTCCTCCTCCCATTGGGGCTCAGAAGGCCAATCTCCATGATCACCCTCTTCTTCCTCTCATCATCCAAGAATTTGGTTATCAAAAAATTGGTCATATTAGGTATGTAGACATATACTCATTCACCAACTATATTGCATATTTTAATTTCGGCCAAATTAAGATTTTGGTACCTGTTTGAGCCAAGTTTCGTTAAGGCGCCTATTAATTTTGGTATTGGATAATTTGGATCACAATTCACACAATGAGTAAACTATAATACCAAAATTGAGACTACAGGTACCTTAGTGGAACTTGACTCTAACTACAGACACCAAAATCATCGTTTAGCCTTTGAATTGTTAACAACCATTAATGATGATGATGCATTACAGACACCAAAATCATCGTTTAGCCTTTAAATTGTTAACAACCATTAATGATGATGATGCATGGTATTTAGTATATTGATTAAAGTATTAATTTTCGATGATCGATCTGAGCAATTACTACAACAGTAGGAGGATTTCCAAGGCCTCTATTAGACCTGAGCCGTGAGAATTTCGCAAAACTATTTGACCAAGCACTTACTTTAGTTGGCTGCATCTCTTTTGGGGGTTGATGCTGGGACAAGATGCAGTGAAACGTACCTTACTGTATGAGAGAGCCAACAAGAAGGTGCATCCATATAACCTCACAGTGGCTGATTTCACCAACCATATTTCTGCACTTAGGAACAACCTTGGCATGTGTGGGAACAGAGATGAAGGCATCATAGTACCTGAGACGCTTGGGGCGGAGAACAAGACCATCACGAACTTCATATCCGCGAATGTGAATTCACTTTCGTATTCAAGAAAAGCAACTGAAATCTTGAGGGTTGTATATGCAACTGGCAATGAATCCCAGCCCGGCGGTTTCTTCCCCAAAGGTGCAAATGGCAACATTGCAAAGCGCTTCCTTACCTACCACCTAGTACTGCTGAATAAGCCTAGTGCTGCTAGCTCTCGGATACCAAATAAGTAACTAAGGTTGATATATATGTACTTGCCTATATGAATCTTAACAACAATAATGCTAGAGGCACTTATTAATTCCACCCATTAATTTGTTGATTTACTGATTGTTCTTTGAGAACAAATGTGGCAACTCTACCATGACATTCAATTCTCTATATATATATATATATATCCCACAAAATAAGAGTTTGAGAATCACATGTAGGATTGTTCGCACTATATAAACAACTATCAAGAATCGAGAACATTCTTTAGAGAATGACAGCTTAATCACATCATTAGACTAAATATCTTTTTATATAAGGATTATTCCTCTCTACAAGCTCCAGAAAAATTTGTGTGGAATATCACTGTGATGCTTAGATATTAATGAGTTTAATTACTCATATAGTCATATCATGATGTTGTATAATGGTCATCATATATACACAAATTTTGTCTACAAGTTGAGATCGATGAATACAATTTTGACATGTTTTCAGTTTTTTTTTTATATTCTTTTGGTCTGATATAATGAGGAATTGCTAGCTCTATAGAAAACTAAAAAGAGAAATATGTGAAACGCCATAACCCAGAGACGATCATTGTTTTTATTCTATAATTTGAAATTAATTTTGTTAAGTTTGTTATTTGATAAAGATCTACATGCACATTGGTCTCTGAAACAATTCAATGCATGACCCTTGGTGTTGGCCGGTGTGTTATTTCACTCTAAGAAATTGACCTGTAATTGTGTATTGACTGATCTTCTGTTAGATCATGCATATATATGGTTGTATGAATAATTAATTAATTAGATTGTTCTAAAAGTGGAGTAATTTTTCCTACTTTGAATTGCACCAAACATAGTGATTAAATGCATTTGTTGGGCTACTCCTTGCTCCTTTACATTTAACTATTTTTAGATGCATTTGATTAAGACTTGCACCAAACAAAGTGATTGAATGCATTTATTGGGTTTGTTGGGGTACTCTAACGCAGTGTAGCATGCAAGCAAAAGAGAATAGAGAAAACTAACGTTAACTCTAAGAAAGAATCTGGAGTCCACCAGAGAAATGAGAGAAATCTTAAAATTTTCTGATTAAAATGATAATAATGATAATACAAGCAGCCAAAAAGGTTGTTAAAATACTTTCACAACCCTAAAGGTTCGAAATTCAAAACGAAAATAAAAATAGAAATAAAGTACAATTTAGAAAACTTATTCAAAAACACTAAATTGCTTATTTGAAGTCCTAAACGAAAGAATTTGGCCAAAATAGGCCTTCGGTTATCGCCATAAACTTGGGTTTGTCTCATCGTTCCTTTCGAATCGGTATATCATGTGTTCATTTCTGACACTGGGCTGAGCTGAAGATTGTTCTTTTTCTTAGCTTTCTGGCGGTCGAGTTGTTGCATGAACCGTTCTGACATTTGTTCTACATCATACTCCTTGCTCCTTTACATTTAACTATTTTTAGATGCATTTACCCCATTACAAAATATATCAATAACTACTTGATTAGAAAGCCTTCTCTTAATTTACACATACTCTTCATGATCAGCTTATTCAAAATTTAAGCAAAGTTTATACATATTTGAAAAATCACATTTCAGCAACAGAGACAGATGTGGATGTCCCATTAGTGTTGTCAAACAATCAACTATAGAACTGAAGTTCATGAATCTTGTGACTGGTGGTATATGTCTAGTCAGTAGTCAATGACGTGGTAATGTACAAAAATTCTATTATTGGTAATTAACTTCTGGTTCATCTCTCATCTCTTACTCGTTCAATCACCTAAAACAGAACATAATTAAATATATAAATCTTGCATTGTGAAAGCAAAAGAAGAACCAAGCTGCATCACTACAAGAAAAGTGAGCAATGCTCACTATTTGGTTAACATACACTGTTTTGGCTTTGACCACATATGTCACCCTCCTTTTAGTTTGTTAACACTAACTAAAGTGTGTTAGTATGGCTTATGGGGTGACTAATTATTCTAACCAACCATTATTTTAAATGGTACTTGGTGCAACTATTGAGCATCAGCTGCTTCAATGGTGGAAAGGAAATAAGAGGGATTTACAAAATTTAATATGTTGTAAAGTCACTAACTGCATAACAGTAGGTGTTAAAGCAACACTTGACAGGTGGTGAGGCACACGCTCCAATGCCGTGTGAAATCCAACCCTGAGAAGTGAAACCTTCTAATTGATGTGGGTTGCTAACATATGACCCAGAATTCAGAACCAAATGGAAGCAACCCTACTCCTGAATTTGTATCTTCCTATATATATTTAGTATAATATATACTCTCTATATATGCTGCTGTTGAATTATGGACAGATAAACTTGCTAAAATATATAAGGCCCTCACCTTCATATATATATATATATATATTAGCAAGTTTAGATATTTTGTGAACCTAGAAATGCTTTTTGCTTTTGGAATCTGATGGCTTCATGAGATGGTTGGCTTTTGTGGATCAATTGGGTTTAGTAATTTGAAGTACCTTTAGCTTGGTGGTTGGTATAAACCTCCATGGTATGACTGTTATTTGGTGTGGAACACGTTTAAGTTTGTAATATTATGGTACTTTGTTAGTTATCCACTTTTTATTATTATTTATTAATAGATTTCAATTTAATGAATTGGGATACACCCATATGTCCACAATATTGAAGAAAATTGATATTAAGATCACTTTTTGTATGACATGCAATAAACATTAGGAAACCAATCAATTAAATTCCAGAAAAAAAAAACAATTAAATTGGTGCAGTATTTTGGAACCGAATATGCTGCAGTTGCTTAATCAATTGCCTAGCTCGTGACTACCAAAGCAGCCCAAGATGGTTTGGAGGGTCAGTATTGTACCAGCAGGACACATTAGTGTGGGAATTAATGCAAGTAGACATTAACCCACCCTACCTGTAGGACGGTCCACTCTTTGGTGGATGTATCATGTATGGTGGCTAAGCCAAATACTAACTATCAATAGTTGGTTACGGGCCAAAAGAGGTGGCCATTTAGGAAAAAATAGTTGCCTACTTGCCTTTGCCAATTAACATTTCTTGTAGTGCATGCATGACTGTCCAAATTCCAAAAAGTAGTTTCCACTTGCAGAAAGTTTACCCATTTGACTATTTGTTGCATCCTTTGGAAGTTTGGAGCAAGGATGAAGGAAAAGCTCTTTTGGGAAATTAATTCTGTGACAATATATGTGGGGAAAACAACAAAGTATATAGTTGATGAAGAAATAATTAATCAAACCTGAATTACAATTAATTGTGTGAATTGAGTACATCTTAATTCACCAAACTTAATTGATATTTCTCCCTAATTAATGGACTTGCATAGATGTCTATATATACAAGCTTGGCAATGCACAAATCACTCATAGCAACCTTTTTTGATCAACTAGTTTGGTTGCATATATGAAAGCAATGGCTATAACTACAGCGTCTTATTTCAATGCCTTCGTTTTTCTTCTTGCTCTGGAATGTCTCTGCAGCCTTGAGGTTCTCAGTAGTAGTGATCCTGCTAACTGCGGACCCATTGAAGCCAATGACACTGAGCGTATTCAATTTGCTTTGAACTTGGAATTCTTGGAGGCTGAGTTTTTTCTGCAGGGTGCTCTTGGCAAAGGGCTCGATCAAATCAGTCCAGAGTTGACCCAAGGCGGTCCTTCTCCCATTGGACCTCAGAAGGCCAATTTCGACGACGACCCTTTTGTTCTTCTCATCTTCCGAGAATTCGCTTACCAAGAAGTTGGTCATATCAGGTATGTGAATATATATACATTCATGATCCATCAACTACTTCGATCACATATACATTTTTTGAAGTTTTATATGTACATGAATTTTCAGAGCAATTACTACAACAGTAGGAGGATTCCCAAGGCCTCTGTTAGACCTGAGCCGTCAGAATTGGGCAAAACTATTTGACCAAGCACTGGGTTTCAACCTGACCCCTCCTTTTGATCCGTATGCAAACTCACTCAATTATCTGTTAGCATCCTATGCCATCCCTTATGTGGGACTAGTAGGCTATGTTGGCACCATTGAATACCTTAACAACTCTACTAATCGCAGGGTAAGAAGTAATTAATTAATCAGTTTGACTAATTTGTTGATTATATATATATTGGGTCATGTTTGATTACTGGCTGATTTCTTTCACCACTTGAATTTATGCATGGGCCGGAACTTAATTAGTTGGTTGCATCACTATTGGGTGTTGAGGCTGGACAAGATGCAGTGATACGTACAAAACTGAGTGAGAGAGCAATAGAGAAGGTGCGTCCATACAACCTCACAGTGGCTAATTTCACCAACCGTATTTCTGCGCTTAGGAACAGGCTTGCCATGTGTGGTAACAAAGACGAAGGCATCATAGTCCCCGAGACGCTCGGGGCGGAGAACAAGACCACCTCTAACTTGCTGTCAGCAGATGTGAATTCGCTTTCGTATTCAAGAGGACCAACTGAGATCTTGAGGATTGTATATGCAACTGGCAATGAATCCCTTCCCGGCGGATTCTTCCCCAAAGGTGCAAATGGCAACATTGCAAGGCGCTTCCTTACCAGCTAGCTAGTGCTGCTGCTGTATAAGCCCAGCCTGCAATCGCTACCACATTTATGCACTACTTAATTGTCTCTGACCAAATAATAACTAAGGCTGCAGACACATATATATGTACTTGGCCATGAATCTTAAAAAACATTTTTACATAATTTTTCAATTTTGTGGTAAGAATTTTAAATGTTTATACCTTTGATGCATTTCAAATTATACCTAGTGATATCTCAAGTCATGTTTTGACACTTCTAATGTCATACTCTAGAGTTTCTTAAGATGTGCCTTGGGGTATCTCAAGTCATGCCTTAAGACATCTCAAGTCGTTCCTTGAAAATTTTAAATGTTTATAACTTTTTACCCTTGATGCATTTCAAATTGTACCTAGTGACATGTCAAGTCATGTTTTAACACTTCTAAAATCATACCTAAGAGTTTCTCAAGTCGTGCGTTAGGGCATCTTAAAATCAAGAAGTTAGTCAACTTTCGCATGAAAGAAGGTAAAAGAACGAGAGTTCGTGCTATTGTTTATCAAATTTTTCATCGACTATCTCAAATTGAACGCAATGTAATCAAACTTTTGGTTGACGCCGTAGAGAATATATATAAAGCCCCTGTTTCTTGAAATTTTAAATGTTTATACCCTTGATGCATTTCAAATTGTACCTAGTGACATCCCATGTAATTTTTGACACTTCTAAAATCATACTCTAGAGTTTCTCAAGTCGTGTCTTAAGGTATCGCAAGTCATTTCTTGAAAATTTTAAATGTTGATACTCTTAATGCATTTTAAATTGTAATTAGTGACATATCAAGTCATGTTTTGACATTTCTAAAGTCATATCCTAGAGTTTCTTAAGTCATGCCTTAGGGCATTCCAAGTCGTTTCTTGAGGCATCTTAAGTCGTTTCTTAAGAATTTTAAATGTTTATACCCTTAGTGCGTTTCAAATTGTACCTAGTCGATTAAAAGGCAAAGGCAGTTAGAGAATGTTAGCCTCAGTTCCAAACAAGAAAGACCGAGAAAGCTACTTTCACCAACTTTAGAAGTGACACTGACACATTTCTAATTTTGTTCCACCTAATTAATCCGATCATTAGACTAAATATCCTTATATATAAAGATTATTCATCTTTACAAGATTGAGAAAAATTTGCGTGAACCATCATACCACGTTAATTATCATTGTGTGATGTTAACATATATGATTAGTCTTACAATAATGCTAATTGCCCATCATAGGAAGTCATCATGATGTTGTATAATGGTCATACAGATATTCTTCTCTACAAGTTGAGATGAATACAATTTGGCACGTTTTCAATTACAATGAGGAATTGCTTAAAAAGTTATTTATTTCCTTGTAAATAAAACAAAAAAGAAAACTAAGGTGACGAGGCAGGTCCATGCTACCTCCACGCGTACCATGTATATGATGCGCACATGCTTATTCATCATGTCTCTAAGGATGAAACTAAGGCGTTCTTCCGTAAAATTTTCCAGTCCCCACCTCCTGCGGTTCTCCGATCACTGCCTGTCTCCGGCAGGCAGGTGATCACATTGCCTTTTTTTTTTTTTTTTTTTTTTTCTTTCTACCATGGAGGTCGTTTATGTATTTAATTGCAAATTATATATGTATATCCATGCATAATGTTGTATATGGGAAATGGAAATAATTAATATAGATGTATAACTTGTATGTATATATATATATATGGCGCTTCTTAATTTTTGTACATTCTTCTGTTTCAATTACTATTTGGATGATATTGTTCTAATATTTGAATCATTAATTTGTACTTGCTACGTGTTCCTTGTTCCTTACGGCGCTGTAAACACCATCATTGTTTTTGTTCTATAATTTGAAATGAATTTTGCTAAATTTTTTCCTTCTTTTTTTTTTTCCAATTTTTGTTAAATTTTGTTTTTTGATAAAGATCTGCATTATTACTTACTTCATAGCAGATAATGCAATAAAGTGTATTTCATTGATGTTAATTAAATTGTTAGTGTTTTCTTCAGTTTGGTCCAATTGTATCTTTGGGGATTAATTAGAGAATTACATAGACACTCTTGAAAGAGAATGGCAGCAGGCCCTGACAGGCAACAAAGCATAAGAAATTAAAGCTTTCAAAACAGTTGGATTGGCGAAAATCAGTGGCGATTTCAAGGTAATATTAGAACATGTCATGACTCGTCATCATGGTTTATCATATTGCTTTATGATCTTTGGATGAATCTTGAAAGTGATATTCCATATATATTCTGCAGGCACTGGATGCTTCCATTGCCAAGGCCACAAATCATGATGAAGCATTGTCAAAGGAGAAATATGTTACACGTGTGTGAAACTTTTTCCTCTTTTTCCAAACATGCATGTTCTATAGATTCCTTTGTCCAAGTTTTTTTTTGGTCGAAGCCTTTGTCTAAGGTTTTCATTTGATTAGATACGTTTCGATCCACAGTATGCAAATTCCCATTTATAGGAAAGTTGAGTGTTCAATTTTTTGGCTTATTTTAATGAACAAATATAAAGCCTTTGTCTAAGGTTTTCAGATTAATGAACAATGTTTTCAACTTTCTTTAATTGCATGGATATGCAGAGAACTTGCAGCAATGAGTTAATTCAAATATCTAATATGTCAATTGGGAAAATGGCAAGTTTGTTATGTTTAATTGTGAATCATATATACATTAACTACGTTGAGTTGATTTTCATGAACTTGAGTGGCAGAATATTTTGTTTTTGTACTTACTTTTATTTCATAGGTAGTTAGATATGCTTATGTTCTTGTGTTTCCAGCTATACTAAATGCAGTTTCATCATCAAGACCTCATGCTAAAGTTGTTTATTGCATAAATGGTCTTGTCAGGCGTCTTTCTAAGACTCGCAATTGGAAGGTAGAGTCATAATGATCACCTTTCTTCATGTTTTTACTGCTTGCTGCAGTGCAGAGTTCTTGAATACAAACGATCTCAGCTTCAGTTGTATGACTAGGTAGCACTGAAAACCCTGATTGTTGTACACCGTGCTATGAGGGAAGTTGGACATTTATTTTATGATGCTCTAATCAAATATAGCTGGAGTAGAGGCCAGGTGCTGGATTTATCTCATTTATGGGATGAATCAAGTCCAAGTGGTACTATTCCTTTTGTTATCTTTTCTTATTTGCTGAGGGTTTTCAGTCGGGGTGACTAACTATGGAGGTATTTTGGAATGAAGCATGGGACCATTCTGCCTGGGTTCGTACCTATTCATCATATCTTGAAGAGCGCCTGGAGTGTTTCCGCATTTTGAAGTTTGATGTTCAGAAAGATCACACGGTATGCAGTTTGAATTGAAACTTATGTGTAAGCTCTTCAATGTGTTAAGTGTACTTTGTGTATCATTTTAGGGTAAAGTCTGGCCATGTTTAACTTATCCTAAGTCAAGCATTGACGCTTCCCAAGTCATGTCATAGAGCAACTCAAGTCATACCTTAGGGCATCTCATGCCGTACATTGAGAATTTCAGTTCGTAACCTGAGTCATTTCAATTATTTTGTACCTTGATACATTCCAAATTGTTCCTAGGAGCATCCCAAGTCTAGCATTGATGCTTCCCAAGTATTTATAAAGTCTGACCATGTTACAATGTTTTCATGTTGTTTTTATGTTATTTTCATATTATATTACCAGTATTGTGTTTAGAATACAGATTTGATATATTTGATACATTTGTCTACAGAGAACTAAGGAACTTGATACCCCAAACTTACTAAGGCAATTACCTGCTTTGCAACAGCTTCTTTCTCGCCTTCTTGATTGCCAGGTGAAGAATTCATGTTTCTTTCTTTCCAGTCCATCTTGATTGAATGGGAGTTATTATTTGTTATATATGTATTTCTTCTAATCTTTTGGTTTTCTTCTATTGAAAATTGATGGACATCTTGTCCTCCAATTCTATGTATCTCACCCCCTGTAAGTATCTATTTCTTCTGTGGAATCAATACATATATAAAGATCTAAGCATGATATATCTGTAATTACTTAAACACTAAAGGTGTGCCATTTTGCAGCCACAGGAGGGAACTAAATGTAATGTCTTGATTCAGTGTGCCCTTTCAATGGTAAAAATGAGCAAAACTGCAATATTGTAATTAGATGTTAGTCTAGTATCATTTCATCCCACGTTCTTATGTGTTCCTCCATCAGGTTGCAGGTGAAAGTGCTCAGCTGTATGCTGCAATTACTGATGGCATTGTCAATTTGGTTGACAAGGTGGGCCTTGGTTTTGTCTCGGCAATATGAAGCATCAATGTAGCACATTCACATTTGTTTTCTGGCAGTTTTTTGAGATGCAGTGCGATGATGCAATTGGAGCAGTTGAAATTTATAAGAATTCGGGACGTCAGGTACATGCCTTGTTCGATACATTGCTTTTGTTTTCATAATATTGGCTAAAAGTGGGAAATTTGTATGTTGTAGGCAGAGAGGTTATCTGAGTTCTTTGAGATCTGCAGGAGCCTTGAGTTTGGACTGGGGCTGGCATTCGTTAACATTAAACAGGTTGGACCTTTTAATATGACATTGATGTTGTGTTTGTTAGTGTCCTTCAATTGGTTTCTCAATATGTATTACATCTATAACTGCAGCCCCCTGCATCATTCTTGACCACAATGGAAGATTATGTGAAGGAGGTTTCCCCCATTTCAATGCTTCAAGATACACCAGTATGCTTAAACTCTTTTTGCTTTGGCTTTCTTGTAATCTACTCCCCATAATTTAAAAAACTTACTCAATGCAAAGGAAGCTAATGTCCTAGCTAGTACAGAAAATCCAAAACTTTTTGCAAGTTTCTCTTGGTAAGAAGATTCCACCAATATTAATGTGACACAAAGGCATGTACAAGAAACTAGCTAACTATTATAACTAGAACTTGGAATATTCCAATTTTGAGCAACCACCACAATTGCTGCAGAAGGTTTAAAAGAGATAGAACACAATCTGTAGCGAATAGTGGAGATGACAACAACAACAACAACAACAATACTTGCATGTTGTTGGAATCTTGACAATGAACTATTGCAGATAATCAATGTGCCATTGATTTCCTTCATGAAGTAATGCTCAATGCAGTGTTAGACCTGGAGCTAATTGACAGCACAACTTGTGATCAGGACAATGATGAGCAAGATGATTTGTTAGACAGTGATTTGCTAACTGGCGAAAAACAGGATGATAATATTGAAGAAAAATCAAATGCCGATGGGACAGTCCCGGAACCACCAAGGAGTGACCAGAGTGAGGCTGCTGCCACACCCCAAGTTCCTGACCTTCTGGTAAATGCTTTTTTGAGCTACCATTGTTCGGTATATGTTAAACAATTATTAGCTCGCATCTTAATAGGAAGTTTTTAGGAATAGTGGTAAACCAACAAACTTTATTGTACGAAATGAACAATTTTTATTTCTTGCACTCAACTGATCTTGTCAATATTCTACCAGAGCTTCGATGACTTAGTTCCGGTAACATCAGAATTAGATGAGAAAAATTCCCTCGCAGTTGCATTTGTTCAATCTGGTAACTTGTTTTCCTTTCTTTTTAATTAAACTGATGTACATATTTACATGAAGTGTTTAAGGATGTATTGTTTATTTGCCTTATCCATCTTATCACAGAAAATCCATCAGATTCCAAATCAAATGGCCCCAATTCGACATGCCCGGAATCTAGTTGGGAGATAGCACTGTTTACAGCACCAAGTTCTAATGGAGCTGCAAATCCAACTGCAACTGCAAAGACTAAGTTGGTAAGTCTTCCTTGTCATGTGCGTGCGCTATTTTAGGATCATTCCAAGGACTTTACAACATTCTTTGACAATCTGATAACAGAACAAGGCATATTGTCTACAATGCAGGCTGGTTTACTAGACAAATTGACACTGGACTGTCTGTACGACGGTGCTCCAAAGTCAAGTAAACCAAATCAGGACAGGCTCTACCATCCTGGACAGGCCTCTAATCCCTTTGGCGATGCTAGTTCTTACCAAAGCCCATTTTATGCTTCCAGTTCCAGCAATGCAACATCCCCAAGTAACATGCAAATGGCTGTGATGGCCCAACACCAAGTTCCATATTATGCTTCCAACAATGCCACACTCCCAAGTAACATGCAAATTGGACCCATGTCCCAACAACAAAAGTTCATGATGCAGCAACAGTTACTCAGCATGGGCCATAATAATCCAACAAATATTTCTTCTGGGAATCCCTTCATTGAGCAGAGTTGTTCACATCCAACTCAGAATTCATGCAATGGTCTCATTTAGTAGATCACATGTGGGAAGGTGCATGGTAAACAGTTCGGCCCCAATCCCCAAGGTATGAGACATTTGCAGTGGAAGCAGCAGTGCTCCGAGTTGTGAAAGATTTTGTTTTAAAAGCAATCTCTCCATTGTCCATTGAGGTGTGATTTGACAGTTGATGGTCATTGATCAGTGCAGAATTGTTTTCTTCTTATAAGCAATGAGACTCTCTATCTTTCCCTTGATCAAGATAGTGATTTAACTATATACTACAAAATTAAATCCACCAATCTTTCATTTTTATCAAAACAAGTGATGCGATCAAATTCTAGAACTAAGATTCTCTGTTCATTATTTCTGATGATATTATGATTTATGCTTGTAAACAAAATGACACCATTTAGAGATTAAACATTTTTTGGTTTATGAATTTTTTTAGAAAAATTAAATGAACAACTTTTGTTTTGCTTGAGTTAAATAAATACCTTAATTGATATAGTTTCGTACACAATATCAACACATAAAATATAAACATAAAGTCCAAACTCCCTGTTACAAAGCTATGGATTACTGAAAAAGAAACAAACTTAATCAAAAAGAAGAAGCAAACTACGTTGGAGAAGTAGCCAACCTTGAAAAAGGAAATTAGTCCAAAGAAAATATTGATTTGGCAAATGAGCTGCCAAGACCTAGAATTATGCAGAAGATCACACAAACAAAAGAGAAATCAAATATAATAAACGATCATCATCAACTGACTGTTCCATTCATATATAGAAACTGCAGTGTACCATATTCATGAAACTATGAAAGCAATAATACTATCCACAAACTCCATCATTTACCAACTCTGCATTTACATGTAATTATCAATCCTGCATACACAAAAAAGCCCAACACTCCCTGTGATTTCACCACCCCTTTCTTCCCACCTATAAACACACAACCATACTAATGTTGGAATGAAATAGAATAGGAGCCAGTGTTTGGATCTTTGACAGCTTTGAAGTTGTCAACACTCATTCCAAACCGGCCCAACAAAGAGTTGCCCATATCTTTCAGCTTCCCTGCTCACAGAACAATTACAAAGCTGGTTAAACTTCAGTCCACAACAGATTATTAATGAGTTGTGCTCACAAGAAATTAATTAATTTACCAATCATCTCCTCTTTCATCTTTTCTCTCTTTTCTTCAGCCAGTGGCCCCAAGCGGTGAATGGCTTTCTTGGCTTGGTCATTTGAAGGATCGAGTTCCAAGATTTTTTTCACATCTGGGAAGTAAAAGGAAAAATGAGGCAATTCATACTGGTATAAAACTACTAATCCATACACATGAGAAGACAAAGAAGTTGCTTCTAGTGCTTTGTCTTCCGTGAACTAATGAAAAATTATCATCTTAAACTACAATACAAACAAAAGTTTAAAAGCTGTATTAGATCCAAACTAACCAGAAATAGCCTCTTCGAAATGTTCTAGTTTTTCATGAGCCTCTGCTCTTCTAACCAGAGCTTTCAGATATGAAGGATTTAGTTCTAGCGCTTTTGTGCATTCCTTAATTGCATCCCCATATTTTCCCTGTGACATTAAGATTCAAAGAATTACAATTATGCACGATTGAGAAGGTAGTGGCATACAAATGTTATAATGAGAAAGAATACGAAGCCTTTTTCAAAATACATCATAAGGCAAGGGAAGTAAATACGGGAAAAAATAAGAGTGAAAACAGGCTTTTGCAGAAAATAGCAACAGTTCTACTCAAATCCGGAACATACTAGGAAGAAATTTTATAACCAATATCGTCACCTATAACTTCGATATTAGTACTTTTCGCCTTTCACAATAAATCTTAACTCTAAAAATGAAACCATCATTAAAGTATCCCTAATAAAGACAATATAATTTCATTTAGAACAAAATATAGCTATGTTTTTCTGAAACATATCTATCACCAATTCCAAATAAAAGCATTAACCCACATGATGAAGGGAATGTGGAAGCCATTTCAGCTCTAAAACCAATTTATGACTCAGCTGAAAGTAAGCCTGAAACACATACTTTTACTGGCACAACTTGCATACTCCAACAAAGACTACCCAAGAAAATAGGAATGGCAAGACAAATAGCATTGCCATTCAAATATGTTGAACTAAATCAACATGATATCAAGCAAATGAAATAAATGTTGCTACTTACCAGGCAATCTGGTATCATAGTTTGTGATGCAGTAGCCAATGCTTGGTTAGACAAGAAGTATCCTTTTTGGAAACCCAAGACTAAGCCCATTGACCCAAATCCAACAGTATGGCCTTTTTGGTCTAAAATGAAATATTCATGGTAGTGTAACAATTAAAAACAAATGAAAAATTGCACCAAACATATTTCCAGAGTTTGCAGTCACATTATTACCAATTTTGAGAAGCATATTGCACGGTTTGAGTGACATATTGAATGTAATTCCACAGATGAAGGCATGTCAGGTGCAAGTTGTAAAGCAAGCTCATACTGTGATAATGCCTCTTCATATTGCCCATTTCCGAACAGTTTATTGCCTTCCAATTTCATATCATTTGCTTGTTCGAACGCTTTCTGCTTCAGATGCAAAAAGAACAAATAAATAAAAAAAGTTTGTTTCAACAAAAACATAGGAATTCTAGCTACTAAAACCAGATTATCATCAGATATGAAACACTGCATATAACTAAGAGAGAAAGACCGAATTGGGTTTTATTATAAGCAATTCACAGTAAGATTTCTGATTTCAACTTCTACTCAACAGCCTGATAAAAAATTTCCTTCAAATATAACAAATTTGAATTGAAAACTGAGCTCTTCAAGTGACAATAAGCAATTGATTCGTAAAAAACTTATTGGATTGTCCATAACATCTACCACAAATCGGTGGGTGTATAACACATTTCTATTAAAAATCAGCAAAAAGATAGCATTGCATAATACCTGTTTCAATGCAACGTCGTCGTTTTCAGAGAGGTGTTGTAGTTCCTCTTGGACTTGGTGGTGGTGTTGTTGGATTTCGTCGTCGTTGTCGCTACTGTTGGCTCCGAGTTCGCCATCGCTGGCAGTTTCGAAGCCATCGGAGGCATCTCTGTTGGTGGATAACGACGGTTTTGGGGGGTCCACATCGGGCTTTTTTGTCTCCTCTACTTCTTCTATCAGCATGCTTTTCTCAGGAAACAAGAAAAAAAAAATCAATACCAAAACCCAAACGGATATCAAAGCTTCTAAATAAGCTCAAGATGATTAATCCCCAAATGCAGAAACCCTCAAAACGCAGAACCGAAACTTGCCCAAAAATCAAAAACAGAAAAAGAAAAAATGAAGAACCCAAAATGAAAACAAACCTTGAAAAGCAGAAAATGGGAGACTCCGGCGTCGACTGGTGGCGGCGCTGGGAGGCGTCAGAGGAAGGTGCAGCTCGGTGGTCGTCGGAGAGGTAGAGTCGTAGAGAGAACGAAGAAAATCGCTACTGAATTTGCGTACTGCTGCTCGAAAAAACAAAAAAATTTGCTGACTGTAGTTGGGCCTATGGGCCTCCAGTTTTGTGGATTAAAGTCGATGATTGAAGTTGGGCCAAGGAGAGACAAGCATAATTGAAGTTGCTTACTGAAGTTGGGCTTAGAGGCTCTTTTTTTTTTTTTTTTTTTTTTTTTTTAACATTAAAAGAATTTTGAGATATCTTAATCCTAATTCACTCCACCTATTTCCTTTTCTAAGTTTTCTCAATGATGATTGATAAGTGATAAGATGGCTGCTCATGGGCCAGTTTTAATTTGATGGGATGCAAATTGCTGGTTCAAATCGATCACATCCATGTTCATTCAATGGATGATTAATTTGGTGGTTATGAGCGTATTATGCAAATTAAGGATATTGCATTATCTACTTTATCCTTTTTCTTTCTCTTGTCCTGTAGTTGTTTGAGTGCGGATTTGACACCACTCTATGTGGTGGGGGGGAATAATACAACACCCAGATTAAGCCTGAAACCATATAGTCTTGTCAAAACAATAAATTGTGGCGAAGCTATATATGTTGTTTACTGTTTAGTGTATTAAAAAGGGATTAATACCATTTTACTCCCCCGACTATTACACTTGTATCAGTTTGCTCCCCAGACTTCTAATTTGAAAAATTAAGGACTCTGACTTTTTCAATTTTGCCAATTGAGGTTCTTTTGTCAATTTACACATTTTTTATCCAAATCTTTGAGGGCAAAATGGTCCCTTCCAATTAGATCTTATCATTTTTTCCTTATGCATCATTTTTCCTCTTTTATTTCTTGCTAAATTTTGCATGATCATCTCGACATTTTAGATGAAAAATGTATAAATTGACGGAATAACCTTAATTGGCAAAATTGAAAAAGTCAGGGTCCTTAATTTTCCAAATTAGAAGTCTGGGGAGCAAACTGATACATGTGTAATAGTCTGAGGAGCAAAATGACATTAATCCTTATTAAAAATATAACAGTTAAGTAGTTCTCGAACTCCATTAAGTAATGCTTGAATTAATACTATTTAACAGGGGCAAGCACTACTCGAAAGTTATGTCTACTTAATTTATAAAATTGATTCTATCGTATTGCAAATTTTCTGTGCTAGCTAGCTAGCTTTTGATTTATCCCTACTCCCAAGTCCCACCACTTCAATACTTGATTTCAAAGTAGTGCATGGTGACTCAGTCTGTGTCAATAGTGGCGTCTTGTAAAGCCCAAACTTTAGAGCAAAAGTTAAACGTACAATTGAGGTCCTTGATATTTTCCTCCAACCCCGGCCAAGCACCAAATTGAGAAAGAGTTTCTGTCTTGCATGACATTGACATGGAGTTAAATCTGCATGCGCATGTTGGTGCACGCTTGAACATGGTGTCAGATGTATATATATCCACTTTATGAAAATGGTTAGCTGCATGACTCCTCAAATTTCAAACAGGTGGGACATCGATCACCTCAAAAGCTTGTGGAGCTACATTTATTCATCTCAATCTGATCATGAACAGTGGCCATGGTGGTTGGGCTGTCTTCGATCTCTGAGTGGCATATATGCATATATGATCGATATATCCTAAAACCAAAATGATATCAAGTGCATACATAATTCGTACAATTCTCCGTGATTTCTTTATGTACGTAAAACATATTATATATGGACACTGCAGCTTTGATGCAGATTTGGCAATTGGCATTAATTAATATAACAATGATTTTGTCTCTGTGAGACTGCGAGATGACTCAGGGCTCAGGCTCAATCAACATTGATCAACTACTGCGACTCAGCTTTCACATTCTTTCTGCAAAGTGCTAATTTTATCAAATATTCAGGCTTTCCAGTTCCCATCAGAGCAGTGCAACATTTGGTACTGTAGCACCACATGATGTAGACTCATATTCCACTAGCATTATGATTTCTGCTTATATGTAGGAGGTGATGGATCAAATTCAAAAAATGAAAAAACGAGGAACATGTGCAGCCATTTGGGAATAGCTTTTGCTTTTGTCTAGTCAAAAACCAAATAGACTTTCCTGAAAGTTGAGTACTCTGCAGGTTATCCTGTTCCTCTGTGCATAACAGGTGGCAATCTCACCTCCACTGCCTGCATAATGGAACCATTACCTGTGCAAATGTGTTATATTTATATACTATCAGATAATTAGTATTGGATACCAAATTAATTTTCTTAACTAATTAAATGGAGAAGAGTAGAAGACATCAAAACCATTCTTAATCAAGCACATTTTATTTGCAACTGAATATTCTTGCGTCTGATTGGTCTGTTTCATGCTCACAATTAAGAAGAGCAAGACACATTACGCTTGTTCGTGCTTGCTTTTGCATACAAGTAAAATGATGAATACAATCATCAAAAGTACCGACAACTTATAGGCTCAGAAGCAGAACCTTTGTTAGATGAGTAGCAGGAAAATGAAGATTAAGTCCGCTTCTTAACAAAAAGAGTTCTAATCAATGTTTGGTATCATTATCTAATTATCTAATTAGGGGATCCACTTAGGATTCCTTGGACTAAAGAAACAGGCCTTCACACTAGAATCAAGCAGGTTAAGGGCCTTATGAGACTTGATGCACCTTGGAGTCTTGTACTGATTGATTGAAGCCCCTTGGTTAATGAACAAGTCCATCAAGGCCTCAAATGTCCCAGGCTCCACCACCCGAATCTCAAGCGGCCCCACAGACTTGTCGTGTGCCCGGCATCGGCGGTATATGTAATCAAGCTCCTCCTCCACTGCAATGCAACATTCTTGAAGCACCTTGTCATCAATTGAATCCACCATTGATGATGAACCATGGTGTACAATTTCCCAGTACAATACGTAGTGACCAGGCACACGTGACGTATCTGCATAGCTGGTGTACTCCACAAGAAGAGCATTGAAGGGTTCCAACAGTTTTTTGGCTACGGTAATGCTCTTGTGCAAGTCCTCTTCGTTGGTTTTGTCATTGTCAATGCTGAGAAGGACATTCCTCCTACAAATGAAACGGAATTGTGGGGCTTGATTGTGAAATCCAATCACTTGGAGTACATCACCAATACGATAGCGATTTAATCCTGAATCATCGTAAAAAAAAAATTAGTACTGTTAGACTCATCAAATTTGTTTATTAAACGACGTGACTTTTTTTTTCTAAAATATCAATACACTCTCATCGTTTAAACTTGTTTATCACTAATAACTAAGATACTGACATGTATAAAGAAATTAATTAGCCCTAATAACCACTGGGGCGAAAAATTTACCAGCAAATGTGGTGACCACTAATTCATAATAGCAGCCAAGCTTCACTTGCACCAAGTCCACAAGCTTATCATTAGGCACCTCCTCCTCCTCATCTATGTCCATCAACCGTGACCCATTCTCTCCCAACGGTATAAACTCAAAGTAACCCATGTTGGGAATAAGGGTAAACGCCACGTCAGCAGGGTCAGACAGGGGTTTCAAGTTGACACCAAAGTAGCACTCAGAGGAAGCATACATGGTGCAAACCAATGGGATATTGGCATCACAATAGTACTCCAATGCTGGTATGTATTGTGACATGGACCCCGTGACCACAGCCTCAATGTACTTGGCCTTAGGCCAAAGCTGGCACAGAATTCCCTTCCAAGATGTTTGGCTACAAATGTTCTCAATCTCATCTGCTAGGCCAGGATTGGGTACAGAGAGCATTGCAGCCATTGATGATCTGCAATGAGGGTCTGTGATGATGGGGTCCAATTGGCCAGCACGTATGTCATTGCAGAAGTTGACCCAATTGCGTTCGAGGAAGGAAATGGCTCGGAGAAAAGCCGAGGCGAAAACGGCTCCGAGCCTGAGGACTTGGTGGCGGTGGACTAGGCCTGAGAGAAGCTGGCAGTACATGCTTTGGTTGCTGTCATTGCAAAGAATGGCTTGGTCGGGGCTGGTGCAATTGTTGAAAGGGTCGTGTCCGCGGCACTTGAAGTGGTTGCTTTTGTAGTAGCTGGTGAGCACCGTTCGAGCGGGTAGCCCACAAGGTGTGGACATCTCTGCCTTCACAAAGTAGAGGAACATAGCCTTGCCCTTGTCCAGACCAGGGACATACCTGAAATTTGAATATCAAATACATGGGCATAATTGGAATCAAACTCATTAACCAGCATATGTATAATTCTTTGTCAGTGTCAAAACGACTAATGAGTTGCATATAAACCTGAAAGACCTCATGGTATACTTAGTTCTTTCATTTAGTGGCTTGCACATCAAAATATATGACTGTTTTATCCACAGGATATATACATATCCTAGTGGGGTTCTTAATTTTCAGCTTATATAGCCTTGAAGAGGACATATATGCATCGTGTCCCACCATCAGGCCTTCCTTAAATATAGAGAATCAAGAACTCTTTGGTTGGATAAGGAAATTAAATCCACTAAACTTTTTGACAAAGGGTCATTATCACTAGCAAAGAATTAGTATTATAGTCACACACAATAAATGAGGTTATGATTGCTAAAAATGAATATAATGCATAAATTAATATGAGCAACCAATACACATACATCGTGTTGCCTCCTAGATGTGATATATGTTATATGTTAGTAATGCATGTGACGTGAATTGAGATCATCAGAGAGAAGTTGTAATTAACTGGTTTGTAATTGGCATAATGAGGTTATAAAGAAAGGTTCTACGATCCAGATCTTCTGCAATTGATGGCATCATCTTAGGCTCTCTCCCTGAGGTTCCTGAACTGCAAATGCCACAAGAGAAGTGAAAGTAGAAAGTAAATAACCCACCAAACTGAATCAGAAAAACTAGCTAGTAAATTGAAGGCAGTAGAAGCAAACAGAGAGAAAACAGAAGTACCTGCATAACATTTCAGTTATTGGGTGGCCAGTAATGAGAGAAGAGTCTTCACCATTAGCAATTCTTTGGATATAAGGCTGAATACCCTTGTAAGTGATCACTGGGACACACTTCTTAAAAGCTGATACATCTTTTGATCCCTTCATGTACTTGTTCAAGTACTCGGTTTTCCAATTTCTTGTTAACATCTCTTTTAACAGGTTCTCCTGAACCTTATCAGCATTGGCTGTCAGCCTCTCAATCTCCTTCAATGCCTCCTCACCTTTGTACTCCAATTTCTTCCCATCCATTATGTTGTTGGTAATGTTGTCTGGACAGATATGTAAAGGAAGTAGAAGAGGGAGACTAGCTAGATGACAGTTCTTCTTGCTAATACTGAATAGTTTTGAAAACCAATAGGGTCTATATATAATGAGTTAGGCTATGTTACATGTGTTCTCAAGGGTGGTTTGCCTTTTAAATTCCTATTTCTTTCCACATCACTGCAACCAAATTGGGAACAGTTGGTGCTGACGCCATCCAAAATGTGGCCCCTACATATGAATATGATTTGTGGAATTATATATTTAAATGATCTATATATATATATAGACACACGCATGAAAATTGAAAATTGCTTATCAAGTTAAATTAAGCATCTTTCAATTCTAGTTTGGTTTCACACCAGGCTATCCACAACAACTAGATATTTGTCTACATGGATGATTTGAAAGATGTTTAAAGTTAGGAGATTCTTAATTGAAGAGCAACATCCCTCTTTAATTTTATGCTATATATATATATATATCATATATATGATAAACTACGGAAAGAATTTATGTTAGATTAAGGTCATTATAAGCCTTCATGACATGACCAGCATGTGGAACCCGTACTAATCACAAATCATCACAAGAATGCCAATTTCCTATACTGCATCCGTTAAATGGGAGAACCATGTTAGCAGAATTATAAATTTTTGGATAACCAATATATTGATGATGATCAATAGCACATCATCATCATGCATGCGCATTCTTTAAATTTGATAGAGCAGGACAGTGTGACGCACATTTTCAAATACTGGTTGATTTTATGGACAACACTGAGATCACAAGTATCTGGTTCGACATCATGGATTGTCCACATGATAGAGCTTTTTGCTGTTTTCTTGTGTCAATGGAAAGGGTGAGAAAAGCCCAAAATCAATAACTTTCTTCATAGTATATGTTCCCCTCTTATCTCTCAAAACAGAAATATATGACGTGTAAAACACAAGATGGAAATCCCCTCCCTACTTAATGCATTAATTCTCAATTACTCAAAAGCACTAGCAACCCTAGTGGTTAACAAGCTGAACTTAAAACAACAAAGTCTAGTTGCAAGTTGCAGGCATCAAAAAGTCAAGTCATTCACGACCCCCATTAAGCTAAAGTTTATTCCCTAAGTACCCTATTTAGCAAATTGAATTGGATTACAAGCAATTGCAAGCTTCTCTTTATGTTGGGATTTGACAAAACAAGGAAACAATCTCAGCCATTCAATGAGTAATAATCAAAGATGCTTAAGAGGAGGACAGCCAAGTACTACTGCTTGCAGAAAACATCCTTATCCAAAATGGCGACCAACAGGGTATCACAGTCAGCATCTTTTGTAATGAACCAAGTGTACAATTGCCATATATTTAGTTTGGTGACGGCAGCATCTGTTTTTGATATTTCTTTTCCTTTCTGAAGGTGGTGAGGGCGGTGCTGTCAATATGCAAAAAGCTCTGCTCCTCCCCTGCATGACAATTCTAGCAAGACATGGCAGGCAGTGAAATTGAAATCTATTTCCAAACTAGGAAGTTGTTGATGGTGCACAAGAAAGTGAACTATACACTATACTGATCTGGACCTTGATTTTCCACTAACACTATATGGTGCAATGCATGCCCCCTCCAATATTTGTTTGGAAGTATTCTCCGTACCACATTCATGAGTCACTACCAGTTCACCACTCATCAAGTCATCACCAACCATAAATTTTGATCATGAGTCCCATGTGTACTCGTGGAGGTACATTTTCTTAATTCCATGACATCATCCACATTCTTCAATTTGGATATATCATATATACATATTAATGTATATATCTTCCTTTCTTGAATACAATCATGTCTAGTACTATCGTTTATGTAATCAGCCATCCGGTAACCATTTCGTCATCTAGGGCCAAACAGAATAAGAGCATGTACTTGCCTAGCTAGCTATAAGCTAGCCTCTCTTGATTTGAAAAATTAATTAGCTCAAGTAAATTATAAAGATGAATCTGAAAAGTGGGGGAATTCTCTTTCTTTTTCTTCTTTTTTCTGCAGACATGATGAATCTGAAAATTAATGTCCATCATATGATATGATTCATATCTGAATAACTTTTGAACTATGCATTCTTTGGTAAGAATAAGATCAATGAGGTAACATTAGATTACATGGGGTCTAATTAAAAATTTGTATAAAAGCCAACTATATATTCCTCTGGCACTATATACATATGACCCCATGATCTGGTTCTAAATATATACTCCATATTCCACTTTCTGGTGAAAGCTCAGCCATTCAATGACTCGAAACATATACATGTGAATAGGCTCTAGCTAGATACCATATACAGTAAGACAAAAAGATCGACCAAAAAGAAAAGCTCTTCTGAGAGCTTGTGGATGAGCATTATTCAATGTATTCAACAAGCAGCATAATTGATGCAACCTTTTGAGACGAAACAACCAGCAATTGCTAACATGCATGATGGATGCATATGCTTTTTCTTTTGGGAAGTGCGGACGCGGCGAAATTACACTGTTTCTACTTTCTAATTAGGCATGGCCTATGCATTCAATACCATGTAGCTTGCCTGGCCAAGATCAAAGATGCCTCATTTTTTATGCTTTCACTTTGCTCTCTATGATCAGAAACATTTATGCATTCATTATTTTTGTGCAACTTTGTGTGTTTCAACTTTCAACTTTAGCTTTTCTGGGCTAGTTTTGGCGTCATTGGAATCCATTCCTTATGTGTTTAGTCATGTGGAGGTGGTCGTCTAACTTTTGCTCACTTTAATTACTTTGGAGGGTGGCAGATTGAAAACAGGTAAGAGTTAAAGATGGAGTTTGCTTGGGCAACTTTGTCACCTTTCACCCCTTAGTAGAAATAGTTCCACTACTACTTTATTTTACATTGATCTGGTGTTTATGTCTAAAACTGTAAAATAACTATATTTTGAATTATTGTGATCATTGATATATAGTATTTAAACTATGAAAATGTATGATGTAGTGTATGGTTAAGTAGTTTAGTTAGGCCATGTTTGACTGTATATATTTCTTTTATAAAAGTAATAACTTAAGATTTTCCACTTTTTTTTTTTATTAATCGATTGTTGTTTATAAGGTTTGAACTCATGACCTCCTCGGGGCATAACTGAGATTTCAAGTCCGAGACAAATCATAAAAGTGGGCCCTCAACCCTCAACGTATATTTATTATTTTTCTTGAGTTAATAAATATGCATAGAAACCATTATAATATATTAGCCTTTTTTTTATTTGAATAGATGGGGTTTTTTTGAATTGAACTATTTCATTTTTTGAATTGAAATTTAAATATTTTTTAAAAATTAATTGTACTTAATACAATATATAAAGGCCTAAAGGGTATAAAAATTTTGGGGCCCTAAATAGTTGAGGGCCGCGGTCGCCTCACCTGGCTATTATCATCTACGGCATGGCTCCACTTACAAAAAAATTTGAGTGGTATTCACTGGACCAAATATTCAACGCCAGAGTTACCACTTTCTCATCCATCTCAGTGTCACTTAAGATAGAGTTTGTGGGGATTTAACCAGCACATAATCTATTCGTATTTGATTGGGCCTTAGGCCCATTCCAAACCAAAAGAAATTGTTAAAACAACTTTTTTTTTTGTGTGTGGAATTTTTTGTGAAAACAACCATTTCTGTGGGGGAAAGCCGGAAAGGAAAGTAAGACGTTTAGTTAATTGAAAACGACGGCGTTTAGTGCCAATGTGGTAACGGTAAATTAGCGACATTAACTTACACGTCGTTTGTGCGGCACAAAATAGTGTTCCCATCACGGACGGTCTGGATTTTGTGCAGTCCACGCAGTAGTGACAGCGGATTTGCTCACTGTCTTGATAGACTGTTAACGGTGGCCAGTGCGAGTTGGTAAGCTCGCTCAATGGCTATGGCTGCTCTGTCTCTGCACCAGCAATGGCTCTGCTTCCCAAACCCAATAACAAGAACAAGGCCATGGCTTCCAGGCAGAACAACCACCCTTGCCTACTTGCAACTCCACAAGAACTTGGCCGATTTCTCTCTCATTTCCTGCTCTTCTTCTTCATCAACCTCTCAGTCCCCTGAAACCAATACAGAGACCGCTGAGTCTTGTGTCAATTTGGGTCTCCAGCTTTTCTCCAGAGGACGGGTATGTTCCCTTTTTTCCTAAATTTATGGTTTGTGAAATGGGTATGCCGAATTTTAGTGATTTTTTCTTTTGCCATATAATATGAACCAAAGTTGTTGTTATTTGAGGCTATCAAAGCAGAAATATAATGTCTTTGCACTTTTTACTTTGGGTTTATACGTTTAGAGATTTCTTTTTGACAAAAGAACTTGTCTTTTTGTTCTATAGTATTTGATAGCATGTGCATGATCCTTGATTTTTCAGGTTAAAGATGCTTTAGTTCAGTTTGAAACAGCACTCAGTTTAGATCCCAAACCAATTGAGGCCCAAGCTGCGTTGTATAATAAAGCCTGCTGTCACGCCTACAGGTATGAATTTCAGATGTTTGTTATTGGTTTTCCTTTTGTATCTCATCATTTATATTATTGGTTTTTCTTCTGTATCTTATTCTGCCTTGATGGAATGATTGATCATTGAATTTGTGCATTATTTAATTGAACCCATAACAATCCCATCTTCCTATTTTAGTGCTTCCTGACCCACCCATGAAACAAAACTTGCATTAAATTTGCACCAAAGTAAGAGTAATCATTCAGTAAGGGCCTTTAATCAATCACAAAAGCCACAAGTGTACTTATTGTCTTGCATTGAACTTGATCGGATTTCTTTATCTAAAATTCCCTAATTTTTATAGTTTTATCTGAAACTAAACCTGAATTTTCCTATAGTCATTTCTTAGCTAGGCTGATGGATATTGTTTTTTGTTCATATTTTGAGGAAGAGGGGAAGGAAAGAAAGCTGCTGATTGTTTACGTACTGCCTTGAGAGAATATAACCTCAAATTTGGCACAATTTTGAATGATCCTGACTTGGCCTCTTTTAGAGCTTTGCCTGAATTTAAGGAATTGCAAGAAGAGGTATGTTATTGAACTCAAACGATCAAATGTTTATTGTTTTATATCTTTTGGACACTATGGATGCTTCTAAGTTGTCTTACTCTTGTCCTGTAAAATTTGAGAATGCATCTCATCTTCTGGTTGTGTCAACCCCCTGGAATATGAAAGTGATAGAATCACATGAATAACTGATAAACGTTGCCATGGCTTCTTCCATTTTTAGACAGTCTGAGTAACAATCATTTCTTACTTTACAGGCTAGACTTGGTGGGGAAGATGTAGGCTACAGTTTTAGGAGAGATCTCAAACTCATTAGTGAAGTCCAAGCACCATTCCGTGGGATTAGGAGATTCTTCTATGTGGCATTCTCCGCAGCTGCAGGAATCTCAACGTTCTTTACTGTACCCAGGCTATTCCGTGCAATTGCAGGTGGTGATGATGCTCCTGATCTCTGGGAAACTGCTGGGAATGTTGCTATCAATATTGGAGGTAACATCTAGTGTTTTTACTTGCATATAAAAAGTATGATTCACCCCCTCTTTGGTAGGTGCAGATCTATCTAATTATAATCCATATATTGTGTCTTTGAGATATCCTTGCTAAAGAGATTACTCTACATTGGTTAGATACAGTTCTTAATATGAGTGTAAATATCAAAAAGATCTCTCCCCTGATTGGTTTAAGCTTTTGTGTTGGATATTTATTTTGTTACTTCTTTATTTGATAATTGTATCTTATTTCAATTCATGGAAATTAAAGCAATGAGTATGATTATTGGGTGAACTTTTGTAACTTGCTTTTTGTCATGACTAAGCTTTTGAATCAGTGATATACAGGTCTTATTGTTCTTGTGGCATTATTTTTCTGGGAAAACAAGAAGGAGGAGGAACAACTTGCACAAATATCTCGTGATGAAACTCTATCGAGGTTGCCGTTGCGCCTCTCCACCAATCGGGTTGTTGAACTTGTGCAGTTGCGGGACACTGTTAGGCCTGTAAGTATCAATGCTTCTTCTTCCCATTATCCGAAAATATGTTTGTGTAGGTTCTACTGTGGTGCAGTTCATTTCATTCGCTACAATGTCTGTTTTCTGTTCTCCTTATCTGGAATATGCCAATGATCTAAAGAGTCTTGGATTTAGGTTATTTTAGCAGGGAAGAAGGATACTGTTTCTTCAAGTATCCAGCAGGCAGGGAGGTTTCGAACCGAGCTTCTAAGAAGGGGTGTTCTTCTAGTTCCTGTCATCTGGGATGAAGTTAGGGCACCTCAAATAGAGAAGAAAGGCTTCGGTGGACCTTCAAAGGCAGCTGCTGCTCTTCCTTCTATTGGGGTAAAGATGCAGAGACTCCCATCTAGAGTTTTCTTGCAAAAACCATCCTTCCGTCTCTAGATGCATGACCTGAGCAAGCTTTAAGATTTCAATATTTTATTCCATTCTTCACACTGAGAATTTAATGGCTCTATGGTAGGAAGATTTCGAGAAACGAACTCAGTCTATAATTGCAAAGTCAAAGTTAAAAGCTGAAATTCGATTCAAGGCTGAAGTTGTTTCCCCTACAGAATGGGAAAGGTGACAGACTAGTACCACTCTATATTGTCTACACATTTGTTTTGCCATCAACTTATTCTATTGACAAAATGCTTGTTGGTGGGTTCTAGAATCTATGTCTCTTATTGCTAATAATTTTTTCCTATGCTTGTTTAGGTGGATAGAGGAGCAGCAAAAGTCTGAAGGAGTTACTCCTGGTGAGGATGTCTACATTATACTGCGCCTAGATGGTCGGGTTCGAAGGTCGGGAAGAGTAAGCGCATATAGTGGCTATTCAAGTTCTTTTTTTATTCAAAGTGGCTACTCAAGTTCAGGATTTGAGTTTCTGAAACTGTTTATTTGATTTTTGGAGTAGAATACATCCATAATAGACTCCCATATCTTTGCAGGGCATGCCAGACTGGCAACAAATTGTGAAGGAGCTGCCACCAATAGAAGCATTGCTTAGCAAACTAGAAAGATAGGAGTTCTTGTAGTTGCCTCTGTTCTGATAGGCAATATTCTTATACCTCAATACTATCCTCAACATCATCCATTGGGATTATTTGTATTACTAAATACTAATACCTCAGCAGATGCGCAATTCATTTACATTATACTGATTTATTCTAAATTTTCCCATGCAAATTTTGGAAGGCGGTGGAAATAAATTTTGATATTGTTTATTTACAATCCAGTTGCTTGGTTTCCGTCATTTATTATTCTTTGACATCGTCTGTGATCATTGTGACTCAGGTCATAAACCGCTACGCGTAATTATATAGTATATTCTGCATAGCTAGCAATAAATATAAATTAAGCATAAAGTCTAATCTTTTAATTTGCCAAGTGTCCAATTACTTTATGACATTGGCATGGATAAACAAACAAGCCTAGCTTTAGCTTTGGTCGTAGTTTAAAGTATGTTTAAGTGGCTCGTAGTTGTTGTAGTGCTAGCTGGCACGGATTCTAATTTCAATCATTAGTTACATACCGACTTATAATTGGAATATTATATTATGATCTATGATGGGTCGTCGTCTACTACTCGGTTTGATATGAAGGATTGCGTAAATCATATAATTTGCATCTATTTTATTATCTGTTCACACCAGGCAAACAACATGCTTTGATTTTGACGTAATTAATCTACCAGCATTGTTTTCTTCCCAATAGTGGTTGATTTCGTTTTCTTGGTAGGTTTGAAGAGGTCACGGATTCATCCATTTCCAGCTTTCCTTGCAGCAATTAGAACATGGTTGAATTGTTGAGTCATTAGAGTAATCAGCCTTGTTGCAAAAATGAACTTATTCACTGTTCTTATTATTAAAAACTGAGTCCAAGGTTGAGACTCAACTACTTTAAAACAAGTTCTCAACCTGCTCAAAACACAAAAACAGAGCATACCAAAAACAATGGCCAATTCCTCTTCTATTATTCTCCTCTTGGCCTTTTACTTGTTCACTGCACCTCTGATCATCTCCTCATGGGTTGCCAATGCAAGCGGTGATCACGGGTTGAACTGGGTTCCGGCCAGCACCCGCTGCCAGGGTTCGATGGCTGAATGCATGGCTAATGATGAATTTGACATGGACTCTGAGATCAGCCGGCGTATCTTAGCCACCACACAGTACATAAGCTATGGAGCTCTGCAGAGGAACACTGTGCCATGCTCGCAGAGGGGTGCGTCCTACTACAACTGCAAGACAGGTGCTCAGGCCAACCCCTACAACCGTGGCTGCAGTGCTATTACTCGTTGCCGTAGTTGATAAAACAGTGTTAGCTAGCCTATTATACAATGTTCATGTCTCCTTGAGTTTTATAGACCATGTTGTGAATTGTGATGCTCAGATTGTTCCTTATCCTGTATTTTGATCTCAACTTTAATTTCATAATACACAATGGTTTCCATTTGAAATGTTCCCAGATTTTGATGTACTTGAGCAGGGAACTTATTTTTGTTCTTTTGTTTTTCCCTCCCCATTTTAATGTTTCCGCCTGGATAGACTCTGAGTCGACCCGTCAAGAATTTTCTGAAAGGGCCTGTGAGTTCCAGAACCAAGATATTTCGGGATCATGGTCCAGGATCTTCCTGTCTTTATCTTTTTCTATAAAACATGAGGTATTCAAATGTCAAAGTTTTCCCAGCAACCAAACACTTTCAAAAACCCAAAGTACATACAACAGTGAATGATTAAGCCCTCTTACAGAAAATTCTGATAGTAAATCAAGCTTAAAACAGGACCACACTCTACAGAAACAATGACAAGAAATTATCTGGCATTCAGATTTAATGTGATCAATACACCATACAACCATAAAATATTTGGTGGCAACACTAATAGCCAACTCCTAAACTGTATTCAGCTACAAGAGCAAATGGGGTGTTTAAATCTCAATGGAACATCAGTTTTAATTGCTCAAGCACGAATACACAATTACAGACAGAAAGATGACGTACATAAATCAAAAACCTCATCAAATTTTAAACACAAGCTCCATTTATCCAAAAGAGCATGCATTATAACCAACTTTATGCAGAACCTTCCTCTTGCTTCACTTCATCTGCTTCTGCCTTGGCCTGGGGCATGGGAGACGGAGAGCCCTCTATCCCCATCTCTGTTCTTAGGTCGTTGACGCTATGCTCCAACTCATTTATGCGAGTTCCCATCTCATCAAGTGCATCACAGTTAAGAAAACTTAAAATAGACTTCATTTAAACATTACAATGATATCACACAGATGGTAAGAATCAAGTTTACCACACACACACATCCTATGAACAGAGCTTCCTAGGGTGGCAGTCCAATGACAATTTCAAGGCTTTCGATAAGCATTCATAAACTAATTCATTTAGATAAATCAGTCATACTCGTAGTTATGGCTGTAAAGAACTAAACTTTGCCAAAGTATGGAGAGATGATTGCTTTCAAAATTAAAGAATGTGAGAAAAGGATATTCTTTGTAACAATGGAGTCGGACATTGCTTGGAACCTAGTTTGCTGCAAACCAAAATTTATTAGTAACAGTCACTTATTTGCCCAACACAAGCTCTATTTTACAACTCACAACTCACCATCTGTTGGAGAAGATTTTGCACCTGCAAAAAAAAAAAATGATGCATTAAAATCATGACAAGAAACCCACAGAAAACAATCTAACCAACACAAAATTCTTGTACAAATTATCCAATAAAGTCAAAATCATCCTACATTATCGCACAAATATTGCAACGCATAAGCTATGCCAACATCAATGAATTTCAGAGAATAATTAGGCACTCACAAAAGCAGACATATCGGCAGTGCTGTGCTTTGGATCTTCTGAATCATGCCCATCCTGCCAAGAAAAACAAAGTAAAGAGCAAATCATACACTTGCACTCCCCCTAAGGCCTAAAAGGACGCACATTTGAGCAACTTGCAACATTCAGAGGATAAGAGAAAGAAAAAGCATTTGCGGTAGAAAATGAAAATGCACCAAAATCTGGCTTTGCATTGCACTTTCAAATTCAAAAACAGTAGAAATCATGGAGTCCCAAAAATATAAAGGCTGTAATTCGAAAATTTTGAATTGAATCGGATTTCAAATATTAGAAACCCTAACGGCTTAATCGTATGAAATTATATGATTAAATTCGACAAACTAATTAAATAAAGCACAAACAAACCAAGTTAATTGGGGGTTGAGACAGAGAGACGGAGCAAGAGAGAGAGAGAGAGAGAATCGCCATTACCATCCTCTGCAAGTTTTTGGAAACGATCTGCTACTTCCTCCTCACCGTGCAGTAGCTACAATGCCAACAAAATCAACCGATGCGTGGGTGTACGTGGTGTCTACTGTCTGGTTTATATTTCCGGTCGTGCATTTTAAGGTAAAGTTACTAATATGCCATTCTTTGGAAAAGTGGGACGTGTATTTTTCTTTTTTTCCTTTTTTATGCTTCGTTTTTTTTTTTTTTTATTGGAAGAGAAATTAATAATTGCTTATTCAGTTATTCCTCCAATTAATTTGTGCCAGAGGCCCACAGCCCACAGGGGCCACTTTTTATTTCTGTCATGGAGTAAATGGCATTTTAGTCACTTGGAAAGTCGAAGACTTGAAGTTGAAAAGCTGAGCTGAGAGCGCCACTGAAATTTCAAATTTTAATCAACATCCCGAAATTCACCAACCGAAATGGAGAGTAAGGGCAAAAGCCCAAAGAAATACAACAAGCCCAAACAGGATACAGGGCCCAATAAACAGACCACACAGTAAGAACATCTGTATTGGGCCAGGCCCAAGCAAACTCAAAAAGCCTAAATGGCTGCATTAACAGAAGAGAGTGATTCTACATAAATGATTATACCAAAGCATAATTTCCACACAAAAAAAGAAAAAAAAATTAAGAAACATAAATGATTTCTAATATATATATCTGAAGGAATAAAATTGAAAGAGAAAAACATAATTGAATTTATTCCAATAACATAATTAATTCTAGAAACATATTTGAAATTCAATCCAAGCTTAAGCTATCGTTGGTTTTATCTAACTAATATGAAATAGCATTGGGTTGGCCAATTAAAACAAGGCTCTGTACAAAAGAATCTAAAAATTGAACCGATTGGCCATCATGATCAATTGATTCAAAATCGAAAGAATTAACTTGTTTAGTCTTAGAGTCCACTTGTAATAATTCACCATGGCTTTTGAGCACTATTACTCCACCAATTTCTGTAAAACAATATGGCTCTCCATTCAGGCATGTAGTAAATAATTTAGTCCACGATCCAGCCATACCATACTCTTTCATCATGTTAATAGTAAAAGGTCTATAATCCCCTGTGTTTTCAGGTTTTTCCATCTCAAAAAGGGCAAGGGATTCCCTATATCTTGAAATATAGTGAGAAACTTTAACCATAGCTTTGGGCATCATTATCTTGCCAAATACTTCAGTGGACATATCAAACGTCACAATGAAATAGTCTGCACCTTTTGTTAAAGGGCGTCGAATCCAATGCAGAGCACCATTGACAAAAAGAGCTGGACCATCTTCATCAATAGAAAAATGAGGCAAAAATTCAGGAGGGGTTTTACTTTTTTTCATCCAGGAGCCCCTGGCTAAGGACCAAATCTCAACTTGACATGAGGATCGACGCTTCCAAACATAACTGACAACTCTCAAAACCTTATAGTCGGTGGTACGTGAGTCATAGCCAAATGCATATCTTACTTTATGGTGGTCATACATGAGGGTCACACTAGGTGGCCTAGGCAAAATCACAACCTTTCTAATACAAGGGTTCCAAAGTAGTATTGTGGTATTCAAGTCCTGATAAGGAGGAGCAACAAGGCATATGACCCCGTTTATAGTTCCCACCACAAAGACTGTGTGGGAGCAACAACAGCAGATTTCATGATCTATCGAGCTTGGGGGTAAACAAGCTGCGAGTTCGAATGGATCATCAAGCTTGGTATACTTATGACCGAGTGCGGGGTTATCCCAATGCAACGAGTAAACTGTGCTTTCTGGAGGATAAGTATCTTCGTCGTGCCACAGAGTAGTCTGTAGTAGAAAGAGGTGAAGGTGGTTTTGGTTGTTGGATTGGATTGTGTGGCTGAGGTGGTTGTCAATGAAGGTGGAAGTTTGGATCAGAGACCTCCATGACTTGCATACTGCCCTGCACTTCAGTAAAGATTTGGTGCCCAACCTCACCAGGATTTCCTGTATAATTTCTGCAGGAAGGCTTAACAACTCTGGAATTGCTTCCATCGATTGATTTCCCAAAAATATTTTTCTTTCTAGTGTTCAATGAAAAGTGTTAAGGATTTGGGGTTTTATATAGATGACAAAGTATGTACGCTACCTCGGATTGCATACTTAAGGGTTAAGGTTTTTTTATTTTATTTTTTCTTCATAAAAGGGTAATGGTGTTTTTTCTTGGAGGTTAAGTTACGAATATGCGTCTTCTACAAAAATTTGTGCTTTTTTTGGTAAGTTAATAAAATAATATATAACCCAAAAGGAGAGCAGGGCAAAAGCCCAAGCAAATGCGTACAAAAAGTCCAAATATTTAAGATTCCAAATTCTGCAGAATGCATCTAACAAACAAAAGAGACGCATAGGTCCTGTTAATCTGTTAAAGCATTAGCATATCGTTTTTTTTTCCACATACATAGGTCCCGATACTTAATATGAAAGATGTGCTCTTCTTGATTCAATACTGAAATTTAACATAATGGAAAGCAAGTACGTGGTAATTGAAATCCTATACATCCAAACTTAAGTAAGTGCTAATATGAAATAGCATTGGGTTGGTCAAGTAAAACAAGGCTCTCTACAAAAGTATCCAACCACCACTCACGAGCACTAGTTCACCATTTTTTCTAAAATCAAGTCTCCGGGCCACATATCCTCCACGCGTATACTAAATGAATGTATGACGAGGAAGTTGAGGAGGAGCAACAAGGCATACCACCCCGTTAATAGTTCCCACCACTTCAACATCCACATACTCGTTAGTCGTATGTGTACCGTTATTATTGTAAGCAGCTTCGATTAATGGATTTATAAGCAGCTTGGAGTACTCATTGAGTGAAGGGTTATCCCAATGCAACGAGTGAAGCCTCCTTTCTCTGTCTTTCTTGTTGGAATATTGCAGCAGAAGGATGTGAGCGTCGTTCTGGTTATTGAATTGGATTGTGCGAGTGAGGTAGGTGTCAATGAAGGTAGAACTTTGGATAAGAGACCTCCATGACTTGCATACAGGGCTGGCCCTGATTTTTGGAAGGCCCACGGCCGAAATTTAAATTGGGCCTTTAATAAAAATTTTTACAAAATAATTTACAATTAACAAGAAATTAATTAGGAAATTTTCAATTACATCAAAAAATTAATTAGGTTTCATCGATTTCTTCAATGGAAGCTAGACCTAGGGGTTTGGGGTCTTACAAATATGAGAACGCATATATATAATTATTGTGCTTTCTTTATGATTTGGAGAGAATTTCAACTCCTCCTATAAATCATATTTCTCCTACAATTAAGGTTAAGTTGTTAATATGGAAAAACTATAGTTTTGTTGACTTTAGGTACTAAATTATAATATTTTTTCATTTTAACTACCAAAATATTTATGTCATTTCACTTTAAATATTAAATTTCAGTTTAAATACCAATTTTAAAAAATATAGTTATACCGACCTGTGACTATCTAACAGTCATAACATTTTTATTGATTTGTTTTTTTTTTAATATTTGTAAGGCTTAAATTTAATGTCTAGTAACTAGGTTATAGAACTTCATTCCCCAAACTTAAATTAGAAACATTAAACCCTTATAAATTTTAAATTTTTATGAATTTGAAACAGTCACAACTGTGACGGTTCGACAATCACAGCTGTATAGCAAACCAATTTGTGACCCAATCCAAAATGTCTTGCTCTAGGTTAATACCTAAACTCAAAAAAATTAGTGTATTGCTGCTTTGTTGAAAAACTATTGATATTTAGTATTTAATCTTAATTTTCTAAAAAATTAAATGATATAACCGATATACCGTCATGTAGTATAACTAATCCAATGTGTAATTATTAGACTGGTTATAGTATTATGGCCACATATTATAACATTTACTCATATATTAGTAGGGTATAGTATTAATAATATTCACTCATATTATAATACATCGACTAGTTATACCACGTGCCAGTGTATCAATTATACAGAATAATTTCTCGTTAATATAGGCGTATACCAAAACAAAAGATCTCCCAAGTGCCAAGAAGTGAAGAGTTACCCTCCCACAAGCTGAGCAGTGTTTATGGCCTTATAGATCAAGTTGGACAGAGAGAGAGAGAGAGAGTCAAGGTGCACACATTATGCATCACATGCAGACTCTCTCTAGAGCGGCAGTGGTACCTGGAGCATATGATAGGATGATACATTACATTTTACATTGCCAACACCAATTTGGTGGGGCTCTGCTTCAACATATATCAATTTGTTTATCATTAGGCCAATTCAATTAGTGTTCTCTCTCTCCTTCTTGACTATAACTTTTCAGAACATGAGAACTTACCTTAGAGAAAATTACAAGGAATTCATGGTGAGTTGCAAATAAGATCATTCCAAGAAAACATAATTGATTTCAAATATATATATTAGAAGGAATTAAATTGAAAGCAGAAAAACGTAATTGAATTCATTCCAAAATGCATAACTGAAATAACATAATTAACTCCAAGAAACATAATTGAAAGCAAGTGCAAATTGAAATCCAATCCAAACAACCTCAAACTGGTGTTGGTTTTAGCTAGTATGAAATAGTATTGGGATGGCCATGTAAAACAAGACTCTCTACAAAAGAATCCATGAACCGGTAGCTGCAGTAGCCATCAATACGAAAATCAGTAACTTGTTTGGTCTCAGGGTCCAGCAATATCAGCATCCCATCATTACTTTCGAGCACTACTACACCACTCTTTCTAAAACAAAGGGGATTGATCCTTAAATTTGAAGATCGTATAGTTAATAATTTAGTCCACGATTCTAGCACGCCATACTCTTTCATCACCCACATACTAACAATACAAGTGAAATTATAATTTTCGAGTAATTCCCTGTCCATCTCAAAAAAGGCAAGCTCATCATCCCTGTATCTTGAAATATGCACATTTGATGTCAAAGCTTTGGGTACCATTATCTCACCAAATACCTCATTGAACATATCAAACGCCACAATGAAATGTTCTTGGCTAGTCGGACGTTGTTGAATCCAGTGCAGAGCACCATTGACAAAAGAAGAAATTCCAGGCTCAAAGTCCGGAGGAATAACAAGCAGCACTAAGACTTTTCCAGGAGCCCCTGGCTAACGACCAAATCTCAACTTCACATGAAGATTTGCCCCGACCCCAAAAATTCACGCTTCTTAAAACCTTATAGTCTCTGGTACTTGAATCATAGCCAAACGCATGTGTTCTATGAGCTACATGACGACCATCATTGATGAGGCCAACACTAGGCCTAGGCAAAATCACAAACTTTCGGATACAAGGGTTCCAAATTAATATTGTGGTCTTCAACTGACGATGATGAGGATGTTGAATTCTAGCTCTGTAATTGTAAGGGAATTAAACAATGGAAGAAAAATGGAATGAAGAGAAAGCAGAATTTTCGTGGGACACCAGTAGTGCCTCTCACTGTATATTCATCATTGTATATCAGTTATGCGTAATATAACAAAGCTTTGCAGCTGTTTCAACCAAAAAGGTGTGAGGCTATGACCTCACTACATCCACACATTTAATAGCCTATTAGACATTGACATCTGTCAACTCTTTTATTAAAAGCTAACAAACTTAACACACCTACCAGTTCATTAACACTTCTAATTATCAGACAAATGCCTTAATTAATCTCAACAGAGGATAACAAGCCCAAGCAAAAAGGCATACCACCCCGTTAATAGTTCCCACCACTTGGTCATACAAATCACAATCTAAACCTATTTCGCTATGATTGTAAACAGCTTCGGTTAATGGATTTACAAGCAACTTGGAATACTCACCGAGTGCAGGGTTATCCCAATGCAACGAGTAAAGCCTCCTTTTCTTCTCTTTCTCGCCGCGAACCTGAAGTAGAAAGAGGTGAGTGTCGTTTTGCTTGTTGGATTGGATCGTGCGGCTCAGGTGGGTGTCAATGAAGGTAGAGCTTTCAATCAGAGACCTCCATGACTTGCATACTCGTCTGAATTTCAGTAAAGATTTGACGGGCAACCACACCACGATTTCCAGTATGATTTCTACAGGAAGGCATACCACGTCTGAAATTCCTTCCATCTATTTTCCAACAAAATTTTGCGCTAATTTTCAATGGAATTCTTAGGATTTTGCTCGTCTGGTAACGTTTTACAAAATGATATTTGAAAAATTATATTATAGAACGAAAACGATAAATTAAATTTTGCATATTTAAGATTTGAGAATGCGTCTGGTAGCGTAATTGGAGAACAGTTTCATAAGAACAAAACAGTAGAAATGCGTTTGGTACTAATATATGTAAATGTCTTAAACATAAATAATATTTTAATTTTTGAATTTTTTTCACCATATAATCAAATAATTTTTGCAAGTCCCTAGGCATATTAGTGCTTTTTTTTTTACCGTCCAAGCATATTAATGCTAAATTTTATAAACATTCTTATTAGCCTATAATGGATGGACCAATTATTTTCTCCCAAAGCCAAAAGAGAATCAAATCAGCTATTCAATCTTAATTTACTTCAATGAAAGAAAGAGATATGGACATACTCGATATTCAATAGAAGCTGAAACAATCACATCGAAGAAAGAAAAAGTAGAAGCTGTAAAAAACTCATTCATCCTCTGCAAAACTAAACCCAATTACTCAACCAAACCAACCAATTCAAACACAAATTACTCAAAGCACAAACCATAAATAGATCTCATTTTGTTCTCTTGTCTTTCTCATCATCACAATCACATAGTGGGTATCAGTACCACTCGTTGATTCAAGTTACTCACATACCCAGACCCAAAAGCCACCGTCACTATCATCGGGGACCAGATGGTCCAGATCTATGAAATCAGATTAGAGGATGACAACAAGGACGATGCTCCATAATTGCTCTCTAAGGATTATTGTTTTTTTTTTTTTTTAGATTTGGTATCACTACTAATTTGTTGATCGGGTTTTTTCATAAATTGATTTAGTAATTATAAACACAGTGATGGAAGATGTTTTTACGAGAGAGCGCGAACAAATAGTAAAGTCCCGTGTTTTTTTTCTATATCCCGTGTTTTCTGAATACAGTGGAAATGTCCTTGGGGCGTTTTTAAAACTTAAGCATAGTTTTGTATCCGTATTTCAAAAACCATATCCCGCGTTCTCCAATATTTCTTGCCAAACGTGTTTTGCTAGCATTTTTGTTTTTGCAAAACAGAAAACAGTTTTGTAAAATGTAACCAAACAGCCCCTAATATATCTACTGTGCTTTCTGATCCCTGGATTTTTGGAGATGGACTAGCGTATTAGGCCATTTTTTATTTTGGGCCTCGTAAAAAATTAGACTTAGTTCTCATTATGTTTCTTTTTTATACTTAAGTTTTATGGGTTTATTTTTTCTAAATAAAACATTTTGACCACTGCCATATCAAAAAAATATGTTATTAATTTTTTATTTTTTGAAAGTATAGGGTACGGGTTCATCTTATACCTTCCTAAGATGTATAATGGGAGAATTTTTTAAGTGTAACCAATACACCATCACATGATATAACCAATCCGACATGTAATGATATTGTTGGACGACATGTTTATCTTTGTAGGATATAATATTATTAACATTCACTCATATTATGACACATATATTGATTACACCACGTAGCGGTATATCAGTTACACCAAAAAATCTCTAGTAGAATGGAGTTAGTAGAATGTGCATGTTAGGTTTTAATTAACTCTAGGTATTACATAAAGAATCAAAGACAATTGATGATGATGATGATGATTAGTGCAACAAATGTGTAAAACATAGTTCCAACAACAATTTTTTAACATGCTCATATTTAATATACTCTAATTGTAAATATCTATATAAATTCACAAACTTCTTATGAATATTTTTTGGTGTCATTCAAAGAATGTGTTATATCATTCATACTAATTATATGAGGATTTAATATATGTATATGACACAACTTAACAATTTCATATTAACTTCTTTTTAATAATGGAAAGAGTTAAAATAAAATTAAAAACTTCTAGACACTATTAAAATTATTTGGTGAGATATTGGTGAGAATTAAACATTTATATTCAGTACATTGTTCTGCCTCTTTATGGGTTAATTAAAGATTGGATTATATCTCGTACAAGATCTTTGATTGTCTTGCCATTTATGCATGGTTTGAGAATAATTGATTATAATTATAGTCAATATTCTTTTATCATTTATAGCTGAAGATCCTTAAATTTTACCTAGTTGAGCTCCACAGCAAATAAGGAAATGATTTGACTAGGGTGACCATTTAGTTTTGGCCAAAAACAACTCCAACTCTGTAAACCCATGCATTTTCTTGAAAATAACCCAAAGAAAAAAAATCAGACAGAGCGTAATGAAAGATAGACTTCAAAGAAGGTACATTCTTCATGATCGAGTAAGGATACATGACCATACCTTAATTGTGTTGCGATTAACTTTAGACCTCCCTTTTTAACTCTAGGCATATATGATGAGAGGGAGAGAGGTGTTTGAAAGTACTTTTTTTATACCAACATTACTTTTAAAAATACAACTTACCAAAACACTTGCACAATTAAAAATAATTATTCTCACAACACATCAATACCAAACTAACCTAAAAGGACGTCGAGAAAATTCCTTGTGGAAATATTATTTCTTAATCCTTTATTAAACATAAATATGTTAATTGCAAGCAAACAAGTCTTTAAAACTCAGCATATATATTTCTAAAACTAAATATAAATAATAAAGTAGGTAATTGTAATTTTGCTAAATTAAGAAGCATATATAAATAGGAGCCGATTACTATAATTAAGCTCCTATGTATGTAGCTATAGGCAATGAGCTTTGAACAAATTAAGCAGCCGAAGGGGCAGTTCTCTCTGCAACATCAGCGAGTGGGTCTACCAAGGGAGCACTGGGGACCTTCTTCAAGTCCAATGACTTGTCCTCGTAAATGTCCCACCACTTCTTCACCAGCATTTTTATGTCTTCTCTCTCCATGTTCTCCTCCTCTCCTGTGTACCTCCATGGCTTTGATCCCTATTCATCAATATTCATATTCAATATATATTATAATATTAAAATCTCATTGACTTGTGTTCCAACCTATGTACTTTAACATTGTATGACGAAAGAAATTTCGATGACTAATGATGAAAGGAGTTCGAGCATTAATCGAGAGCATTAATCGCATTACATCTTATCATTAATTTTTTGGTTACCCAATAAATATATAATGCTTCATGAAATAACTTTTGTATTTATATAATAATAAGTTAATCCAACCCACCGCAGCACAATAGTGAACAACTTTGAGTGCATCAAGATTGACATTCTCGGGATGTCGCCATAACATTGCCAAAATAAAGTTGTACTCAGAAGGAATAGGCTTGTAGACCTCCCTAAAGAACTTGTTCAATAAGTCCTGCAAACAGAAATGATCAATATGGTATTATTAATTGTGAATCGGTACCTAATTAATTAGGTTAATTATATATTATTAATTATTAATTAATTACCTGCTCAGCAAATGGAGTGGGAGGATTGTTTTTGAGGTCTTCCAAGAGGTTGTCGTAGGTAGAGATGTTAGGCTGAAACACAAACATGCCGGCATTGAAGTAGAGTGGTGGGGGTGGAGATCCCAAGTCTTGAGGCCACTCAACCTTTTCTGGACATTGTTGGCAATATCCAATTTTGTGCTCATCTGTGTGACTCCATGTATTTTCACAGAAACAATCCATAACAGCATAGAAATGTCCATCGTCCAGGTCAAAAAGGTGGTCAATGTTGTCAAACACTTGTATGTCTCCGTCCAAGTATATCATCTTGCTATACTCCACAAACTGAAAAATTGATATAGGTACTATTACTATTAGTCACATAAGTAGGTACCATAAATCAAGGTAATGGGAAACAGCTTAATTCTAAATTGAAAAAACCAAAAAGGCCAATGATATATATATACATGGACAATTAGTACAATCTCGATCTCACAAACTCAATAGTACATATATCATTTTTCCTACATAAATAGGCAACCTTTCTTGTTTTCCTTTTTGCTATAACAGGTAGATGAATTGACAGATAAATCAATAGCGATAAAACTCAAAACAAATCAATATAAATAAATTAAAAATCATAATCTATAAGTAAAAGGCTTGCATATTAGTGGTCTCTAGCTAACAATCATGTATCCAAGCAACGAAGAAAAGGGTTACTTTAGTACTAGCTAAGAGCGCACAGATCTATGACATAAATTCGTTTGGAGAAAAAAAAAAAAAAAACGAGAACCTAGTAAAAAATTAAAAATACCACAAAACTTTTTTTTGGCAAATATATATTTATGTAACGATTTTCTAGTTAATAATCTTTGTATCATTTTATAAAACTTCTATTTATTCATAAACAGATATAGATCGCTTATGAACTCTGGAGCTCATATATATTGAAAGAATTGTACCCATCACATGCAAAACAAGCACCATAAACGTACAAAATATGCATGCAAGAATAATTAATTAGGAACTATACATACATATACATAGATAAATATATGGATATACCTCGAAAATACGAAGCTTTGAGTAGTTGATAACATAATAAGCCATGGCAAACTTGGCTTGGTGGTTCTCCGGTGGGCGCACCTCCTTAATCTCCCGGACAACACAGCCTTGAGACTCAAGAATGTTCCGGTGCTCCAGTGGGACATCTGGAAGCACTGCCACGACAAGTGGGTACTTGGATTTGGCCTTTCTTAGGCCCTTGGCCAAACCCACAACTCCCTTCACATAGTCACCGGTGCCCGCCAAAAATGTCACATAGGCTTTGCTTCTACCTATGTTTATCACGGGGTGAGGGTCCATTATTGAGCAAATGGATGAGGACATGATCAGGATTCAAGAAGAGGGCAATTGGAATTAAGCAAAAGAAAGACAGTGGGACTATGAGAGGGTTTTGACAAGGGTTATGGGCCTTTATATAAGATTTTGGAAGGAAGATTGAATAATATTGAAGGGGTTAATTAAAGATTGGATTATATCTCGTAAAAGATCTTTGATTGTCTTGCCATTTATGCATGGCTTGAGAATAATTAATTATAATTATTATATTCTTATATCATTTATAGCTGAAGATCCTTAAATTTTACCTAGTTGAGCTCCACAGCAAATAAGGAAATGATTTGACTAGGGTGACCATTTCTAAAAGGAAATGAAATATACGGAGATGAGAGATGAATCAAACCTTGGTTTTTCTTGATTAATAAGTTATATATATCTTATAATTCAAGTAATAATCCAAAGGTTAGAATGCGTTCTTGAGTTTTATTACTAAATAATCATAAATAAAATGAGAGAACCGAATTTGAGGTACAATTTAGATTCAAAGTTAATGATATTTAAGATAAGGAAAGAATCCAAATTCTTTTTAGGGTTAAATACAAAAATAGTCTACGAACTTTATAGTGAATTTCAATTTGGTCCACTAACTATAAAAAATATCAATTTAGTCCACGAACTTTTCAAGTTGTATCAAAACAGTACAAATGTTAATTTTCATCAAAAAATTAACGGAATTGATCACATGAAAATGTGATGAACGAACTAAAATGTCTTTGAAAATGTGGTCACTTGTTGTGCACATGACCGGTTTTCGTTAAATTTTTCAATGAAAGTTAACATTTGTACTACTTTGGTACAACTTGAAAAGTTCGTAAACCAAATTGACACCTTTTAAGTTTTTATAGTTAGTAGACCAAATTGAGATTCACTTTAAAGTCCGTAGACCATTTTTATATTTAACCCTTCTTTTTAATATACACCGAATATACTTAATTGAGATGGGGTGATTTCCATTTTAAATTATGATCGTCCTGCTTCCATACAGTAAAAGAAAAGTAACATAATTAAAATGTTACTTGATCACATTAAAAATTATCGAATGTGCCCAATGATTCATTCAAAATCAAGTTCAAGAGAGTTGGCTTTTGGCGATTCAGGAACCTTATATTCAGCAATTCTACACGGTTCGTATACTGTAGTTTACGAGATGAGGCTCAATAAGTCAATGTAACACATTGTTTTTGGGTTGCAGAATATATATGTGCATAATTGCAGATGATCGATTGAGGCATGCCATGTCGTTTTGCACAGCAACACACCAACAATGGGAAGATAAGAAACAAAACCCACTGCTTTTCTATAGAACCAAGTTAAAAACAAGGGAAGAAAAAGAAGTCGTCTGCACTTTTTGTTTTACATTCAAAGATAAACATTGTCAATACAAGGGTTAATGAAGATCCAATAAATACAGCATCATCTGTCTTTGTCTTGAGTCAATACTGTACTGTCCACATAAGGATATTCAGATGGGGAAGACCATAGACCAAACAGTATTACTAAGTGGAGACAGAGAAGCAATGCGGATGAGTAAAGGCTTGAAGGATAGACATTCCAGCAAAACTCCACCCCAATAAACAACATTAAACTGCCCCAAAAAAAAGAAAGTTGAGTCAACAAATGATTGTTATCATAGGAACAAGTATTGCAGGCTACAAAACTAGTGATTTAACAATTGAGCAGCCTACCGTAGTAATGTAGGAAAGCGCGTTTTCCACAATAGATAAGTTAAGCTATAGAAATACCTGCACTCGACACATTAAGATCTTTGAGTGCTATGAATTAATCTAATCCCTACATATTAAACCATGCCATCTCATCTGGGGGGTGGGGGGTTCACCATCGAAAGATCTCAGCAAAGTTAAATGAGTGATAGGCATATTAGCTGATAGATGAAGAAAGTTAGGAGACCAAATACAGATAGTTTTAAGTTATACCAGGAAAAAAGAGAAGTTAATGAATAGGCAAAACAAAGGGTGCACTCATGCTCAGCTTCTCTGCCATTTCATTTGAGAATACAACTTTTGCAGCTTGTGCTATATTTGAATTAGCTACTATTTCATGTATAAGTGATTAAGTGGTGCTGTTCACTTACCAGTCATGAATCATAGAGAATAACATCCAGAAAAACTTACCATGAGTAGAACTGATAATGCAATGATCGGGCACATAGAACGCCAACGAAATTCCCAACAAACATAGTTGTCACAATATCTGAAATAATCAGGCCGACTTTAGTTTCAGATGAATGAAAAGTACGAAAGGAAAACCTTATTACAGAGGCCTGCAACTTACATTCATTCTTCAGAACCTTGATGGACGGATGGCTATTGTAGGACTTCTTCGAAGAGAATGAACTTGTAAGAGCAAAGTTGAGCTTTATGGCGACAAGTTTAGAATACAAAAATTTGAAAAGTCCTCCTTCATGCCTGCGCGTGACCATTACCAAACATATTCAGTGAAAAGAAAATTACGTTGCCATCACTACCAAGTAATGGTCAAGACTCTAGAGAATTGCATGTTATTATACTGGAGACAAGAACAGTTTGTCAGTTTAATGTCATATTAGGAGTTAGTGAAAGTCACATGTGTAATGTGTCAATAACAGATGAAATGTTTTCTTTCATTAACTTTCACATGCATAATTTCATTTATAACTTCCCAACAGAACCTTTATCTTGCAGACAAAATAAAATTCTCCTTTGACCTTACTTCCACATTCACCATCCATTACAGCTTATAAAGAAGAAGATAAGGAATTATACTTACATGCACCACCTATAATGAGCAAAAGCCGTAAGTAATCCAAGGTGAGCAATCAGCAAAGAGATTGAAAATGCCTTTGATACAAATATTGGCTCGGGAACAAACTTGAAATTAACAGACCTGAAAAATAGACTGCATGTTATTTTTTAACAAAAACTACATGCAACAATTAAGAAAACAACAAATGAAAAATTGAACATTAAGCACTAGTATGATTTCCATATTTTCTAAATTATATATGATTTTAGAAAACTTCCTGCAGAGAAGCATCCTGAAAAATCTAAATTCTTTTTTGAAAATTATGGTATCACTTAATAAGCTTGACTACCCTCTGTCATATATTACTGAATGAGCTCAAATATTTGCATGGAAAAGGTCCTCTTAAAGATCTCTTAACTATAAGGTTAAAAATAGGTACCAGAAGTGGATGAAGACACGCCCAAGATTAAAGGCTCTTGAGATGTATGCAAATGGATGAGAGATGATGAAAGGCAGCCCCAACAGTATCTGCAGAACCATTCAGCAAGTAGCTGTCAACAAATGAACAGCAGAACTGGACAATGCTCTTCAAATGAGGATCTTGAAGTCCAACTCACCTAACAACGTTGGAATAAAACACATACATTCAACTTCCGCATTACAAGAGTTGTTTACTCTGTTAATTTTTAACCAAAAACAAAAAATTCTGTAAATTATAAAACGAAAAAGAAAAAATAATAGGATAAAAATAAAGGCAGCAAAGCTAAATGTTGATGAAAACTTCCATGCCTACACAGACAATAGTATGTTGAAAACAAATGGGACAGGGTAAGCACCTGGACCACTGCTGCACCAGATAAAGCTGATATCACTCCACTGATATTCATAGCCTGTAAAAGATGAGTTGCTGCTTGAGCAATTTTAAAAAATGATTATTCAAGCAAAGAATTTAAAGAAATATAGTTGGATACAGATTAATTTTACCTTTAACATGAGGAGTAGTAGAGGTGGAGCATATAGAAGGACATTCATCTTTATCGAAACAGCCCCACTAGAGAGGTCCCAAAAGGCAAAGTTAAATGAGTATCGTTTACCTTGACAAAATTTCATCATGGAAGTGAAAATACTACCTGAAAATGATCAATCCTAGATGCCACCTTTGATGAAGAAGTGAGGCCAACGAAGCATGCAGGAGCATCATGGCCAAACAGTCATTAAAAAGACGGAGCACAAAAATAGAATGCAGTCTTTTTGATAGACAAAGCAAGCAAAGAGCCCAATACGGAACCTGCAGAATAATTAAAGACCATCGGAAGGAAAAATCAGAGCTGAGACATAATAAGGGGAGAATTACAGTTTGGGATAAAGTTATCAGCTGAGTAAACAATCAGCAGTTATCTTCAAAATCAGGTAACATTATTGAAAGCCGAAAAAATACATGTAAGTGTTTCATCTTCACAAAATACAAGATTGTTTTCATACCACATCAGTCTTCACATATATGTATAATATGATTCCCAAGTTTACAATGTACAAAATCCCGAACAAAATCTGCAATAATGAAATAGAGTAGAAACCATGAGATGAAAATTAGGTGTTTATACAAGAAAAAAACATCAACAATTACAGTTACGCCAACCGTAAAACTACATAACAACATGAGTTCATGATTATTTACAGTTACTCTAGCCATAGTCGTTTAGCACCAACTAAACTATGTTGTCGAACTCATTGACTGATGAATCAATTACCAATGATCATTTCCCTTGTCAAACATAAGATGTGAGTAAATTGAATTACCTGAGCCGGATAAACTTCGCCTCCTGTAACATACTGAATAGCAGCATAAGAATATAGGAAACCAGCAGGATAGACCAGTGGCCCTGTGTCGCCTTTCAAGTGAGAATAGTCTCTTTCTCCACCAATAAACCCACTAACCTGTTTGTTTAAAAATACAAGATAGCCTCAACCCATTAGAAAGAAAAACAACACAAAACTAAAATAAATTGAAAATGCTCAATCCCAATATTTGAAATAATCAACTCAATTGAATATTTTCATTTTCTAGTGAGATTTATTCATTTATAAGGAACCAAACAAAGATGAGAACAAAAAAAAAAAATGAGCTTGAGGAAGATTACGCACTTGTGACATGTAAGCGTCCCAATCGATCTTCGTATCTGAAACCAAACATGCTGAATATCACAAATCCACATTTTTCATAGATGTATATGTGTGTGTATCAGTGTATGAGAGAGAAATCTTACAAGGGACATAGGCAATGATAAGGGCGACGAGGAACGCATCGATGAGAAGCAAAGTGAATGCGAAGGCTAGCTTAGGGTTTTTGAACAATTTGGGGTTCGAAGCCTGAGAAATCTGCTGCTGCAAGGTTTTCGCCCGCCTCGACGATTTTACCGCCATGGTTGAATCGTGCTTGGACTTGGAGCTACTGGAGCAAGAAACTCCGATCATCAACGAACAAAAGGTCAAAAAGCCTAACCGTTGGATTTGAATACTAGTCAATATCTGAGTTGCTAACAATCGAACCCAGTTGATAGCGAACAGAAGCCAGGCCCAATATGACAAATACCTTTTGTCGCTCTCAGTCTACCCAAAGGGCCTTAAGAGTTAGGCCCAACCTCTTGTAGGGACTAGGGAGTAGATCCACTTGTCGCAAAATATTGACCATAGGCATGTCGTATGAGTCATGTTTTTACACTGAGGTCAACGCACAACATCAAATGCCTCATATGGCAACACCCATATAGCATGTTATATTGAAGAATGGGTGCCTTGTCGTACGAATAAGATCCGTACAAACTATGACCTTGCACGAAAGAGATCCTTATAAACGAGGACTTCTAATTATTTTTTTTTTCTTTTTTTTTTTTTGGTTTGGCTAAGAGGACTTCTAAATTTTAAATTTAGTTATATGTTGTAAATTTAAGAATGCGCAAGTAAAAAGGTGGAACGTGTGAGCAAATATGAGCTCTTTGAAATACATGGGCTAAAATTGAAGCATTATCCATGTCCAAACTCGATAAGAGTGAGTCAAATCAGTTGTGTCGGTATCAAATTATGAATACAAAAGTGATGAGTGTGTGTGAAATTGTGAATGTTGCAATCTTATCCCGTGTGACAGACCGACATTGTGGCTTTTGGTTCAAAGCCGACTCCAGGCCACGTGTAGTTGCACCCAGCTGCCAGAGAAGTCCAAGCTTGAACCTCAGCAGCGACTATCCGAAAGTAAAAGATGGATCAAATGATGATTTGAGCAGTGCTTTACTGCTTCGCTTCCACACTCTCACTCGATCGCACACGTGTACTGCATCCTATGCATCCACTACGTTACCTCCTCCTCCGCCCACCTGTCCTCCGTTTGAGCAGGAATTATTCCCCAGAAACTCGCTCTCCTCTATATATACCTACCTCAATTTCCTCCAACACAACAACAACAACAACACGTACGCTAGTTCGTTCGTTCACTCTCTCTCTCTCTCTCTCTCTCTCTCTCTGATTTGTGAATATGGATTCCCAAAACCTCAAACAACGAAGGTCTGACGAACCCAGCACCGAAGTCCCCATGAACAATACTAGAACCAAACGTGACATGAGAATGGCCAAACGCGGCCTTAGGTCACTAGCCATTGCAGTTTCGCTCCCTGTTTCTCTCCACTTCCTCTCCATTTACTTGGGCTCAACCGACACCTATGCCACCTCGTCATCCAAGCCCTTCTGGTTCACACCTCTGTGGGCCCTACGTTTGACTTGCTCGGCGTCCAGTTTCTTGATGGGTCTCTCTGCTTGGCTTGTCTGGGCAGAGGGTGGCTTCCACAAGAACCCCACCGGTCTGTGTCTCTATTTGGCCCAGCTGGTCTTGAGTTTGATTTGGGATCCAATTGTGTTCGGGGCGGGAGCCACCTGGGTCGGGTTGATTGTGTGTATGGGAATGTTTGGGGCTCTGGTCAGTTGTTCTCGGGTCTTTAAGAATGTCAATCCAACTGCAGGTGATCTTATGAAGCCTTGTTTGGCATGGGTTGCATTTCTAGCCGTTGTTAATCTTAAGCTTATATACCTCTGAAAAGTCATGCAAAAACTAGCAGTCTGTTACCCAGTGTTCTATAAGCATTTCATATGATAATACAGTGTTTGTTTTATAAGCATTTCTTGAAATGATCATAAGGTTTATGTCATACAGTGCATATCTTTTGCGCAGTGTTTATCTATTTATATAGTGTGTGAATCAATTTATATTATATCTTTTCATCCAGTTTCTAAAACAAAAAAGTATATATTTTTTCTGGGTAGTAAGCAACCCCAGCCATGATAGTAGTAGAGTCAAATTCTTGAATATTTGCCTTACTAAAACATTCGAAGCATCACTGTGGACGGCGACTAGCTGTTGGTACCCAAACTAAATTTTCAGAAGAAATCCTAATGTCACTCGTGGTGCAATCTTCTGCATGCATTTTTATTTGAACAACAGAATTTTTTGGCAGATTCTGATCAAATCATTTGCTTGATCAAAAACGAACCAGAAAAGACAAATACAAAAACACTCTCACGAAATCTATGACATCACTCATAAAGATAATTGGCACCAATGAGGCTTATCTCCCAGAGAAATAATAAGACCATAATATGGTTTAGGAGCTCACTTCCCCTTTACCCAAGAGAACAACTAAACAAGCACTCCAGCCTCTAGAAATACCAAATGTATACAAAGCCTCATCCCAACAGAACAACTGAACAAGCACTCCAGTCAGTCATCACCGGCAAGCCTCATCCCAACAATACATGACCAAATTGCGATCTATTTACGACACTACGACCCAAGATACATCAACCAAGGCGTGATAGAAGTTGAATAACATGGTATCAGAAAATGAAACAATAGTGAACAAATCGAGCATCTTTGAACCGAACCAAGAATGCATGCATAAGACAAACCAGTAACCACTACGGGTTCAACAAGTCTCCTACTTCCACATCTCAAGTGAGATCTGATTCATGCAATGCACATAGGCGACTAGAATTCCAACACACCAACACAACAAAATGAGAATCACTCTCCAAAAATCTGTTGGCTTAGAAATCCGCAGTGACATAAAATCCCAGAAATCCCAAGTCTTCCAAACCTAGATTAAGAAAAATCCATGACAGGTAATGCTATGACTCAGGCCCTGATCAGCAATTCTGCATATCCATGATTTACAGTAATAGTCACTGGTACCAATCCATGATATAACTTAAGATTGTCAAACTTCAAGGGTTATATAATCCACAAACATAAGTCTGAACAGGTGTCACCACATTAATTATGAATATTAAAACAACAGGGTCTACCTAGAAGCTACAAAATTGAGCTGCAAACAAAACAATAATCTCAGTGTTTTAATTTGGGAAGTAATACATATTTATAAGGAACAAAAGAATACTATATCCACAGCTATCACAGGAAATACCTGGAGCAACATACACATTGTAACGCATCTTACATCATCCACTAACTCGAGTGACAAGACAGCTGAACTAGGAAGATGATACCTTAACAGCCTTAAATGTTGGATGAAGCAATCCAAGTTCATCTTTAACCTCAAGTGGATTGCTGGTTTCATTCCGAACTCTCTTAACTCGTCTACTAGCCAATGACTTGTGTGTGAATCCATAGATTTGAAGAATCTGATTGTCCCCAAAGTTAAAAGCTCTATCCATCTGCTTCAAGCATCTCTCAACCGGATAATCACCAAACTTCCCACATGGCTTGCAGCCCACAAAATGTGTCACTAGCGGCCACCGGTGGTCACCCAAACCGGGATGATGCTTCTCCATCATTTCCTCATATCTATCAACCAAAATCCCCCAATAACCATGTAAATAATATTCACTCTCTAGATAAACCTTATCACCCCACTTCTCCCTTTGAGTGGCCAATAAATATACCATGGCGGACTGATCATCAGCTTCGAATACCGGCCTATCCTTGAGTTCCCTAGTGAGTACCTTTCCAGCCTCATCCCTAATTTTCCCTTTAGGCCCCATAGGAGCCCAATCATCAAGAATGTCCAATGACCACTGTGAATTCCTCAACAAGAAGCTCCCAGTATTCAGCCCAATCCAATTTTTTTTATCGTAAACCATCTCATTCCAGCCATGCATCACAAAGTGGGAGTCTTTGTACCTTTCCCAAGGGACTTCAAAAGCCATATCAGTAAACATGGCATCACTATCCATCCACCATAAAAACTCAACCTCTGGGTGAGACAAAAGGAGCTTCCGAATCAACGGAAGCTTGGCCCAAAACCCAGCCATTTCAGCATCCAAAAGGGCCATATTGTAAAAAACCTCAATCCCATGTAACCTACAATAATCAATTTTGTTCTTAATGGACTTTAGCAAGTAATGGTCACCTACCGGGTTCTCACAGGGTTTTGGAGACGACCCAGTTACCAGAAGCACTCGAGGTTTATTGGGTCCGATGAAATTTGGGAAATTGGGGTTCTCTTTAAGCCATTTCGATCTCTGCTCGTCCCAATTCGAAATCTTGGGTCCGAGAGTGTAGGGCTTACTGGGGTCGGGTTTGTACTCCTCTCCTTCGTCAACCAAGATCTTATTGATATCGAAAGCGTTGTAGTTGTTGGCGTCAGACGGCGTCGTATGGACCTCCTCGAGGACGCGGTGAGGCTCTGCTCGCTTGCGAGAGTAAAAATGGTCGCGAATCTCGGTGAAGTCCTGCTCCGGAGTTCCGAACTTTCCGGCTCCGATTGTGCCACGTAGGACGACAACCGTAAGGACAAGGCAGAGGATTGTGACCTTGCTCTGCCGGAGAGCTCTCTGGATCCTTCGCGATCTTTGAGCTCCTATACATTTTTCTATTATCATAGCTGAAACTCGAACGCAAACCTCAATAGAATAGACGAATCAATGAGACTTGCTGGTGGGAGTGGGAACTAGAAACCCTAGGATCCAGAATTGCCAGAATCCAAGTTTAGATTGTCGGTGACTAACAAAGCTTTAAGCTAAATTTAGTTTGGAGTTTGGATTCTGTTATTCGTTTTTTTTTTTCCTTGGCCTTGATTTTAGATTCTGTTAACTTGTAAGTGTTAACTAAAAGTCTAAAACGCGTTTATTTTGTACTAGATTGACGATTAATTAAAACCAAAATTAAAGGGCCTTTGGAGTTGCCAATTTAGACCCAGTCCCACTAAACTAGCCCAGTAGGGTATGTGTTTTCTTTTGGGCCGGGCACCAAAGTAGAGTCTGTTTAAAAGGCCGCAAAAAGAATGGGTAAAAAACACATGTACAAACAATACAATTAACGACATCATATTTTACCCTCATCACGCGAGCCACATCATATTTCCATTTATTTAATAAAATTGACGACACATCATATTTCCGTTTATTTAATAAAATTGACAAAATGTGATTAATTGCAAGCTAAATAAACTACAAGCCTTCTATTGCAATAATTGAAACAATGTTGAACAAACTGAAAAAATTGCGAAAGCTATAAAGACGGTAGCCTGTAGGTGTAATTTAACTTATAAAAAATGTGATACATTTAACATTGCTCAATTAAGCTTCATCCGAAACTTCATCTAAATTGCAAGTTGTAGTCAAATGAATGAAACAATTTTCGACAAAATGATAAGATTTAAGGCCGTACTTTTAGTTTGTATTTTGTATCTTTCAAAATTCCAAACTGTATAACAACTTGTATCTTTCTTGTTGCTCAATCATACAAGAAAGGCCACCTTGTAATTTCGTTCAAGCAGAAAATAGACTGAAAATTGGCAATTCGGAAATGTGCTTCCCTGGATACATTTGGGAATCATCAAGGGGTTATAAAGTCCCAGTGCTACCCAACAATACTAGGCGTTTTCCGAGTACAATCTGATCCTTAACTTCAATCCAGCAGACACAATTTCACAAAAAAATGTAACAGGTGCTACATAGAAACTAAATTTCCTCCACATTGATCTAAGTTCAAATCCTACCGCTAATATATTTGATGACTAAAGTTAATGAGGAAAAAAAAATTTACCCTGCTGGTTAATGAGCTATTCATCTGGGCAAACCTTCCTCAGGGTTACAGAGATTCTGCTCTTCTGATCTAGTTCCTTCCCTTCCCACATCTGAAATCCAGGATTGCGGTTGATCTCGTGTTCCCAAAGGTAGCGTGCTTCTCCTGACATTAAAATTACGGATCCTGGGTTAAGACAAACAGGAATCTTGGCTGTGGGTTGATCCTTTTCCGCATCCAATTCAACTTGACTAAAATGCATCACACATAGTGACTCTAGGGAGAGTATGGCAATTCCGTCATCAAAGCGCATAAGGTCAATGTGTGCACAGATTCCCTACACAAATTTGTGGAGGGAATGAGGTCAATCTTAATTACTTTGTCATACTAGTAGCAGTATATCAAAATGCACATATTTGATGGTAGAACAAATTATTGAAACTGTTTGAAGAATACAGTCTTTTATGCTAATTACTAAGACATAAAGCAATGTTTACTTTTGAAGATTAGATACAAATCAAAATCTGTGACTCAAAACTTCCCCATGCCAGAAATCTGAATAGAGAAGACAATAGTCATCTCGCACCTCACCCGGTTGATAATAATGCATAATTAATTGGTCAAAGAGTGGCTCTCTGCATAAAAGATGTGATGGAAACGGCCGCAAATTCTCCTCCCCATCATGATTATTTTCCAAGTCCATAGGACCAGAAACATAGTCACTCACAGCCATGCGTATAGAATCCGAGAGTTCAACTGCCCATGCTGGAAGATCTCCAAACCTCATAGCCTACAAGGAAAGGAAATTCTTTCAGTTGGCAATGTACCCACTACCCAGTACTGTTAGCTAGCTAGTAGAGTGAATAAAATTCAATTAGCAAACTATGCACCCCACTCATTCTCTTCAATACCACTATTTGCACAGGGCTCTTCATACAGAAACTAATTAAACCGTGTTTACATTGCAACATTATATTCTATGCAGTCATAAGTTTTAAACTTGACCACCTAATTCAAAACCAAGCTATTATGAGCAATTCAAACCAAAAAATCCTTCAAAAAAAACAAAGGGCTGAACAACACTGATTGGTGATTACAGCCCAACTCCAACAGAGCTTTGCTCCTGCACTAATAAGCATATATTTTGCCATGCACAGTACTAATGCAAACCCATTAAGTTTTATGCACTAAATAAAGAAAATAACACAATGCCAATCCTGTTTAGAGTAATGTGGAGCAATGTCCCAAATCGGAAAACTAGATTTTAGCATATGTGCTTATAAGTCTTGGGCCTCTCCACCCATTGCCAATTGGTTTTGAGTTGGATGCTCTAATTCTATCATGGTATCAGAGCTTGGTTATCCGCGTGTAAGGCCCAACGGCCACACGTGCTCCCACGTCACCCAATACAATTTGTTCACGTGTAAGGCTCAAAATATCGCCACAGGTGCGGGGGCGTGTTGAGAGTAATGTGGAGCAATGTCCCACATCGGAAAACTAGAATTTAGCATATGTGCTTATAAGTCTTGGGCCTCTCCACCCATTGCCAATTGGTTTTGGGTTGAATGCTCTAATTCTATCAAATCCAACCCATACTTGGGTCCCAAATTCCTAAAATGTATATGGGGTGGTGTGGCACGCACCTGATTCAGTGAGCCATCCTTGTGCAACTCTACAACCACAAGTTAATAAGCACCATAGTGAGATTATAGCATGACTTCACCACAATCATACAAGCTACTAGCTAGTTAAACCAAAGACTACAAGAAATGTGAAATGAGACTATGAGTGAGAAGCCAGGAAACGCACCGTTTTGGATTGTGGAGAGCAAGGAAGACTGGCGTTGAGGGGAGAGGAAATCTCTGCACAGCCACAACCCTTTGATTTCTTTGATGCGTTCCCAGATACGATTCGGGTCGGATCCTCCTTCTCCCAATTCCAAGTCTTCGCTGTCCGATGATTCGCCGAGCGCTTGTTTGAGCATTTCCTTGGTAGTAGCATCCATTTCTTATAAAACCAAGCTCCGATGTGATTTTGACAAGAGGGTGTAAGAAAAATGTTATTGTCTGAGAATTTCCTTGCTAGCTTCCATTTTTAACCATCGATGAAAAATTAAAATTAAATTCCACTTTTTATTTGACAGCTGTAAAATATGAACCGCACGTACAGGACAGGAGGAACAGGACTGGACGAAGAGGGAGCGTAGCGCCGTAGCATGGGCCTCGATGTAGGTGATTACTGATTGGTGGGTTGGATCAAAGCAACACCTTGGGCCTCGTGCCATGCCAATCGGATTGCATAGCCTTCTGTGCCATGCACAGAATATATCCTCCTATCACCCACAAGACGACACGTGCCCATACCAGTGCCATCCCTATAGCGCCAAGTGTCGTCATCCTCTACGATATTCCCATGCTCCCCGCGCTTCATCTGAGCCGTTTAAATATTCCTACCAAATCGGGAAATTCACATGTTGACACCTTTGACCATATCAACGGGTACGTGCGACGCCACGTGGCAGGAGAAATCTCACAACAGCCGTATATTTTTACGGAGATTGTCGCCCAAGGTTTATTTTGTTGTTGAGATAAATGACCCAAGATCGAGATCCCTATAAAGCAGGAATTGTTGTAACGCTCTCTCCCGTCTTCTCCGTTTCAACTTAAAAGAGTCTGATTCAAGTAGGTGTTATTCTCTTTCGTCTGAGAAAAAGTTTTGGTTTTCTTCTGGAAAAGTATCCAAGGTTTTTAAACAGAGCAAAAATGGCGGACGCAGAAGCTTCACAGCCAACAACAGATACGGTATGCGCTTCTCATCGTCTGACGAAGTTCTGTTAATTAGGTTGCCGAGAAAGTATAAGAAAAGTTATTTTCTTTTGCTCTGTTTTCTGTTTTCCTCCATTTCACAGTTGAATAGAATGTAAATGCTCTGTTTTTCACTGAAAATCGATCACGAAATTGATTTTGATTTAAATCTTAAGATTTTCTATCTATTCGTTTTAAATATTGTATCTGTATCTTGAATGAAGGTGCAAGTCAATGAGAAAAAGCTGAAGTATTTGGAATTTGTTCAAGTGGCGGCGATTTATGTCGTGGTCTGCTTCTCAAGCCTCTACGAGTACGCGAAGGAGAACTCCGGTCCACTGAAACCGGGGGTTCAAACCGTGGAAGGCACCGTCAGAACCGTAATCGGACCGGTCTACGAGAAGTTCCACGACGTTCCTTTCCAGCTTCTCCAGTTCGTCGATCACAAGGTTGACGAGTCGCTGAGCGAGTTGGACAGTCACGTGCCCTGTCTCGTTAAGCAGGCGTCGAGTCAAGTACGAGCCGTGGCTTCGGAAGTTCAGCGAGCTGGCTTGGTGGACACGGCTAGGAACATCACGGCGACCGTGTACACCAAATACGAACCGGTGGCCGAGGAGGTGTACTACAAGTACGAGCCGGTGGCTGAGCAGTACGCGGTGTCGGCTTGGCGCTCGCTGAATCGGCTCCCACTGTTTCCCCAAGTGGCTCAGATAATGGTCCCCACGGCGGCTTACTGGTCCGAGAAGTACAATAAAGCTGTTTGTTACACGGCCGATAGAGGGTTCTCCGTGGCGGCTTACCTGCCGTTGATTCCGACGGCGAGGATTGCCAAAGTGTTTGATGAGTCTGCTGTTTCAACTAATGGTGAAGCTGTTGTATTGGAGCAGTGACAACCGTTGATCTGGCTTTGGGGATTTCTGTTCTTTTTTATTTTTAATGTTAATTTTGTTTTGGGCTGTTTTGAATTTCAAGAACAATGAATCACAGCACTCTGTTTAGGGGTTTTCAAGTATCTTAGATAGAATCGTAATCCAAGTAGTAAAATCCCAAGGGCCCAAAGAATTTTTTTGCTTCATTGGAATTAATTAAGAGAATGTTATTTATAGTTTTTCTTTTATCTTTCTCTTAGTTTGTTACTACTTTTACCTGTTTTCATTTTTCTCCTAAATATCTCCCTTCTTATTTCTAAATTTCTATAAATGTAAAAGAAAATTAGTACAAAATTGGTCATTAAAGAAATGAAAAAATTGGATATCAAATTGTGATTGGTTTATAAGGAAGATGGTTTTAACATTTTTCTTTTGAGAATATTGCTTCATCACAAGAAAGCTTAACATTTGTTTTGGCCTGAGCCATAAAATGCAATTCAACATGAATGATTCCTTATATACACACTGAGAATTGCATTACTGGTCCTGACTCAGGTCATGGTTACAAGTTAAAAATACAGTAAGTCCAATACTGAGGTTAAGGCAGCTAGTCTCTGTCTCATAGAGATAACAAACCAAGAGAACAAAAAATACAGGCCTGCTCTAATGCCAGATTGCCAGCAGTCAGAGACAGCTATTTATGAGGGAAGACATTACAGAAATTAGGCCATAATAGTTGCCAGTTGGCCAGGTCCTAAGCTATCTATAGAGAACAATACCCCATTTAATGAAAGTTGGTGGAAGAACATCCCCAAAAAAAATCAGAATGTAGGCTGACTTTCTGACTTGATGTCATCATCACTCATACTTAGGTATTTTTCAGCAAAGTATATTCTTTTAAGCAGCAGAAATCATTTCAAAGGTAGGCCATCAGCGATTTATTAACAGAAAAGCAACCATGAAATTCAAAAGTTCACTTCAAAGAAGGAATCATAATGAATAATCTGATATCATAAGAGCAACATCTAATGGAAGAAAGTAAAGTTTCTAAAGAAGGGTAAACTTAAATTCCCTCCAGGTTCCATCTCATTTTCGATACAGTTCATCACGCAATCTAAACTTTGTCTAGAAATTATAGCAAGTTCCAGATCAAATATAACTCAAAAGCATTATTCGAGAAGATGATAACATCGACAATCAAAATACTAATGAAAATAGATGGTAAATAAATAACACATAATCTAGTAGATTGAGTAATTCTCACTGACTCCAGGCCAGATGATGTTGCAGATAGACCTGACAATAGGAAGAACAGCCACAAGTGCAAGTTGAAGTTGTTCAGAGCTGCTTGTTCTAATACTGATCTGTCCACTGAGCTTGTTGTTCAATCCTGCACGAACAGCCATCTTGTAATTTCGTCCAAGAGAAAACTGAGACTGAAAATTTGCCCCCAGGGCCAAGTCACCCCTCCACTTCACTAGAGACAGACCCAGTGAGGATTGATCCTGGCCAATCGGATAATCTGCCTCCCTCAGCCGCACCTCCAAATTGGCTCCATATGCCGAGTCTCCCTGAGATCGGACAGTCCCAGTACTACCCACCAATACCAGGCGCTTACCAAGTGCAATCTGATCCTCAACTTTGACTCCAGTGGACACATTTTCACCTAAAAATGTCACAGATACTCCAGCAGTTGTCTTGTTCTTCTTGAAATTTTTGAATTTTGTTTCTCCTCTAACAATGTATGCAAGTTGCTTTCCAATGTTTTGAATGTCAAAGCCTGCCATACTTGATCCATTCTCCCCATGCTTAGCAGCAACTGAGGAATCCAAGTGGATATTGAACTCTTTCTTATCCTTTGTAATTTGAACAGCAACAGCAGCCGGAAAACTATTAGCAATGGCTAGACTCTGTTCAAGGTTGACACCATCATACCCACAATCATGGTCCCAACCTTGGGCATCCAATACTGGCCTCGCCAAGAACTGAGACGTTGGCTCCAAGAAGCGATACCTATAAGCTGGATTATCACCATCAAAAGAAGGTGGCAGAACCATATCAGGTAATGGAACTGGCACAGCTGCTGGACCACCATTTTCCGGGTCTTCGTCACCCACATAACCATAATCATCCACACTAACCTTACCCTTCTTCATTTCTTTCATCCTTTTCAACTCCTCTCTCCACATCTTCTTCTGGAGGAGCTTAACCCTATAATCATACTCTTCAACGTATGCCTTCCTCTGCTCTTTGCTAAGCTTAGCAATCTGAGATTTCTTGAGAGGCTTGAATGATGGAAGCTGATCATACTCATCCTCTTCTTCCTCTTGATCAGAATCGGCCAAGTCATCCAAGTCGATGTCTGAATCAGCATTCTCACCACCTTGATCAGCAGAAAGCTTTGGATGGGTACGAGACTGGAGCAGCCAAGACAATAAGTATGGAAGAGGAGGTGAGCGGGAACGGAAACCAAAGAGCTTTTTGTGATCAAATGATTCTTGAGGTTTTGAGAGATTAGTAGCCTCGGATAAGACCTTCATAGAGAAGCATAAGAGCAATAGCTGGGGTCTCCAACTCTGACCATTAGGGAGCACTTTCTGGCCATCTCTATTCTTTCGACAAGAAGGGTGGTTCTCCACAAGCGATATTGGACTCATCAAACTAGGATTCATAAACCTTAGATCACCAACAGATTGTCCAATTGTCTGCTGGAGGATTTGTGACCTCTGAGCAACAAACAACTCATAATTCAGAGGAGAACCTGATGGCCCATCAGGAGGCGCAGAGGCAGCATGGGTTAGAGTGACTATGGTACTTCGCCAAATTGAAGTGCCAAAGACACTTGTAATTGATCTTAATATTGGCACATCATTTAGATCCCTGCTTTGGGTGTCCAGCCGATCCACATAGAGAACAATATCTGGGGGGCACTTCTTAGTGAATTTCTGCACAGAAGATAATATTTTGCGATTTACACCCTGTTCCACTGCAGCAGATTTGAGACCTGGTGTATCAAAAACCCGAATCTTGATTCCATCCACCACTCCAACAATTTCTTTCACAGTAGTTGTTGCAGGTCCAAATGCATAAATTGGGGTCTTTTCTTCACCAAAAATCGAATTTATAGTAGCACTCTTTCCCACGCCTGCTTTCCCAAGAACCAGTATGTTCAAGGAGAACTCCAAATCATCTTTCCCCTCGGCTTCAAGCTGGAGAGCTGTCATCTTTGCAGCTTCAAGGCTAAATTCGTGGCTGTTTTGCCTCCCTGAAACCAGAGCTAAGCGGTATAGAACCTGCCTTGCAATTGAATCTTCTGTAGAAACACCTAATCTCTGAACAAGCCTTAAGAATTTAACCCTTATCTGCTGAAACTTTTCCAGTTTCGTTTTCTCTTCGTCAGTCAAGCTGCTCTCAGAATCTCCCCCAACTGTGACATTGGAAGAAGTAAAGAGGTTAGAGTGGTTTGGTCGTGAAGCAGGTTTCACAGACCGGATTGAGGATCCCAAACCAGCAGGACGCTCAACCGAGAAAAGCTTGGATCCATCTGGGGAGGTAAATGTAACATTGCCACCATCTGAGGCAGCACCTGTTGCTGCTTTCAGAAGAGCTGCCAATGCAGTAGAATCAAATAACTCTTGTCCGCCCCCTTCCTCATCAGTGTCCACTTCTTCATCCGAGTCTGTGACAATTTGACCATCAATTCTCTGTGAATGATCATGATAACCCTCTGCACCTGAGTAAGAACCAGTACCTGATCCACGTTCCAACTCTTCCAAGAATTGTTTAGCAGCTTCAGAGCTTCCAAAGACCATACCATCATTGTTCCCATCTGTAACTGAACCTTCAGTCTCACCATCATTATCTTCAAGATCCTTATCATCATCTTCAGCTTCTGCCCTTATGTCACGGTTCAAAATGGAACTTGGTTCTACAGATTCAATGCCACCTTCATCGGTACAATGCTTCTCCTCAACTTCCTCTTCTAGCCTTATTTCTTGGTTAGTGGAACTCGGTTCCACAAACTCAGGTTCATGAGATTCTCCAGAGACCACGGTTTCCGATTCATCTACTTGATCATGTATACTAAAATCAGCATTTCCCGGTTTTGCCTCATAAGCTGGTTCATCTTGTGGTAAATCAGAAACACAGTTCCCAGAGAGGGTTTCCGCTCTGTTCCCTTCAACTAATATGTCATCTGACACCACTTCTACTTCATTAGCACCAATCTCCCTCGTCAGCCCATTCTGTCTGGTTTCAGAATCAGATTTTAGTTCATCTTCTCTTTCGGGCCTCTTCTCAAAATCGACTTCATCAGCACCAGCAACAACAGTTTTCTTTCCATGAACTTCCACATTCCCAGACTCAGCAACAACCACTCTGTCAGGCTCAGAATCCAAAGCCACCAACTTTGATTCATTTGGTTCTTCAATATCGCAGCTAATTTTCTCAAATTCATTATCCAAGCTCACGCCAACTGGAACCTCCATGCCCTTAATTTCAGATTCCTCAATTGCCTCTACATCACCAACAACAGCTGCTCCTGTCTGCGACAAATTGACACGTACAGCTTGCACAACTGAGTCACCTCCACTAGTGAAATCCACACCATGTTCTTCGACCAGCTTACCTTGTTCTCTTTCGGGCCTCTTCTCGGAATCGACTTCATCAGCACCAGCAACAACAGTTTTCTTTCCATGAACTTCCACATTCCCAGACTCAGCAACAACCACTCTGTCAGGCTCAGAATCCAAAGCCACCAACTTTGATTCATTTGGTTCTTCAATATCGCAGCTAATTTTCTCAAATTCATTATCCAATCTCACGCCAACTGGAACCTCCATGCCCTTAATTTCAGATTCCTCAATTGCCTCTACATCACCAACAACAGCTGCTCCTGTCTGCGACAAATTGACACGTACAGCTTGCACAACTGAGTCACCTCCACTAGTGAAATCCACACCATGTTCTTCGACCAGCTTACCTTGTTCTCTTTCGGGCCTCTTCTCGGAATCGACTTCATCAGCACCAGCAACAGTTTTCTTTCCATGAACTTCCACATTCCCAGACTTAGCAACAACCACTCTGTCAGGCTCAGAATCCAAAGCCACCAACTTTGATTCATTTGGTTCTTCAATATCGCAGCTAATTTTCTCAAATTCATTATCCAAGCTCACGCCAACTGGAACCTCCATGCCCTTAATTTCAGATTCCTCAATTGCCTCTACATCACCAACAACAGCTGCTCCTGTCTGCGACAAATTGACACGTACAGCTTGCACAACTGAGTCACCTCCACTAGTGAAATCCACACCATGTTCTTCGACCAGCTTATCATCTGCTTGTTCTACAACCAAACGGTTCTCTTGCTCATCAACACCATCCAGAATTGTCCTGTCTTCAAACACCCCACCATTCTCTTTACTTTCAGTTACAACTTCTGATGTGCCATTGAGAACATCAGTTTGCTCAGGCTCTACGGCCTTCTTATTCTCTATTTCAGTCACCTCCAACTGCTTCTCGGGCACGGAGCTTCCCTCAACCACAGAGCCTACATCCTCAACAAATTTCGAACTCTCTAACGCCTTATTTACTTCACCACCTACCAAGGCCTCAACAACAGGCTCTTGGGCATCACTAACACCATTTTCTTTCACCAATTCACCAAAATTTGCATTCTTTCCCGGACCCGTCTCCACCAAAACTTCCTCCTCCGACTCCAAAACCCCACCTTTAGTTCCCAAGTTCTCCACCACAGAATTCTCACCCCCAACAATCTTCAAATCCCTACCATCACCAAAAGACTCCCTAACCACGTCCCCACTCCTCAAATCACCAAATTTCGAATCCCCTACATCATCTTCGTCATCATCATCATCATCATCCTCATCATCCAATGAGACCTTGGCAATCGGCCTCTGGCTACTGGGCAAGAAAAACTCGGAAGAATTAACAAATTTGACATGGGTATCTTCCCCTGCAATAGCTTCTACTACAGTTTCTTCATCTGTGTCTCTCACAAATGCCCTCTCCGAAGAGGCATCAAAATCCTCCTCCCCACTCACAAACCCTTCTGTCTCAGACCCACCACCATCACTTCCACCAAGTCCACCACTAAAATTATCGCCATTATCAAGTTTCAAAACATGGGTTTTTGCTAAATCGTTAATATCAGAGTAGTGTGAAGCGGGGGTGGAAGAAGAAAACGAAGAACCTGATGAGCTAGAGAGGTGGTGGTGCTGAGGCAGTTGTGAAGCAGAAAGCTTGGAGTCCATGGAGGCTGTGAGAGAGGAAAGTGAAAGTGTTTTTGGGTTTCGATAGGATTGGGTTTCTGTGGGAGAGTGAATGGAATGGACTGGACTGTACTGTACTGTACTGGGGAGGAGATAAGGTTTTAGCTTTAGAGGGACTCGGCTTCACCTCACGGGGTCGGTTTGGTTTTCTTTGAGGAGGGGGTCTAGAATCGGGAGTTCCTTTCGAGGTTCATACGACTGCTTAATTTACCAAATACTCCTTTCTCCTTAGATCTTTTTCTCCATGATTTTATTTAAATTAAATGATTTAATCAGTTATTACTTATTACTTATTAGTTTAAGGTTTCACCAGTTTTCTATTTTTCATGTCTATTTTTGCAAAATTGTTATAAATATTACATAACGATAATGCTAGACTTTGTTTTTTTCTTCATTAGGGGGAGGGTTTTCTTGGCTACTCTAACAACTGTTAGACTTTTTGTTTGATTATGTGCTTTTTTAAAAAAAAAAAAAATCAAAATGAATATTATTAAATGAAAACTTTAATTACAATAAGATGATAATTCCCTTTTCTCGGACCAAAAAAACAATAATTCTCTTTTCACGATTTATCCACCATCAATTCACAAATTTTAAATATTGTTCACGATTGAAAAAACAGTGTATTCAATTGAGATTTTAATGGATTTTAAAGTAGTTAATAGACTATTACTGATTTTATAGATTTTATGAATTATTGTTGACTTTCATACAATTCATCAAAATCTGAGGAGGAAAGATTGAAATTCTATCAAAAAATCATTTAATGAAATCCTTCCAAGTCAATGAATTTTTTAAGAACAATACTTGGGTCACCCTTTGGGGGTACCTCAAGGTCACCCCACCCCCCTCAAATCATGATTTCGGCAATGTCAGCGCATAATCGGAACCGTTCACTTTTTAGATAACATATTAAAGATCATCTCTGCAAAAAATCAAATCAATTGAAAATCGTTTGGTTATATAACTGTTGTCAATTAAATAGAAAAAATAGATGGTTTTCCATTAAAAAGTGATTTTTTTACCAAACTGTTGATTTTTTTACCAAACTGTTGATTTTTTATATTTAATTGACAACAGTTATATAACCAAACGATTTATGATTGATTTGATTTTTTGCAGAGATGATTTTTAATATGTTATTTAAAAATTGAACGGTTCCGATTATGCGTCGATATTGCCGAAATCATAATTTGGGGAAGTGGGGTGACCTTGAGGTACTCCCAAGGGGTGACCCAAGTATTGTTCATTTTTTAATACACTTAAATTTTTATGGAATCTTTAAAATTTTAAATTGATTATCCTAAATTTTTATTAAATCCTTAAAATTCTAAATTTGATACACTTAAATTTCTATGAACTTTCAAATTCTTATAAAATACATGTAAATCCCAATTGAATAAACCTCCTATTATATAGTATTGCAAATGCTTAAATTCATATAGAAAAGACTTATCGGAATTAGTTTTTATACGTACATGATATTAATATCTCACAATGTGTTACTAAACCATAATAAATTGAGCTCTAACGAAAGCAAACCAAAGTGTGAAAAATCGAAGGCAAACGGTCCATTCCAACAGAAAAGGCTCGAAAATATCTAGGATGACCAGGCGAAGCAAGTTTTTGTCAGCATTGGGGTCTCCTTGCTTTTGTCATACTACTAGGATTGCGTATTGTTTGTTTGCATTTCAAGGATCGATAGATAACGTTGGGGATGGGCTTACTTCTTATATGCTTTGTCGTTTGTTTGGTCAGTACGTGTTTCCATTTACTCCCTTTCATTCCTCATCAAAAACGGGTGGCCCAAACTCTGTAGTTTTCTCAGTTTTGGCTTATAACCAATGTAAAATTATCATGGCCAAAAAAACCAATGTAAAATTGAGTCAAAATAGAGAAAATTGTAATACCGTTGCATGTGACGTGATGATACAAATCCACATATAATAATATTGTATAACTTTATGGCTTTTTTATATTTTATCTACCTAAATTTTGGGGTCAATTTCGCTTCACCATCTAAAAAAAAATTTGTGCCAATTTACCACCTGAATTAAAAATTTGTTGCAATGTACAACCTCTTACTTATTTTATCTAAACTTTTGTTAAAAATAAGGGTATTTTGATCTTTTTAAAGTTCCTATTGTTAGAATAAAAATGGTTTTTTTATATTTTATCCGCTTTGACACAATAGAAATTAACTTGAAAAGACCGAGACACATTTTTTTTCAATAAAAATTTAGACAAAATGAGCTAGAGATGTGGTAAATTGTAACAAATTTTTAATTTATGTGATAAATTGGCACAATTTTTTTTTTTTTAAGATAGTGAAATAAAATCAATTGCAAAGAGTAGTAAAGTCTAACTTTATTACAGTCACACTAATGGTGGAAATGGGAGTTGCAATTTTGTATAATCTCGTAGCGGGCCATCGGCCTGGTTAGGCCACAAATTGCTGGCCCACATGGGTTGGGTAGGCTTCAGGTTCGGCTTGAATGGCCCATTCATTGGCCTAATATCGTGAACGGGTGAACCCATCTACTCTTCACCAAACATTTGCAAAGATCTAATTCATCAATTTTTCCTTTTCCTTTTTGGCAAAAAAGGTCAGGTTTATGTTTTTGAGTAACAAGACAATATCTTAGCTTTTATTCAAGCAACCGAAAAAACAAAAAATTAGCATTTATTTCCTAAAAACTCAAAATTTTAAGCTACTTGTTATTTAACATAGTATGTGATATATAGATTTTCTAAATAGAGTAATAATTGGCTTTTTTTTCAATTAATAAACTTCTTTATTAATTTGGTTGTAGTAATATGTTTTTTTTTCTATATACATGTAAGATGAGATTAGGGACAAAATCAGCTTTTTTTTTTTAGTTGGGGGAGGGGAATTGAATTTAATTAGGTGCATTGTGTGTAATTCTACGGCCTTCCAACAATGTTACTCAACAACTGCATGAACAAACTCAGCTTAAGTTAGACCATGAGATTGGAGGGGAGGCTACAACCCCTAAAGTGCTTCGGCTTGATCTCAAAGGAGATTGTACATGAGAAAGAATATTAACTTAATAACATTGTTTACCTATTCTCTAATTAAAGATTTGGTGGCTGAGGCATAATTAAGATTTGTGCAAAACATATCATAAAAGGTCTGCTGAAAAGGTGTAAATATCATTGGTTCTGGTGGCAAGTACTCTATGCCCCTTTGCGTCTGAATAGTGTGCAAATTCAAAGCATGAAAACAAGGATATTTGATGTGGCACATGAGATTGGCTTTTGCCAATGATTAAACCTAATAAAAAACAAAAACCCATGCATGACTAAGTATGCGTGATGCCCTCACCACTTTCTAAGGTACATGTGATGGATTGATTTTGTTCAAACCCCAAAGTATACCTACGTATGAATAAATTAATCCATTCCCTAATCCACAATGTTTTCGGTTGGTGGGCAACTAATATTGGACTCATGAATGAATACAGCCTTGGATTTAATTTGCTAATTAAATATACTTATGTGTACAAAACAAGTTTCCAATTAAAGACTTACAAATTAATGTAACAACATCTAACTTGGGTGTGCTTATTTTAATAGAGATTCATGACCTTAAATAATTGCGAGTGAGTCTACAGTCTTCTATTTAGTGTTTACAGCCTTGCAGTAGTATGAAAAGAAGGCAACTAGGCAAGTGGGTCAGAGACTCGGGGCACATGTTGTGGTTATGAGCATTAATTTCAATATTGTTTTGTACTATGAAACTTTCATACTGACAAAAATATTGCCTACACTGCACTCTTTTTATGTGCATATATTCTGCATATCCCCCCAGCAAGTTTGAGGTGATCATGAGTGATAGAGATTGTGTGTGTTAGTGGTACTCACACCAAGCTAGGCACATCCCTTGCTAGCTACTAGAAAGGGTACTCTAGCTCACATATCTGTACAAGTTATCGGATGATTCTCTTCAAGGTAATCTAATGTTCACGTTAGTTGTAATTTAATTATAATCAGAGTTTTTAATCTTCTAGTTAGGAGATTTGTTTACTTTCTTTATATAATTTGTTAAATTCCTAGTTTATATGGGTTTTCTTGTAATTATAGGAATAGATGTATTTGCTTTTTAGACCCTCACTTGTACAGGTATAAATACCTTTTTTATGTGATTAATGAGATATGCTGAAATTATTAAACCCTAAACACGTTGTTTGACATGGTATCAGAGCCACCCAAACTCCTATTCGTCAGACTTAGGTTTTTGGTGGTGTGTTAGGGTTGATCTTGATCTGTTTTCTTGTTCCTTACGTGGGAATCTCTGTGTAAATCCTTATTGCTGTGTGCATGGGATTAATCTTGCTCTATTGTTTGTTCCTTGCGTGACTTTGGTATCCACCTGCTTGCTGAGGAAAAAAACAACTATCAGTTTTTTTTCCTGTACCTATCTTCATCAGCCCAGTACGGTAGCTTGCTGCTGGCAGACGAAAGATCACTGAGCCCAGACGACGACGACTCACCGCCTCCACGACTCACTGCCCAGACGAAGACGACGACGCCGCCGCCATCCAGGGACGACGACCATTCTTGCCTTGCTGCGACGCCGTCTTCTCTTGCTGCGCCACCGTCGATCTCCTGTTTGCAACGCCGCTGCCCAGACGACGACGACGATTTGCGGCGTCGATTGTTCTTTCTACCTGCAGTGCCGCGACCCCAGCAACGCCAGCAGCGACGCCAGCGACTGCTTGCCCGACGCGACGCTGACCTGCTGCCCGCGACGCCACCTGCTGCCCGCGACGCCACCTGCTGCCGTCGTTCTCTCCTGCTTGCATCCAAGGACGACGACGCCGCCCAGAGAACGACGCCGCCGCCATCACAGGGACGCCGTTAATCTTTCCTGCTGCTGTGTGCGTCGATTCTTACTCCTCGCTGCTGCTGTGACTTGTTTTCTGCCTTGTTCCGCTGCTACAACTCAGTTTTTTGGTATTAGGTTTTATTTGGTTCCGCTGCCATTTTGCTATTTGCTATTTGGTATTAGAATTGCTATTTGCCATATTTGAATTGCTATTGGGTATCATGGCCGACTCTTCCAAGATTGATGGCAAGAAGGCTGAATTGAGTACACCTCCTACACTTCCTCCGGTTACTTTTAATGACTCAGTCATCACTCCAGAAAAGCTTGATGGCACAAACTATGGGGAGTGGGCTTTAAATGCACAGAATAAGATCCGAGGCCGGAAACGCTGGGGTTTAGTTTCAGGTTCACATCCTATGCCTACAGATCGTGATTCACCTGAATTTGAGGCCTGGGAAGATGAAAATTGCATGGTTAAGTCTTGGCTCTTGGATGCAATGACCAAAGATGTGCGTTCATTGTTCATTCGTATGGCGACAGCCAAGGAGATATGGGACGCTCTCAAGAGGCAGTATTCTGTGAGTCAGGATGGTTCCAAGGCTTATTCCCTCCATTGTCAGGTTATCTCCACTCGTCAAAATGGTCGAACTATTATTGAATATTATGGTATATTGCAGAAACTTTGGCAGGAGGTGGATGCAATTCAACCTTGTCCTATGGAATGTTCGAGAGATATTGGGTTGTATAATGATATTGTTAGTGCTAATCGGTTATATGGTTTTCTGGCTGGACTTGATTCGCATTTGGATAGTGTTAGAGGAAGGATTCTTGCTACCTCTCCTCTGCCTGATCTTCGTACTGCTTATGCTACAGTGTGTGCTGAAGCTAATCGCCAGGATGTCATGCTTGGTGGTCCTAATAATACTAGTATGGCCATGGTGGCCAGACCCTCCAGTGGTAACCGGTTCGGGACTAGAAAGAATGAGACTCGGAAATGTACTCATTGTAATGGTACCAACCATGTGGTAGAAAAGTGTTTTCAACTTCATGGGTATCCGGAATGGCATCCGAAAGGCATGAAGGCATCTCCAGGGGACTCTCCTTTTAAGGCTACCCAACTGGCTCCTAAGGGAAATTTGGTCAATACTTCTATTTTTGCTGCTAAGTCAGGTATATCTTATTGTGCTTTGCGTACTCCTGCTATTTCTTGTTCAAATACATGGATAATTGACACAGGTGCCACCGATCATATGACTTGTGATAGATATGCATTCAAATCCTTGTCATCTAGTAGTCCTAAACCATTCATTACTAATGCCAATGGTGTGTCTTCTCCAGTCCTTGGCATTGGAACTGTGTCTGTTTCGTCTCTTACCTTGTTTAATACCTTGTTTGTTCCGTCCTTAAACTGCAATTTATTGTCTGTTAGTCAACTAACTGCATCTCGTGGTTGTGTTGTTGTTTTCTTTCCTACTCACTGTATTTTTCAGGATATTCATACCAAGGAGAGGATTGGCAGTGGTAGGAGAGATGGGGACTTGTACTATCTGGATGGTGATACTTTAGGTCTGGATGGTGTAGGTCAGGCTCATCATGTTAGTGGTGCTCAGTTAGTTGCGAATAAGAAGAAGATCTGGCTCTGGCATCAGCGGTTGGGTCATCCTTCGTTTAGTTATCTAAAGCGGTTATTTCCCTCATTGTTTCGTGGTTGTAATTTCCAGGATTTCCAATGTGAAACTTGTGTGTTGGCTAAGAGTCACCGAATAGTGTTTTCTTCTAATGATAATAAATGTGGAATTCCTTTTGGTTTGGTTCACTCTGATGTTTGGGGACCTGCTCCTCTTTCTACTTGTAATGGCGTTCGATGGTTTGTCACGTTCATAGATGATTGCATGCGTATGACCTGGATTTATTTTCTTCATAATAAAAGTGATGTATGTGAAGTATTCCAATTGTTCCATCAGATGGTGAAAACTCAGTTCAATCATTCGATTCGTATTCTCCGCTCGGATAATGGTGGCGAATATGTTAACAAAGGATTGACAGATTACTTTGGTTTACATGGCATTATCCATCAGACATCTTGTTCTTATTCTCCCCAACAGAATGGGGTGGCTGAACGGAAGAATAGACACTTACTAGAGATTGCTCGATCATTGTTGATTGGTGGTCGGGTACCGACCTTCTTATGGGGCGATGCCCTTAGCTCAGCTGTGTACTTAATTAACCGCACTCCATCTAGTGTTCTCGATTTTCGGCGCCCATTGGATGTCCTTGCTGATTCTTGTGAGCTTCCGTCTATTTTGCATTTGGAACCTCGAGTGTTTGGCTGCGTTGTGTATGTCCATTTACATGGGCACCAACGTACCAAGTTGGAGCCCCGGGCTTTGAAATGTGTATTTGTTGGCTATGGTCGTGCTACTAAAGGGTACAAGTGCTATCATCCTCCGTCTCGTCGGTTCCATGTCTCTATGGATGTTACATTTCATGAGGAACAATTGTTTTATGAGTGTTCCGCATCTTCCCTTCAGGGGGAGAACGTTGGTGAAGGGACGAATGCCATAGATATGGAGTTTTTCAATGGTTTCAGGTTACAGGACAAAAAGGACGAGCAATGTAGTATCGAGCGCTCAGTGGGTACGGTGGGTGAAATACCTCCTCTGGTAGATCAATCTTGCTTACCTACAGACTCGGCGGTGCAGTGTGATAGTGATCTTTCTAATGATAGTACAACTCTCAGTCCTCATACTTCACCACTGATACAATCTTCTCCAGAGGCGTCTCATGAGGTACATCCTATTTCTCCTTCTTTTTCTGATGATTTGAGTATCCAATCTGAGTCTGAGCCTGACACCTCTAGGTATAAGCTTCCACATAGGTCAACCCGAGGTATTCCACCTACATCTTATGAACCAGATCCTAACGCCAAAGCCAAATACTCTATAAATAGTCATATGTCTTCGCATAGGCTATCCGAGTCATATAAGTCATTTGTGCATCAATTATCTTCTGTATCTGTCCCAAGAAATTTGCAGGATGCTTTAGCAGATTCAAGATGGACTAAGGCAATGGCAGAAGAAATGGAGGCATTGGTGAAAAATAAGACTTGGGAGTTGGTTCAGTTACCTAAAGGGAAGAAACCTGTGGGATGCAGATGGGTCTATGCGGTTAAACATAGAGCTGATGGTTCCATAGAGAGGTATAAAGCTCGGTTGGTTGCCAAGGGGTACACTCAGTCGTATGGAGTTGACTATCAGGAGACATTTGCTCCAGTAGCAAAGTTGAATACTGTGAGGGTGTTGTTGTCTCTAGCTGCTAATCTGGAGTGGCCTCTTCTTCAGTTTGATGTCAAGAATGCATTCTTGCATGGCGACCTTGAAGAAGAGGTCTATATGGATCCTCCTCCTGGAATTCCTGAACTGGAACAGTCAGGTATGGTGTGCAGGCTAAGAAAGGCATTGTATGGCCTAAAACAATCACCTAGAGCCTGGTTTGGACGGTTCTCCAAGTCTATGAAAGCTGCATGCTATAAACAAAGTAATTCAGACCATACACTATTTATTAAACGAAGAGGTAACAAGCGTACTGTACTCATTATATATGTGGATGATATGGTTTTGACAGGAGATGATCAGGAGGAGATGGCCTTGCTACAGACTTACCTGGCTTCTGAGTTTGAGATGAAAGAATTAGGTAACCTGAAGTATTTCCTTGGGATTGAAGTAGCGAGATCTTCACATGGAATTCTTTTGTCCCAGAGAAAGTATGTCCTTGATCTCTTGACAGAAACAGGTATGCTTGCTTGTAAGCCTGCTGCAACTCCTATTGAGCAGAACCATAAGTTGTTTGAAAGCTACAATTCTGCTCCGACTGACAGAGGAAGATATCAAAGACTTGTGGGAAGATTAATTTATCTAGCTCACACTCGACCGGATATTGCCTATGCTGTTAATGTGGTGAGTCAGTTCATGCATGACCCACGGAAATTACATATGGATGGAGTTGAACGTATCTTGAGGTATCTGAAATCCGCACCGGGTAAAGGGTTGTTATTTAGTAAACATGACCATTTGGATGTTATTGGGTTTACAGATGCTGATTGGGCAGGATCAACAGATGATAGAAGGTCTACAGCTGGGTATTTCACCTTTGTTGGTGGTAATTTAGTTACTTGGCGAAGTAAGAAACAACATGTGGTGTCTAGATCCAGTGCCGAAGCGGAGTACCGAGGTATGGCAAATGGTATTTGTGAGCTCCTGTGGCTAAGGAGGTTGTTGATAGATTTGGGGTATAAACCCAAGGTCGCTATGAAGTTATTTTGTGATAATAAATCTGCGATTGAGATTGCTCATAATCCGGTTCAACACGATCGTACGAAGCACGTGGAAATTGATCGTCATTTCATTAAGGAGAAATTAGAGGCTAAGATTGTTGAGTTCCCTTTTGTGAAATCTGAAGACCAGCTGGCTGATGTTCTTACCAAGGCTGTGTCGAGTAGGATATTTGATTGTTCACTTATCAAGTTGGGCATGTGTGATGTTTATGCACCAACTTGAGGGGGAGTGTTAAATTCCTAGTTTATATGGGTTTTCTTGTAATTATAGGAATAGATGTATTTGCTTTTTAGACCCTCACTTGTACAGGTATAAATACCTTTTTTATGTGATTAATGAGATATGCTGAAATTATTAAACCCTAAACACGTTGTTTGACATAATTTACTTTTTTTTATCTTTGTAACAATTACCAATTAAAAAAAGTAGGAAGTATATGGTTGTTATTGACTTAAATGTAATTTTAAAAATTTGACATTGGTGATGTCAGTAGCATGTCAGCACGGTGGCAAGATCCGTAAATTCTTTTTTGTTTTTGCCCGGTTGTTAATTCACATAATTTCTCTTAATTTTATTTTGGTCAATAGTGATTATCATGGTATTTTGAAAAAGTTAATTGACTAATGTGTAATATTTAAAATATTTATTGATGTTTTTGAAATTGACCTTTAAAATAATATAATTGGATTGAAAATTTGTTTTGGAAAGAGACAATTCATATAAACCTATTAATGGCCTTCAAAAAAATCCAACGAATGTAATTAAGAGGGTCCAATTGAAGATTTGTTTGGTTGACCATTGGCTTAATGGCATTTTTCTTATTAGGAAAAGAGGAAGATAAGCCACTATATTTTTTTTTTTTTTATAGAACCTACTATTTTCTGTTACTTAGGCAATAATCAAATATTAGTAATAAGAGATAAGAATGAAGAAGTTTCCTTTTATTTTATTGTTCAAGCTACTAAATAGTTCACTTTTACTTTCAAATCTCATAAAAATTTGAAAAATTCATATGGAAAGAAAAGATAATTAATACCAAATCCTCACATTCTAAATGCAATCTTCATTTGAAACGTCCTAGAGAAATGAGTCAAATGACAACCCTCTCTCTCTCAAAACCATAATATCTGTTTGCTTTGCTCTCTCTCACTAGTCCTTAGATAGTTAGCTACTAAATAAAAATTCATTAATTTTCAACCAAAATCAGAAAAACCAAAACCAAAACCAATTAAAAACCAAAAGGGACTTCCTACTTCCTCCACCGCTTCATAACCTTCCCCATATGTCCTCCTTTTTCTCTCTCTCTAAAACCATATAAAAACAGAGAGAGGGAATGAAATAAACAAATAAAAAGCATACAATACAAATACACCAAAATTTTGATAACTAATAAATACCATTCAATCAATCATTCACACCCTTCTCTCTCTGTGCACACACACCTTGTTTGGATCAGAGACGAAGAAGACACAACTCTAACTCCACAAACACCACCACCAAAACCACCATGGTTGAAACCAGACGCAGCTCTTCTTCCAAACGCGCCATATCGGCCTCCCCTCCTCCCAACCCCAAACGCTCAAAGGTACCGTCTTTAATTTCATTTAGGGCTATATGACTATATATCTCTGTGTATTTGTATACATGGGTTTTGCGTGCACGTGAATTTTATTGCATGTACGAGTTTCTCTGCAAAAATTTGTTCTTTTCCGGGTTTTCAATGCTTGATCGATTGTTGGTGAAACCCTAGGCGTCTGATGCTTCTTCGTCATCCAACAACGGCGTTCGAAACGGACCACCGGTGGAGCCCTTGGGTCCGATAAAGGAATCTGGGTCTCAATCTCCGGACTTGGAGCTCCGATCCTCTGATCCGTTGACCACTGATTCTCTGAAGGCCATTAGCGGCTCTGATGCCTCCGTGCTCGAGAGATCCCCCGATGTCGTGGCTGAAGGCAAGGCCTTGGTGTCGCCGCAGCCTTTGGGTATATAAATCTTGCTCTCTTCTTGCATGCCTTTTGGTCTAAATAAATCTGGGTTTTCTAGATTGCATGAATACTTTGGGTTTAGGGTTTGAATTTTGGTTGCGTTGGGGGTTTTGGGTTTGATTTTGAATTTGGGTTGTTGGGTTCTCAGGTGAGACTGCAGTCCGTGCCGGGTTGAAGCGGGCTAAGAAGCTTCCGAAGAGGGCTACAAAATCAAATCCCAAATTGGCGTGGGGAAAGCTTATTTCCCAGTGCTCTAAGGTGGGTTTTGTTGCTTATTACTTCCAACCTCCATGTCTTTGGTTAGCCATGTTCTTTTTGCTTTCTTAGAGAAGATCCAAAAAGCAAAAGTTGTATCCAAGCACATTCCGTTCTGCCCAATACTTTTTGTTTGCTATAAGTTGAATTGATCACATTCTGATATCTAAACGGTGATAACACGATAACTATTTTTGGGGAGGGGTTGGGGTGGGGGTATTTTCTTCCCAGTAATTAGGCATATATGTTGGTTCATGGTATTATTTTCTAGTCTGTTCCATCATTGCTTTATTTAGGATGCTTGGTTTTTTATTAAATTCGGAACAGTCACATGCAACCATATGATTTTTGCATAAACATGACACAGAGTAGCTGGGTATGTTGGCAAGTTTTACATGCCTAGACAAGAGTTATTAAATGGTGAAGGGCAAAGCTGGCATGGATTAAATGTTTTAAAGAGCATCCGAGCAGAGGGCTACACATGTTAAAAGTGGCTTGTAATTGTTTGAGAACCATGGCTTTAATTCTCTGAATACTAACATGCCTCCATCTATACATGCGTGCATGTGTGTATATATATATATGTGTGTGTGTGTGTGTGTGTGTGTGTTTATATATCGCTATGGTTAGCTCAGCACCTATCAAGTATTTCATGCATCCGTTATGGACAGCTAAAATGCATTTCATAGAATTCTGGTTGTCATATAAACTGTTAGGCTAGATATGGATGGCTTCCTTATTCTTGCCCACTTTGTATTTGAACTTAGGTATATTAGATTGCCGTTGTGTATAGAGATATTAAAATTTGAAATGCTTTTCCTGGCCAAAGAATGCCTTCTTGGCATACTTGACATTCCCTTACTTGTGAAGCCTCATATTCTTTTCTATTACAACGGAAAACTTAGAAGTATTTGACTTGGGCACTAAATTAATTATTTTAAGGGATCCATGTATTCTTATAATTCTCATTGAAGGAAATTTCACCGAAAGGTGATTGTTTTTTTTTTTTTTTTTTCATTCTGAGAGAAATGACCTGGTGTCTTCTTGACGGAATGATGTGATGACATCTAATGGGAGTAAACTTCATGACCTGGGAATTTGTCTAAAGCTTGTTTTGTAAGGCTTTAAGTGCTCCATAGTGAGGCCTCAAATTGTCAAACATCTGTTCTCCTTGTCAGTTAACGATGTGGATGAGGTACTTTAGCATGAGGGAAGTGAATGTGAACTGTCAATGTTGTTGCTTATGATCAGTTGTCTCGGTTGTACCTCTTCTTAGAAGTTTGTTTTAATTCAGTAGTGATTAGTTTAGATGTATTGGGTTTTTCGTAATACAGTTCTTCCTTCTACAATGCCTTATCGTCACCTTTTCATGCTTTCAAGTCTACCATAGCACTTTTTCAATGGTTCATTTATAGGTTCTTGTCTAGTTGTGAGGGTCTCATTATCATGGTTGGAATGAATTCAGTTAAGCTGGTTTATGATTTTTGGTTTAAGTAAGGAATGATTCTGGCTTGGCCAAGATGTTCACTTGTTATTTTGAGCTAATTTTATGTTTTGTTTCTAATGATTTGCCAGAATCCGCACCTGTTCATTTGTGATACACTTTTCACTGTTGGTCAAAGTCGTGATTGCAATTTATGTCTTAAAGATCCATCCATTAGTACTACTTTGTGTAAACTGAAGCATGTTAAGGTATTTCCTTTCGTATAACTTGTACATATAACTTGACTGGTTCTATTTGTAGATCCCCTAGGTTTGTCAAAAAAAAAAACTGCGGCTTGGCTGATGCTATCCTTTTTTCTTTCAATAATTTGAATTTGCATAGTGTGAAGGTTCGTCCACTGCAGAACTGGAAATTACAGGGGGTGAAGGTGATGTTCTAGTAAATGGCAACATTTATCAAAAAGATTCTAAGGTGATTCTAAATGGAGGCGATGAGGTTGTATTCAGTTCGTCTGGAAAACATGTTTATGTATCCTTTTTTCTGCTTTACAGCCTAGAGGTTTTTTTTTTTTTTTTTGGGGGGGGGGGGGGGGGGGGTAAGCCTTTCCCTGCAATCCCACTCTAACCCTTGTAGTTTCTTCTTGTACACTGTTTTTTCAACCTAATGCTACATCTTATAATTTTCAATAGATTCCTTGACATGCAATCAGATTTTCCAGCAACTCACCAATGATAATATAGCTGCTCAGGGAATTCCTTCGATTAGCATTTTAGAAACGCAGAGCGCTCCTGTTAACGGGATACATATTGAGGCGAGATCAGGGGACCCCTCTGCTGTTGATGGGGCATCAATATTAGCGTCGATGTCAAATGTGCCAAATGACTTGTTGTTACTTCCAGCACCTTCTAAACCTGGTGCCAATCTGCAACAAGATGCAGAGATGCCTTCTCTTCCTTCTGGCTGCGAAGGGTCAGATGGTCGTACTCCAGACATTGAGATGAAGGATAGCACTAATGTTAATGATCAGGTTTCAGGTGATAAAGATATTGTTCCACTCCCTGATACTGCCAATGAAAGCCCCAATATTGATAGCCTTGCATTGGATTCTTGTATGGATACTGATACGGGAAAGGTCTCTGGTGCAACTTATAAACTAAGGCCAATGTTCCGAATGCTTGGCGGTTCTTCTAGTGCCAACTTTGATTTAAGTGGCAGCATTTCCAAGATACTTGATGAGCAAAGGGAAATCAGAGAACTCCTCCAGGATTTTGATCCTCCAATTTTGATATCAACTAGGCGGCAAGCATTTAAAGAGAAATTGCAACAAGGAATTCTAAATCCTGATGATATTGAAGTCTCATTCGAAAATTTCCCATATTACTTAAGGTGCAGCCATTCACTTTGTTAAATTGTTGATTAGGTCATGTCATCATATGATATTGAAACTAATTTCTCTCGCTGCATATAATTTGTTTCAATTCTCTTTCCTTTTGTTTTCCTTTCATATGTGGAGAGAACAAATACATCATCTGTGGTCTCTATTCTTTAGTTGGATTCTTATTGAAATTTCCTGTATTCACGGCTTACTCATATGGTATTTTGTTTCTTATACTTTTTGCATTTTGCGTTTTTACAGTGATACTACAAAAAATGTTTTGATTGCTTCCACCCATATTCATTTGAAGTGTAGTAAGTTCGCAAAGTATGCCTCAGACCTCCCAACTGGGAGCCCACGTATATTGTTATCTGGACCTGCAGGTATTTCTGCCATATTCTTTTTGCACATAGGCTTGTAATTCTGTGGTTTATTGCTGTTATTTTTCCTTTCTTTTCTTTATTAAACCATTATGTTTACATTGTGTTTTCTAAACTTTTGTTTAGGTTCGGAGATATATCAGGAAATGTTGGCAAAGGCACTCGCGAAACATTTTGGTGCTAGATTGCTAATTGTTGATTCTCTTCTCCTGCCTGGTGTATGTTCTTTGATATCTCCATTTGATTGCTTTTAACTAGAATCATCTTCTTTGTTCTCCAAGTTTTTTTTTTTTCCTGTTTTCCAAATCCTTCATCTTTGAGTAATCCAAGCTGAATTGTATTTTTTTTAATGAATATTTGTTTTAATATACTTACGTAAACTCAGGGACCAGCACCCAAAGATGCTGATTCAGTTATTAAAGAAGTTTCAAGGCCCGAAAGAGCTTCTGGGTTTGCTAAACGAGCTGCACAGGCTGCTGGATCAAAGCATAAGAAACCAACCTCTAGTGTTGAGGCTGAAATTACAGGTGGATCCACTGTGAGCTCGCAGGCTCCGCTAAAGCAGGAGACATCTACTGCATCATCCAGAGGCATTACATTTAAACAAGGCATGACTTCTGTTCATAACATGTTGATCATGCAGTGACTTTCTTTTTGGTTATTGATCCAGAATTTTAATTCAACACTTTCTCAGTCTCTCATGTGCTAATCCTTGTAAACTTTGCAGGTGATAAGGTAAAATTTGTGGGTCCCATGCCTTCTCCTCTGCCGTTATCTCTAAGGTACTTTTTTTGCATGATGGTATGAAATGTTATGTCTCCCTTCTATTCTGAAGCAAGAAGAGAATTTGTTGTGCCTCAATGTTTGACATGTGACATCTATCGTAACTGCCATTCATTGCATTTTTGCTTAAATTTAATTTACGAATTTACTTCTAGTTCACTTGAAATGATGCTGGAGGTACAAACAGTTCTAAAACAATTGTCTTACTTGGAGGTGCCGTGTCAATAAATTACAAGCTTGTGGGATAGGTTGAGACATGTGAAATGCCAACTTCATGGCAGTTTGTGGAACATTTTGTAGTAGTCTTTGTTCAAATAGTATTTTCCAAACTGAACATGTTGTTTTAGTATCTGTAATATATATTTTTAATTAGTCTTTACCATTCCAAATGTTTATAGATTGTCTACCATAAAACTCCTTGGACTTGTGTTCCCCCCCACCCCTCCATTTGTACATTTTTAAAAATTCCTTCAGTTTGATTCGCAACATATATTTTGTGAGAGAGAGGGAGAGGGAGAGGATGTAGATGCTATTGTTTTACACATCATAATGTAGAAAAGAGGAAATAAATTGCTTGCATGCACATGAACAAGACATAATAAGCATCCCCCATGAATTCCGTAGACCATTGATTGGGAAGTGATTTTGGTTCTAATTTCTTTTTTCTGCAGGGGACCAATGCCTGGCTGTAGAGGCAAAGTTGTTCTTGCTTTTGAAGAAAATGGATCCTCAAAAATTGGGGTTAGATTTGATAAAGTGATACAAGATGGCAATGATCTTGGTGGTCTTTGTGAAGAAGATCATGGATTTTTTTGTTCTGGTGATTTTCTAATATCATGATTTTTCTATCACTACATGCTTTTGCTTTATTTTTATTGCTGTATGCTTGTGTTAATAATTGATGCTTATTATGCAGCTAATAATTTATGTCACTTAGATGGTCCTGGAGCTGATGATATTGAAAAGCTTGCTATTAGTGAACTTCTTGAGGTACTCATCGCCCTTTACTGGACCAAGATAGTTGCTGTTGTTCTTATAGAAAAAAAAAAGATAGTTGCTGTTCTGGTATTAAAATTTAAAGCACTCTTGTGCAGGTTGCATCAAATGAGAGTATAAGTGATCCTTTGATATTGTTTGTGAAAGATATAGAAAAGGCAATGGCAGGTAACTCAGATGCATATACCGTCTTAAAGAGTAAGTTTGAAAATTTGCCAGAGAAAGTTGTAGTAATTGGCTCCCATACCCAGTTGGACAATCGTAAGGAGAAGGTAAGAGGTTGAGGATTTTGTTCAGTTAGCTTATTTTAAACTATTTTCGGTTTGACATTGAACTATATTTCATGTTTTCCAGTCCCATCCCGGTGGTCTTTTGTTTACGAAGTTCGGTTTCAGCCAAACAGCTTTGCTTGATCTTGCTTTTCCGGTATGCCAGTTGCCAGTATCTTCTTTTTTTCCTTGTTGTTTGTGGGCATGTATGATTGGTTTCACATATGTGAGTGTTGCTGCCTATTGCTATGTCCTTTTTGGTTGCTATATCATCATCTGTGATAATGTTAATTTTGATTTTAGACCTTCATAAATGTGCGACGAAGTGCATGAATTTCTAGGCTGTAGTACTTGCAAGAGAATTTCATGAATTTTTATTCAACAACCATATTCTTATCTGCTTATATAATTCCCTGTATGATTTAGAGTTTGGAACTATTTTAGCCTTTTAGGCAATTTTTATTGACATATTGTTGGTTGCTTTTAAAATAAAGATGACACATTTACTGGTGGTTTCAGGATAACCTTGGTGGTAGGCTGCCTGATAGGAGCAAAGAAACCCCTAAAACAATGAAGCAGCTTAGTAGGATTTTCCCCAACAAGGTGACAATACAGCTGCCCCAGGTAATGTGCCTTTTTCTTATATGTTTATTGTTCTGTTTGTTATTTACTTGAATGCAATAATATATTCATCTTCCCTTGTAGGATGAAGCCTTACTTTCGGATTGGAAGCAGCAGTTGGATCGTGATGTTGAAACTTTGAAAGCAGAGTCAAATATTGTCAGCATTCGCTCAGTGAGTGCATCTGATCACATTTTGTATTTTTTCTTTATTTTGGTGGTGGTTCTGTCACAAAAATATGTTTTTAAATGTACATTTTTCTATTCAAGCTCTGGACTGTTTTTGACACTCATGGTATATATAGTTTTCTCTTGTATGCTGTTTATAAATATCCACACATGTGCGCAAACACCATTTGTGCACTCATTCAAAAACATACATGTGAAGATGGAGCAGATGCTCTTTGTAACATGCATCTGCATGTGATAATTCAGTTCTCTGATGATATATCTTATAACCCGTAACTTTTTATTTTTTTAGTTAGCATTTTAGTGTATATTGTTTTGTTTTACCATTTACTTTTCTAGTTCTTGATATTTACAAAAGGCATAATGATTTCAGGTTCTAAACCGTATTGCTCTGGATTGCCCTGACCTTGAAAGTCTGTGCATTAAAGATCTAGCGCTTACAAATGAAAGTTCGTATTCTTGAACTCTAATCTTGTAGTGCTGAACACTTTGCAGATGATGTTGACTGAAATATTCACTTGTGCTGTTAATTTGTATAATATTATTTTTATTTTTTAATAGGTGTTGAGAAAGTAGTAGGATGGGCATTAAGTTACCACTTCATGCATTGTTCCGAGGCTTCGGTTAAAGATGACAAACTTTTTATTTCTACCGAAAGGTTGTACTATTTTTTAGTATAGTATATAGTTTAAATGTGCTGTCTATTCTCTTTTTGCTAATGACTGTCTTGATGTTTTTTATGTTGCAGTCTTAAGTATGGACTGAACATTCTACAAGGCATTCAAAGTGAAAACAAGAGCACGAAGAAATCACTGAAGGTTTGTTGATTTATTTCTTTGGTGCCTCCATAAATTCTTTGCTACTCTGTTTCTGAAGAAGAAATGCAAGTTAAATTTTTTTAATAAAGAATTATACTGTATTTTGTAGTGGGCTTAACTTCATGTGTTTGCAGGATGTGGTCACCGGAAACGAATTTGAGAAAAAACTTCTTGCTGATGTTATTCCACCGACCGACATTGGGGTTACTTTTGATGACATTGGAGCCTTGGAAAATGTGAAGGACACGCTGAAGGAGTTGGTGATGCTTCCTCTTCAGAGGCCGGAATTGTTTAGCAAAGGACAACTGACTAAGGTTAAAGCAGTGAAATTCTTTTCATATGCATGTGTGTTTTCTCCACTGTGGAAAGTAAAACAGTTCTTTACTGGGGCTTCACTTGCGTGGTTGCTTTCTGATTATCGTTACTCTTTATACAGCCTTGCAAAGGAATCTTGCTGTTTGGTCCTCCAGGTACTGGAAAAACTATGCTTGCAAAGGCTGTTGCAACTGAAGCTGGTGCAAACTTTATTAATATATCAATGTCGAGTATTACTTCAAAGGTATTTTTGCATATTATTTGGTTGGATGTTTATTTTGTGAGACCTCTCGACTTCATATGACCCACTTCATTTTTGTTGCAGTGGTTTGGGGAAGGAGAGAAGTATGTTAAAGCAGTGTTCTCCTTGGCTAGTAAAATTGCTCCTAGTGTTATTTTTGTTGATGAGGTTGGTGTGACACACGTATATACTTGTGCTATGTACAAGGATCTTGTTATTTTTCATCTCTTCCTTGAGCTTTCTCAATTGGAAAATGCTATTTACACAAAGTTTTTCAAAAGCTGACATGGCGGATGAGATGGCGTGCCTCACATATTAGACTACACCCGGGTATTTAGCAGGCCACAGGTGGATTTTGAAGTGGCACTGCCATGCAAGATGCCCTGTCAGTTTATATGACAGTTTTTGCAAAACCCTTTTTGCCTCTAGTTCCACTCAGTTTTCTTCTAATGAAAAAATTATTCTTATTAATGGCTACCGTTGTAGGTTGACAGCATGTTAGGAAGACGTGAAAATCCTGGAGAACATGAGGCTATGCGTAAAATGAAAAATGAGTTCATGGTGAACTGGGATGGTTTGCGTACAAAGGATAAAGAACGTGTATTAGTACTTGCTGCTACTAATAGGCCTTTTGACCTTGATGAGGCCGTTATTAGGAGGCTTCCAAGGAGGTAAAGTTGTATGTTTTATTTTACTTCATCTGTTATATATCAAATGTAAGTATCACTGACTTTCTATTTACAATATTATAACTATGTGCAGATTGATGGTTAACTTGCCAGATGCCCCAAACAGAGAAAAAATATTGAGAGTTATTTTAGCCAAAGAAGATTTGAAACCTGATGTTGACTTGGAAGCAGTTGCAAATATGACTGAAGGGTATTCTGGAAGTGACTTAAAGGTTGACTATTAATTTTTCATAGAACCATCCTTGTCTCTGTAAATATGTAGTTTTTTTTATGTAATGGATTGCCCTCTTTTTTTTGGTGGTTGCAGAATCTGTGTGTTACGGCAGCTCACCGCCCCATTAGGGAAATTTTAGAGAAAGAAAAAAAGGTTGGTGTGGTTACCCTTATCAATTTCTTCATTGTTTTTATTTGAAGCCTGTCTATGTTCCGTGAAAGTTGAATTTCCTTGACAGGAAATATTCCCACTATTTATATTCCAACCTTAATCAACTAATCAAGCCTGAGTCCAAAAACCAAAAACCATACCTTAATCAAGCCCATAAATCTATAACTTCTTGTACTATCGAGCTCTTCCTTTGAGAACTTGAGGAGGAGTAGGTGCCTAGGACATATTTTGTCATATGCTTCAAGAGGAAAGATTGCATCATGTAGTGACCTCAATCATGCATGTTTTCTTTTCACGTGCTGTAACTATCCTCTGCTTTCATTTGTTTTCATGACATGCATTCGTTTTCCTGTAAACTCACTATCTTGGATTCTACTTGTTATTCAGTCTTGGCTCTGGTCTTTCTTCTTTTTTCCCTTTACTCCTTACTAAATTAGAAGAAGTGGGATTACTGTTTGAGCGAACTGGTAGTGTGGCATACAATGATACATGGCCCTCAAACAGTAACAAAATTTTTTTCATTTGCAATTGATTTTTTAAACTTGGCATAGTTGAGACTGGTGTGTTTGGTTATAAATATTTGTTTCTCCACTTATCTCAGGAGAAAAGTTTAGCTTTGGTGGAGAACAGACCTTTACCTGGGTTGTATTGCAGTGCCGACATTCGTCCTTTAAAGATGGAGGATTTTAAACATGCGCATGAGCAGGTATTGTTGTGACTATACAAAAAAGTGCTGAATAAATTTAAACTTTTTTGTTGTCTTGGTGTTTTCCTTGCTTAAATATTGAGTTGGATGCAGGTTTGTGCAAGTGTGTCATCGGAATCAACAAATATGAATGAGCTCCTCCAGTGGAATGACCTATATGGAGAAGGTGGTTCAAGAAAGAAGAAATCTCTGAGCTATTTTATGTAGATGAGGTATAAATTTTTGTGTATAGGAATCCTTGTTTTGTTCATTCTTCTTTATCCAGCTCAATGCATGGCAAGATGGGACCTACAATATTCATGGAAATCCCATTGCAGGTCCTCTTACCATTTGTATGATATATATAGGTTTTTTTTCCCGCCCTTTTTTAATTTATATTTAACATCAGTTAGGAATGTGGTTTCCCAATTTATATTTAACATGAGGTTATATGACTAGCCTTTTCTTTTTCATGCTCTGGGGCCCTTTGCCTGTACATACTAATTGATTAATGGACAACTGTTTGCATTTCCAGTTGTAACATTAAATAAACAACGTTTGAATGAAATGATACAAATTTAATTATATTCTTCTCCGCCAACCAGATATCTAGTATGATTGGATATAAGCGAAGCGAATGTTACAGTGTTAGCTTCTGTGGAGTGTGGTCAGTTACTTTCACATTCACTGCCCACGGTCCCCTCCTAGGCTCCTAGCTAATGCTATCATGTTAGCTCTATGCCTTTCTGCCGTGACCGTGGGTGGGCTTTCCTCAACCTCCACTTAAACTTTCAAAACCTGATGATTTTATAGGATAGGATAGCTGCCTTTTTCATGCAATCTATTTATGGCCCGTTTGGGAGTGCTTTTGTAAGAAGTGTTTTTATTCAGTAGCGTTTTCATTAGAAGTGCTTTTGTTAGAAAGACAAATTTTAGAGATAATTAGATTTGGTTCTTTAAAAAAAAACAGTTTTTAGATAGAGACTGTAGGTGTTTTAAAATTTATAAGAAAATTCTTTTAATTCATAATGAAATCTTTTAATTTATAAGAAAATAATAAAGTTCTTTTTCAATTTGAAGGGTATTTTTTCTATTAGGGTGTAGAGTGAGCTTTGTTGAGGCTGCTGTCCAAATTTTCGAAATTAAAACTTAATATGAAGCCGGCAAAGAAGAAAAATAAAAAGATTTGATTAAAAACTCTAAATCACTACTGATCTTAGTCTAAAAAAGGCTCATAAAATAAACTTGATTAAGTTTCTCATTTTTTTATTTTCAAAATGCGCTTTTAAGTGTTTTTATAATTTAAAAGCGCTTTTACATTTTTTTACCAAACACAACCAAAAGCGCTTTTAACTATGTGAAAACGCTTTTAAAACTTTTAAAAGCACTGCCAAAGTGCTAAACCAATCCTTGAGAAATTTCAACCAAAAAAAAACATTGAAACTAAACATGTTGCCTAAGATGCAATGGGCCCACTAAGTCTGGATCTGGGAGGAAAATTCTATATGCACAAAGAGAATTTATAGAAAAAACATCCAACTTCATTTCAACATATTCCATTTTATTCATGGTGCATTGAGGAAAAAAAAAAAGAAGCTTTGGCAGTATTTTTCCTGATTTAGATGGTGGGTGCAATGGTGCATGAAGCAGATGATATGTATAGTTGTGTATGAATGAACTTGGTGTGGCCCAATGGGCCTTGGGTTTCAAATCAATGTTAATAGTTTTTGTGTATGAATGAACTCGGCCTGGCCCAATGTTCCGCTGAGTTTTGAAAATTAGAGGTGTGGGTAGCGGTGTTGGACAAACACGACATGATTGAATGGAATAATAATGATGAATCTTACCGACCGGTTTGGGAGTTGTGACTCAGCATTGCTCTGCCTTTGCCACCTCCGTCTTTTATATTCATCCCTCTGCCTCTGAAATCTGGATAGAATTGAAGCACAAAATTCAATACCGAATTGAACCACTGAACAGAAACGAAAGCAGAAGCGCATCTTAGCCCCATGGAGCTCATGTCTCATTCCTCCACCTTTCTCCTCCCTTCGATCACGCCCAACCACCCACCGCTTCTAACTTACGCACTTGTGGTGCTTAACCAGAGCCTTCCGAGATTCGCCCCCCTGCTATGGAAGCACGGTACTTATCCTACACCTTCTTTTTATTTTCCTTGTGTTTCTCTGAGCTTTTTGTGTTGCGTGTTTGTTTAGAGCAGCACAACTGCGCTTGTGTGCGGATGGAGGTGCGAATCGCGTCTACGATGACATGCCTCTTCTATTACCTCACGAAAATGCCTTAGATGTTCGAACAAGGTTCTTATTTTATCTTATTTTATTTTTGGCCTCAAAGTATTGCCTTTGATTGGTTCAATTCTTTGGCTATTAGTTGACTTCAATTTTTTTTTTTTCGTCTATGAAGTCGTTCAAATCTTTAATTGGGGCAGTTTCTGCTTGCTTACTTAATTTTATATAATTTCAGTTTGGCAGCACCTGACTCGGTAACTTTAGCGATTCGTTCACATATTGAATAAATTAGATGCTTCTCTGTTACTCAGTAACTCAGTAACTCGGAATCAACATCTTTTGATACTGACTGAGTGACTGCTGATATTTGTGGCAGGTACACACCTGATGTTATTAAAGGCGACATGGATTCGATTCGGAAGGATGTCTTAGAATTTTATTCTAGTATGGTACGTGAGTCTGAATGAACGCCAATCTTCTGCATAATTCCCAAAGTTTTTAGCTCTCATTCTTTTTCATATCTGGCAAACTTGTGTAACTGATTGATGAGGTTGTCCTTAAAGTTGTGTAAAATGATTCCACCTATATACGGATATAGTTCACAGGCGGCATGAGTTTTCAATGCATTTTATATCATTGTGGTTCTATTGCTCCTTGAATTGCATACATGTGGTGCTCTGGTGGTCTCACAGGATGTCTTTGCTTCGCTATTTGAATGTAGGGAACCAAGATAGTTGATGAATCGCATGATCAGGACACCACTGATCTACACAAGTGTGTATCATATATATGTGACTGGGCAACAAACCTAGACAAGTCTAACGTGAGTTGCATATTATAATCACTTGGAAATTCGTTTTGTGTCTTCTGCTTTGAACTTTGCTCTGATTTTCTAGGTGCTTTTAGTTAAACTTGCCATTGCTAAACATTTTCCTTGCAACTTATTTGGAATTGAGTAGTCAAATTTATTGTTTGCTGGTATTGACATTTTGCTTAGTTGGCTGTACAGTAGTTGATTTTCTTCTCAATGTATTGCCAGCTTTGCATTCTGGTTGCTGGAGCACTTGGTGGACGGTTTGACCATGAGATTGGAAACATCAATGTCTTATGTAGATTCTCAACCATTCGAATAATCCTTTTGTCTGATGATTCCCTCATCCACCTTCTTCCGAGTACGCACCGCCATGAGATCAACGTCCAATCTTCCGTTGAAGGTCCTCACTGCGGACTCATCCCCATTGGAAAGCCATCTAGAAGTACTACAACCACTGGGCTCCAGTGGGATCTTGGTGAGTATTTCTCAATGGCATAAGGCTAGTTTTGTAGTTGTACAATTTGTAATTGGAGTCCGACTCATTCTTTACTTTTTCCTTTTCAGCTGAAATGGAGACAATGTTTGGTGGTTTAATAAGTACCTCAAATATAGTCAAAGGAGAGAAAATAACAGTGCAATCTGATTCAGATCTGCTGTGGACTATTAACTTAAAGAAGATGTAGTGTATTTAAAGATGTCGTGCACAAGCCACAGATCTGATAATCTTTTCTTGCATTGTCAGGGTTCCTTCAATTAGTGTAGGTTGATCTTCATGTTTATAATTAGATTTCGACTACGTTTTCCACTTTTCTTTGGATAATTGTATATTTATTTGAATGACGATTTAGTTTCTTCTTATGTATAAGCTCCGTCCGATCAGATTGTATATTCTTAATTCTATTCTAAAGCATCTCATTTATGTCAAACATGTTGGATTTCTTGGAATCAGAGTGTTTATATTTTACGTAATAGAATGTCTAACCAGTGAGCTGGAAAAAGTTTTGTTGGAAATGAATGTAGTACAGAGCTATTCCCCATGATGATTAGTTACAGGGCATGATGTGTTGTACAACATCTTTTGATGCCAAGCACATCCTCCCAAATGCTGCCTGCATTCACTTGTTAGCAAATGTATGCATTTGGTTTGCAAGGCTGGCCACAGTGAATGGTCTAAATTTACCCTTAGTCAATAACCTCTTTCTAGAGCAGCTGAACTGTGGGATGACCATTACCATTTTTTATCCAAAATTTGATTTGCGTTCATATTTGTTATTTATTTGTCCTTATAGTTTCATTATTTACCACAAAAATGAACTAAAAATAAAATAAACCCTATGATTTGGACCAAAGTGATAACAAAATGAAATTACAAGGAAGAAAATGACAAAACAGGAATAAAGGTGAAAATTTAGTCAAACAAAGGGACCATTAGTGTCTTGTGTGTCTTTTGGCCTTTATACAAAAACTAAAGACTGAGACTTTAGCTTTCCCAGTAGAAATACTGTGACCGCCTTAACGGTTCCGGTTCTGTTTTGGCGGCAAAATCCGAAAGGTAAAATCATGAATTAGGGATTTGGGATTTGGGACTATAGCTACTCTCTTCCTCTCCATATGTCTAAACTTTCGCAATCCACATTTTTTTATTGAATTCAAAGAAGTTTTGTTGCCCTCCAATTCTCGTAAACCCCTTTCTGCAGTTCCTAGGGCTTTTAGTTTTTCTACTCACAATCGTATCATTCCAGTGCATTTCCATTCAGAACAGTGCCATATTCATGAGCTACAATGCGTGGTTTATGAATTAGGGTTCCAATGGCGGAAGCAACAACCTCATCCGATTCTCCGACTATAAAACCCATTAACAAGAGCGTGGTGCACAGAATCTGCGCCGGCCAAGTCATTCTCGACCTCTCCGCCGCCGTGAAAGAATTGGTCGAGAACAGCCTCGACGCCGGCGCCACCAGCATCGAAATCGCTCTTAAAGACTACGGCAAAGAGTGGTTCCAAGTCATCGACAATGGCTCTGGCATTTCGCCCAACAACTTCAAGGTCCTCGCGCTCAAGCACCACACGTCCAAACTCGCCAGTTTCCCTGACCTCCAGTCTCTGACCACGTTCGGCTTCCGAGGCGAGGCCTTGAGTTCTCTGTGTGCTTTGGGGAACTTGACCGTGGAAACCAGGACGAAGAACGAGCCGGTCGCCACGCACTTGACTTTTGACCATTCGGGTTTGTTGGTTGCCGAAAAGAAGACGGCACGGCAAGTCGGTACTACCGTTACCGTGAAGAACTTGTTCTCGAATTTACCGGTGCGTTGCAAGGAGTTTAGTCGCAACATTCGGAAGGAGTACGGAAAGCTTGTTTCCTTAATGAATGTATGTGAATCATAACACATTGTTTGTTTGAGTTGGATTTATGTTACTTGATCATAATTTATATAATTAGCGTGATGTGTGAATTTTAGGCCTATGCCCTTATTGCGAAAGGAGTTCGGTTAGTGTGCACGAATGCTGCTGGTAAAAATGCAAAGTCTGTGGTGCTTAAAACTCAAGGAAGTGGTTCCCTTAAAGATAACATTGTCACACTGTTTGGGATGAGCACGTTCAATTGCTTAGAACCTCTGAGCATATGTGTATCTGAAAGTTGTAAGGTTGATGGTTTCCTTTCCAAGTCTGGACAGGGTTGTGGACGCAACATGGGCGATAGGCAGTTCTTTTATGTGAATGGTCGGCCGGTGGATATGCCTAAAGTCACCAAGCTTGTGAATGAGATGTATAGAGGAGCAAACTCCCAGCAGCATCCCATTGCAATAATGAATTTTACTGTTCCAACAATGGCATGTGATATCAATGTAACTCCTGATAAAAGGAAAGTGTTCTTTTCTGATGAAAGCTCAATGCTGGTTGCTCTAAGGGAGGGTTTGCAGCAGATATATTCTTCAAGTAATGTTCGGTACTCTGTTAATAAAGTTGAGGAGCCTACTAAGGAAGCAGGTAGGTCTGAGTTGTGTTCTCCTCGTCAAGGGTCTCATATGTTTCTGAAACAATCATTTACGGATGACGCTGATTTGGAAGAAGTGTGCATTGCCACCCCGGATGGTTTGCAGCAGATACATTCTCCAAGTAATGCTCGTTACCCGGTTAATAAAGTTGAAGAGCCTGCTAAGGATGCAGACAGGTCTGAGTTGCTTTTTCCTCGGAAAAGGTCTCATATGTTTCTGAAGCAATCATCTAAGGGTGACGCTGTTCCTGAAGAAGTTCTTGATGAGGATCACATTGCGGAGGATGATGATCTTCTGAAAGCTGTTGAAACTGACTCTGAGCGCACTCATGATGTAGGAGGGTCAAGCCATGAAAATTCAATGGGCAAAGACTTCTCTCTAAGAGTACACGCCACTAAGAAGGTCGATGGCAGTATGCAATTAATTACGCATCTCAATAGTATGACAACTGATCAAACTCGTTCCCTTTCAAGAGGGGTGGAAAATGGAATTGCTGCAAATGGAGATTCATGTAGTCGTTCAATCCGTGTTCAGTCATCCCTTAACAAATTTGTAACTGTAAATAAAAGAAAGCTTGACAATATTAGTACAATGCTGTCTGAAATGCCTGTCCTAAGGAACCAAACTCTTCATTCTGAATCCAAGAATAACACTTTTGATTTGCATGCTGCTGGTTCAAAATTCCCAGTTCACCAGGTTGATGATTCTGGTGAGGTTGATAATTCTGCCGAAGTTGACGAGAGTGAGCCATCCAAGTATCTTAAAACAGACAAGATCCTCAATAAAATTAGAGGTCCAATTTCTTCTGGAGGAAACACTAAAGATGAAGAACATGGGGTGGTAAGTGGGTTTGTACTCAATTTTCTAAACTTGTTTGCTTTGAGCTTAACCAGTACAATACTAACAAGTTTCTCTGTAGTGAAATTAAATTATTGAAAGCTGAAGAATTTATTTCTGATGTTTTGTGGCCCTAGGTTTTTTACATTATGGCCTTCTTTTGTGATATAATTTTTAAGGTTACTTTTCACCTTTACAGTAAAGGTTTGTCTTGGAGATGACAGAAAGCCCTATAATTTGTAGAACTTTGGCATATATGTATAAAACAATTAGAAAATTGTAGGAAAATAAATCAAGGAAGAAAGATGACTGTTGAGCTGCTCAAGGAGCATCTATTATGAATATGCTTCAGAGTTTTTTTGACATGTTCTGCTGCTCTAGGAGCAATATGTTAGGCATGTAGTTTGAAATCACTAAAGCAATGAACACTTCAGGTCACTTGCTTTTAGTTCAGCTTTAAGGCAGAATCAATTGTGTAGTATCTTCATCGGGATATGGTTGTGGGTGACATTTCTTGTAAGATTTGCGAAAATAACCTCTTTATTTGTCCCTCTTGAAAACCGTGATGATGACTGAAATAGCTATAGACGCCTTTCAGTTTTGTCGCTCCCAACTGGATTTTAAACTTTGTGGTGTCCAACTCTACCATGTCATTACAGGATTTACAGGATCAACAGAAACCAGTGCCTCTTGCTAATATGGCATCAACTGCTTCACCTAGCAGGGACTCAATAAGTTTGTCTGAGGATCTTCCAGCTTCAGCTCCATCACCTTCTTGTATACTGTCAGATACTCCAAAGCCTTCTTCTGGTCTTATGATGTGTTCCACCTTGAAATTTAGTTTTCAAGACCTAAAGACAAGGTGGCAGCAGAGGTTGTCTAGATTGCAGTCGAGCATTCCTGGTGGAGTAAAAGCACAAAGGTTTTTAGAGTTGTAACCATTGAAGTAGGCCAAAGTATTATTGCATTCTGTTTCTGATGGAGTTGATTTTAATGGTCACTAGCAGGTGCTTTGCTGCTGCAACACTGGAGCTTTCTCAACCAGAAAACGAGGAGCGGAAAGAAAGGGCTTTAGCTGCAGCTACTACCGAGTTGGAAAGACTTTTTAGAAAGGAAGACTTTGGTAGAATGAAGGTTGTTGTTTGCATTAACTCATCTTTTGTGCACTTCTGTGCTATTACTAAAATCAGGTTTCTTGACTGGAAGACATGATCATTTCTAATTTTTTTCATTCTATTTTTCCTGCATGCATGCATGGAATTCCTAACTAATTTACTCTATGCATGCATGGAATTTCTGATTATGTTTAGTTGGTACTGACCTCCAGTTTCTTCCCAATTCTTAGGTAATTGGGCAATTCAATCTTGGCTTCATCATTGGGAAGTTAGATCAAGATTTATTTATTGTGGATCAGGTATTTTTCATCCATGCTTGTGAACTAGTTTAATGTTGGGTGATTTATTCTTGTTAATTCGTCTCTCTTCAAAATTTTGCACTGTATTTACATATATACTTAATTGAAAAGTGGTACCTGATACAGTCATTTCCGTTTCCAGCATGCAGCTGATGAGAAGTACAATTTTGAGCGTCTGTCAGAATCTACCGTCTTAAATCAACAGCCTTTGCTTCGGTGAGTCATTTTTTAATCCCTCTATCGGACTTATCCTTATCCCTCGGAATGTAGGATCATTGTTGCAGTGTGCTAAATACCTGAATAGTGAAAAGTACAAGAACCTATATATACTCCATCTCTGCTAAACCTTGTCAGAAACTTCACTCTAAGAAGACATCTCTTATGAGCCACCTAGTATTTAGCGTATGACACTGTATTTTTGGGTGTTTAGCAGCATCACATTATTAAAGTATTAAAGTTTCAACTGGAAAATGCTTTTGATTCCTTATTCAGTCCCAATTTTTTGGAATTCACACCTGTTATTATTTTTCAAAGTCACTTTTAGGGATAAGGAAAATCAATCAGTACATATGTTCACATTTTTAGCTGAAAAGTTGGATCTACATTAGTTGGTCATTCAAAGTAGGTGAGTCCATTCACTTCATAACTGGGTTTCCTGTGGGCATGGCATGTTTGAGCTAGTGTAATTCAACTAGTATGTCAAACCTTTAATTCATTTTCATTGTGTGGCTAGCAGAGAACCTGTTCACCTTTCCTATTCTCAGAATTTTTTGAAATTGGACATTGTTATGTCCTGCCGTTCTAGAGGCAAATTCAGATCCCGTAAGTGTTGTCTAATATGGAAACTGATAGAGGTTTGGCCGTTTGGTATTCTTTCCAAAAAACTGTTTTTTGTTTTCATTAGTTATAAATATGGATGAAATACGGAAGAAAATTTTCAAAAATACCTTTTGAATGGAATACCAAACAGTAGTAATTTAAATGAAGTGCTTAGAAAAGAACACAAGGTTCTTCCTTGCTTGTTTTCTCCTTGCAATAGCCTTTTCTTTTACATTCATGCTGTTATTTTGTTCTGCTTATCAAGTTCTGAAAGCTTATTTACACATTTGAGTATGTAGGCCATTGAGGTTGGAGTTATCTCCTGAAGAAGAAGTAGTTGCTTCAATGCACATAGACACAATCAGGTGCAAACTCTTTCTGGCTATTTTCTTCCATAAACATATTTCTTCATTAACAAAAAGTTTTATTTTCTGACCACATGGTTTCTGGTTCCAATCTTAGGAAAAATGGATTTTCTTTGGAAGAGGATCCACATGCTCCACCTGGGCAACATTTTAAATTGAAAGCTGTCCCATTCAGTAAAAACATAACTTTTGGAGTTGAAGGTACCCCTTGTTTTCAAATATTCCACGTTGGAGAGTTATAAACTTAACAGTCTCTGTGAATTTATATTCACAAAGTTCAATTTGAGAGTCTAGGAATGACTGACCGCCAAACAGTGCAACTAATATCTGCATTTGAATGTCCATGTCCATAATATTCTGCCTAATCAAACTATGCATCAAATGTTTGCCTTCTATAAAAGCCACATCACCTTCACAAAATGGTGCACGCAATACATTAATTATTATTGTTTGTTTAAACAGATGTTAAAGATCTGATTTCCACCCTTGCTGATAGTCATGGGGAATGCTCAATCATTGGTAGTTATAAGATGGACACTGTTGACTCTGTTTGCCCATCCCGAGTTCGTGCAATGCTGGCATCGCGTGCATGCAGATCATCTGTTATGATTGGAGATCCCCTTGGAAGAAATGAGATGCAGAAGGTAATACTCTCTCTCTCTCTCTCTCTCATTTCTCCTTCTTTATCTGGATAAGTTATCCTTGGGAATAGGTTTGAAATGGTTACATATTCTGACTTAAATCAACTGTTCCAGATTCTTAAGCATTTGGCAGGTCTGAAGTCTCCTTGGAATTGCCCCCATGGCAGGCCAACTATGCGCCATTTGGTTGACTTGAAAAGCATACACAGAAGTTCAAAAGAAGACGATGATGCAGACTGTTGATGGATCTTTCCCTAACCTTGAGTGACCACCTGATGGTCACCTAACTTATTTTGTTCCCAACCTCACAAGTTGATGATAACAGTTAGTTGCCTTCCAAGTACTGGCAGTGGCACTCATGTATATATTAATATCAGGGGATGGGATTCTTGGTCCTCTTTCAACTCTTGATTTCCCCTGTAGTGTAACTCAACTAAAGCATGAGGGACTGGAATATTTATCTTGTATGCGGCCATGCACGCATTTACAACTTTTGATGCTGGAATCTATATCAAACTTTCATCTGCCATTTTGGCATTTGATAGTTCCACTTTTTTTCGGCCTTGTTTATCAAATTTCTAACCTCTTTTTCTGTCCCACCTTGTATTATTTCGCTTTTTTTTTTTTCTCCATTCAGAGCGAATTGTTCGCTTGGCTTCTGTCTCAACTTACAAATTAAGCTTTAAAGTTGAAAGACTGTTACTCTTCAACATTATAAACTTTAAATATTAAGAAAAAGTTTGAGAATGGGAAGACCAGTCACCAAGCCAAAGAAATTAAAAAAAAAAAAGATTTCCCAATTTTCCCACCAAAAAGCAAAAAGAAAAAGGATTTAACTCGGCGTACGGAGTACGGATTTTTTTGTTTTACAGAAATCCAATTAAAAAACCTTTTTAACCCTCAAAGGGTCGACGAAGTGAAGGCCATTACTCCCTCTTTTAACTTGTACAAAAGACCGCTCGATACCCATTGTGAGAGAGACAGAGAGAGACAGAGAGAGAGAGAGAGGGAGACAGAGACAGAGACAGAGACAGAAAGAGCTCCAAGCTTGGTTCTTCTTCTACGCGATCCAAGTCTGTATACTGGTAATTCTCATCACTCTTCCCCTGGCTAGGGTTTTCTGTTTTATTTTCTTTCGGCTGACAACAATGTTTTTGAAATTCCGAACCAACTTTCTTAGGGTTTTCTTTTCCTTCTGAAATTCATTATCTCATGTTGTTGCAGCTTTACTTGCGTGTTAATTGTGACTGCTTTCTGTGCGCTAAAAGATGGTATGTTTTCCTCTCAAATTATTTGTTTAGCGTCTGTTTGGTTTCTCAGAAAATGGAAGAAACCAAACGGAAGTAACTGTGCGATTTCTGTTTGAAGATAACCTAACAATTTCTAGGGCTTTTTTTTTTTTTCTTCCCTTTTTGGTGTTGAAACTTTCGGTATGTTTTGCTTGACTTTATAAATTTTCACTATTGCAGCTTCCTCTTTCTCTGCTGAAGACTGCCCAAGGGCACCCCATGGTAAGATCTTGAGCCTCTGTTGTAGTAGTTCTGGACTATATCACTAATTAATGTACCGTCATTTTTTGGATTTGTTATCCACTGTGATTTGTAATTTGCAAGTTTTTGTGTGCTATAACAGTTGGTAGAACTGAAAAATGGGGAGACGTACAATGGCCATTTGGTCAACTGTGATACTTGGATGAACATCCATCTTCGAGAAGTCATTTGTACCTCCAAAGTAAGTCATTTTTCTTATGGAACTTGAAAAAATATATATTATTCTTGTATAGTATCCTCATAAGTTTATTGGAATATGGTGTAGGATGGAGATAGGTTTTGGAGAATGCCTGAATGCTACATCCGTGGGAATACAATTAAGTATCTTAGAGTTCCTGATGAGGTATGCTTCTTTCTTTTTGGTCTGATGATGATGTATGCTTCAGGTTTTCTATGCTATTTTGTCTTTAGTAAAGGAATGCAGCTGAAGATTTTATATTCATAACCAAACTTGTAATGGTTTTCCCATGTTGTTCACTCATGATAGTAAAGCCTGAAATGAATTTCCATTATGCTTTGTGGGGGGAGCCATTTGTACCTTTATAATGTTGAGAGGAGGTGCTCTTGTTAGAAGCTTGTTACTTTTGTTTGATTGCTTCTATTTATTGGAAAATGAGAATACATGCCTTTGGATTCCATTCATAAATTTTATATTAGCTTCTTTTAATACATTGGTTCCATAGTCTTAAGTTGCAATAGGAGTTCTCATTTAAGCGTTCTTATTTGTTCTGATTTCATTTGTATACTTTAGGAGGCCTATTGGACTAATCTTGTGCTCTCTTGCCTTTGTATTTCAGGTGATTGACAAAGTTCAGGAAGAAAGCAAGACCCGTTCAGGTATACTGAACACTTTCTAATGTAGTGATTGGGTAACTTATCGGGATAATTATTTTGTAAATTGGGAAGGTAGATCTTTTTATTCTCCTCCACCCAAAAATGAAGAAAACAGCCTGGGCTTTTTGTTTGTGCCTACCCTGAGCATTGGACACATATTTATATTTGTTTATACATATGGATAATGCTACATACATTGAGATATGTAGAAATTGCTCTAATTTTGTGTGATTCGATAAACTTCTCCAGATAGGAAACCACCTGGAGTTGGGCGCGGAAGAGGAAGAGGAGGTAGGGAGGACGGTCCTGGTGGACGACAACCAAAAGGCATTGGACGTGGCCTAGATGATGGTGGTGCTAAGGGTGCTGGCGGACGAGGCAGAGGTGGACCGGGTGGAAAGCCTGGTGGAAACAGAGGTAAACTCATTTGCCCATAACCCCCTTTTCATCCTTAAGGAGGAAGAGAATGTTCGATTGCTGTTGCATAGAAAGCAAGTGTGCCTTTCTTTTGTTTTTGTTTTTTCATGTGCTAAGAGAAAGTAAAGTGTTCAAATAAGTAGATTCCATACAGCTCATATGCTTTAATCACCGTTACAATTGAAAAAAGAACAACATGCATATTGACAATATTGTATCTTTTTCTGGCATAACCACTTTACATTTTGATTGTGTGATGAGCGACTTTCTGCAGTGATGAGCTACTTTGATTATGTTTTTTAATCAGCATATACAACTCATGCTCTGAACTCTTAACATAATCGTGTGATGAGCTACTTTCTGCAGTGATGATTGATAGCTTAAAAGTTAATAAATTACGAATCTATAGTGACACAATGTTTATCATCATGGTTTTTGTGTCAGGTGGAGGACGAGGCCGGGCTTGATTCAGCTTACAATGTGAAACAACTTAAATGGGCAAGTTGCTACTTTTAAAGGCATTTTTGGCCCAACGCTTATGTGAAATGTCTGGGTTTTCTAGTTGTGACATTGTTTCTTCCCATTATGGTAATGCGATTTAGTTGGAATGGTTCTTTTCAGTCCAGTTGAAGCTGATGTTCTCACTGAAATGTATTTGGCTTTCCTCTGTTGGGTTGCAAGTTTTATGTTGACAATGTATCCATATTTTGCAGTTTTCACTTGCGACTCTTTTGGTGGCACAACATTCTCATGTTTACCCATATTTTTCTAATTTTCACCAGTAAGATATGGGTTAGCCGTTGTCATACAAACTCGTAGAGATGGATGAATTATTATGTTCACAGCTAAATATATATTCATTTCTTGTACTGGTGACTGGATTGTGTGACCTCAGCAATGAGCAACTCAGAAAAGCTCAGATTGCCAAAAATCCATTTAAGATGCAAAACATTTGCTTTTATGTTTCTATTGTAAATGCTACAAGAAATTCACAAGACCTAGGAATCATATTATCCTTTAAAAAAAAAAAGTTTAGAATACTATATTTTAAAATTACAGGAAAAAGTAGAGAAATTCAGTTAGAAAAATTAAACAGTCCCATTGCTAGTAGGGTTGATGCCTTTTTGTCTTGCGGGTCTTTGGCGATCTCAAAACCAGTTCGCTTGAAATCCATGAATGATTTAGCTCTGGAGAATCATCTGATAACCAGCAACATAAGCGGCCATCTTCACCACCAGTCCATCCAAAAATGCCTTGTCCTTGGCCTTGGATCGACCCACCTGGCATGTTTGACATAGGCAACACGCTTCGAACAATACCAGTATGGCCACCTCCAAGAACTGCTTCAGGGGAACCTATAGCTCTCATCCCTTTATAACTTACAGGGAAGTAGCCAAGAGTGCCAGTATTAGTGCCACCAATCACCCATAATCTGTCTGCTTCTCTTGAGTAGTGGCAATCAACAAAATAATCAACCTGCACAAGGATTGTTACTTGACTTGGTTAAAAATACGGGAAACATGCAGAAATGGTCCAAAACACTACTTTGGTTCCGAAATACTAATTTCGACAGCCAGGAAATACATATCATCCATATTAATGGCCTGTAAGATACATTTTAAAAGAATAATATCAAAGCTTCAATGGATCTGGTCACATATTTAATTGAGCTGAATCTGTTGAAGAGACAACAACTTACATCATCTAGAGTCCAGCTGTCAGAAGCCAAAGAACGAGCATCCTGGAAATTTGTTTGACTTGCATCTTTCCAGTCCCAGATACTACATGAGCAATATTAGTTACAAGTTAGGGCCAAAATCGTATAAATCTTAGCAATCAAATATGAGGGCAGTGTTGTTCAAAGCTCTTAACTTCAAGCCTGTTTGCCTATTCCTTCTACTTAGTGTGGCAGATGCAAATCACTATAGAAACCACCATGATTATGAGACTAACAAATAGAATTCGTGCACAGTCTGATGATTGTAAAAGCATGATCAATTGATAGAGAAAAGGTACCTTATGGTTTCAATATGGGTCAAACACCAAAGCTTTTGATATGTCTCTCCAAAAAACCCCACCTTCCCGATTGAAGTGTCCACATTAAGCACCTAGATTATTAAAAAGGTAAATTTGACAAAGTTATCATGACAAGCTTAAAAGAATAGTTCCAGATAACATGTAAATTTTAAAATTTAAAACTTGAACTTACTGACTCCAGATGATCATCATCATTGATATCCCCATCTGTATCAAATATACATATCAATCCGTCCACAGAAGCAGAAAGAAGCTTGCTTTGATGGTCAGGAATGAAGTGAACCTATCGAAAATCATATAAGTACAATCTTTACAATGGAATTCGGTGAAAGAAAAGGTTTCCATAGCAACTACAGCTAAACTCCCCATTTTATGATACAATATCCAGACGCCAATGCTAAATTCACACATGCAGATAATTAAGCTTCTATATGAAAAATAGTGTCATTGCATGATTGCATGAACCCATGGATAACGATGTCTGATAAGGATATGGATGAAATAAATATGGTTTAACATGGATATAAACACAAATTGCACATGCATAGAACCAAACCTGGGTAACATCTTCCACATGAGAGTCCTCCAGACAGGCTACTTGTTTATTGTTCCTCCAATCCCAAAAAAGTATCTGAGTATAATAAGGCAAACAGTAAGAAGGGTAACAAATGATATAGCATCTGTCAATAAGCAAGGATAAAGAACTACAAGTACATAGAATTAAAATAATTTTGCATCCCATCAGTTTAGAAGTCTAAAGAGTGAACGTGAAACATTGAATATATTATCGACTGAAATTTTACCCCAGAATTGACACACACTCTTCCTTAGTTCCTTCAATATGCACAAAATGGTGGAAGCGTCCTTTATAGGCACAAGACTATGTCATAGACAGCATGACGAACATAAAACTAGAAAATAAGGACTTGTATTAAACTCTTAATTAACACCAAATGTGATTAAAGCCGTTATAATAAATGCAGCACCTGAGATTGACATCCTGCGGCAAGAAGATTATTAGCTGATCCACCAAACGAGAAGCTGAAAATCTCTTTAGAAGGACCAGTACAAAAAGATGACACCTGTAGCATTGACAATCAAACAAACCAAAGTTACAAATTAAGAAACACATTTCAAGATACAGGCAAGTGTATGCAATTGAAGAAGCCAACCTCTTGGAATGTGCGCGTGTCCCAAGCTCTAATGGTTCCGTCAGAGGAGCAAGAGTGCAAGACATGTGGGGTTGATGGACCTGAGAAAGAGATGTGGTTGATAGTTGCAGAGTGGCCCTTGCACTCTCCATAGTACTGACCCGTCACTGGTGAGTACAACTTCACTGCGTTGGTTGACAGTGACACCGCCATTGCCGTCCAATCATCCCTTCCACCAAAAACCCACAAAAATTCAACCCCCATGAAAAATTTATAAAACCCATTTCAATATACTCGATTTGGTTTCCGAGAAAATGTAAGAAATCGATGTTCTTAGCCCCCTTGACCAAAAGTGAAGTGCGAGCTGCACAACCCAATTGAAATGTTGAATTGTTCGTCAGTGGGGTTTATCATCAGAGTCGATAATTCATCTCTGTGGTATGATTTCAAAATTTTCTTCGAAGGAATGTGTTTAAAACGAGAAGCTAAAAAGAAAAGGAACCTACTTGGGGACAATTTGGAAAACGTAGTCATCCCCGAAGTTTGTTTGGATAGAGTTTTTGAGTCCGAAACGCTTGAACGAGTTGGGATTGGTCTGAGGTTGCTCCTCCACATCCATGTCGATGGCTTCCATCTCTCTCTCCCTCTTTCTCGCGGGTACGAAGAGCTTCTATTATCAGTCGGCTAAACCAATATTCTTTGAGGTTTAGGGTTTTAGTTCCTCTAAGGTAAGGCTCAGCCAAGTCATCTCTAGTCAACCAATCATGTATCACCATGTCATGTCATTTTTCCGTGAAATTTTTCTAACATAATATGTGTATTATAACGTAAAAGTATAAATTAATAATAATGCCAGAATATTAACAGATTCCAATAAAGTTACCTACTTTTCTACGCAGAAACACTACCACCGGAATCGAAGGTAGTAAAACAGGGAAAGCAAGCAAAGTACAGTGACCCAGATCGCACCACTACACCACCTCAGAGAAGAGAAGAGAGAGTGGCCACCTCAGCATGGTGAGGTGGTACTCTTGGTCCACTGATGGTATGGATATATACGCAAAAATCAAAATCAATCAGTACTAAGGAAGTGTTGAATTGACAGGAACGCGGAGGGAGGAGGAAGAAAACAAGTAGAATGAGCAAAGCAGTGAGAGGATGAGCGATCTTCCAGATGATATATTGCACTACATACTTTCCTTCCTAGTTCCTACCCATCATGTCCATTGCCCAAACGCGTGTTTTATCCAAGAGATGGACTTCCTTTCCTTTCTCCGAAACTCCATGGTAATAATTTTTCTGATCAAGAGGAATATCTCCACCTCAAGAGTACGGAATTCATAACCACACTATTGAGTCGGCGCCATGAAAAGTCTAATATAAAGGTTTTTCGGGTTGTGGGTCTTATGATATATGAGTTTTTCTTGTTTGCATGATTGCATTCGTGAGCTGGTGGTGAAGCATAGGGTTGAAGAAGTTGAGCTCCGTATACACAACTGACAGGTACGTTTGAATTGCCACTTGTGAAGTCGACTATAAGAGAATGTATTGGGATCAGTCCTCTCAAAATTTGCTGTCCAAATCTCAAACGTCTGCATGTTATTCGAATGGAGTTTTTGCGAGTCAGATATTCATTTCACAACTGCGACATTAATAATGGAATTCGTTGGGTCAACATTTTTGCCCCGAATCTACAAGATTTTGAATGGACAGATAATCGCATTACTGACAAATGTTTGATTCAGAGCTTTTCTATCTTGAAAGAATCTTTCTAAGGAAAAGAGGACGCTTTTTTAATTAATCGTCCTAAGGAACAATCTTAGGCAATTGAAAAGGACGGCAGTTGAGGGGTGATGCAGCCAGTTGGTTGTACGGAGCTGCTGGGTTCATTTTTTGTTGTCTTTTTAAGTTATTTCATTTTCAATTTTATTAAGGGTAGAAATTTATATGAGGTGAAGTGAGAAAAAAGGAGTAAGCACTATGACTTGCCAGTAACATTAAGGAGGTAAACAGAAATCCATCAAACTCAACAGGGCGAAAAGAACAGGAATCGACTTTTGGTCAAGGCATAGTTCACAACTTCACATCCATGAAATAAATAACTAATAAAAGTACAACATCCTGAGCATTTCCAGAAATCATCATTTTGCTAACATGATTGACGAACAGGATTGCTTCACACACGGTTAGATAAAACCGACACTCAGTAACTAAGGCAGAAAAAAATCACTCCATAACCATGAAGAAGCATGGTTCCCTGCGTCAGTAACACCAAATCATGTGTTTGCTGCAGCTTCCTTTTTCTCTTCCGAAGGAATAGCTTCAATCTTCCCACCATCCTCCTCTTCTGCTTTTTCAACTGATTCCTTCTTGGCAGCAGTGTCCTGTTCTCCTGGCTCCGACACTTCTAGGTCTGCGATAAGAGGACACGTTAAACAGTTTAGCTACCATTTTATTCTGTTTCATCTAACACATGCACATATTTGTAACATCACACATGAGACAGATTGAATCAATTTTATATGCACCGCCAGTACACATGTATATAATTGTGCAAGTAGTTTTCATCCACCACCAGCTTTTCTTTTCATCCCTTCAGGTCAAGGCACACTCCAAGCCTTTTTAACCTCAGAATCAGGAACCATGCTCCTAATGAGTAAGTTGGACCCCCGAACCATGCCCCAGCCTGCCCCTACCCAACTCCTAGACACCAAAAACCTTAGGAATGTCCAAGTAGAGACACACACACACCCCCAAAAACACACCGCATTTCTAATTTTTTAACAATGTCTTGACTACTTCTGAATAACGAAAATTTCAACACTAATATATAATCATCATGGAACCTTAAACCTACACCACATATCAACTATAAATGCTATGTGTTGTGAATTCTAAACCCACACTTCCTAAGATGTTTATCCATTCTCAACTAGCCACTTAGAATTAAGTTAATGGTTTTCTCACCTTCATCACTCTCATCAAAGTCACCCATTGCATCATCGCCTCCCATGCCACCAAATTTCTGCAGAATACAGTTAAGAGTTAGAACATCAAACAGATTCTAGAAAATAATTTGGAAAATAAAAAAACTTCATAAGCTAGTATATACTAACCGAGAAATCCATGCCTCCCAAATCCAGGTCCGCAGGAGCTCCAGCTCCTGATCAGAACAAGTGGTAATTTAATTAATTACAAGAAACATGTCAGCTTTGTCAAATTAAACAATGTGAATCAATGTGCATACCAGTATCGTCGTCTTCATCTACCCATTTGTCCCAATCTACTTTGACATAATGTGGTGTCTTTCCATCTCCTCGCAATAGCTTATTCCACCAAATTTTCTCTGCCTTCTCCAAGATACAGAAGATACTCCTCACTCCAACATTTATTTTGCTTTCCTATATGACAAACAAAAGTCATACAACATTATAAGAAGCCATATACACATGAAAATATAAAAGAATATCTCAGTTATTATGATTACAAAAGCAAATTCTTACCTCCACATCAACCTTATCAAAAAGGTCCAGTTTCAGTTCATAATGGTGGTTCTCTGCACCAGCACTAGCAGAGAAGGTGAAAACTCCATCAGGTTCAAGTTTAACCTTGGCGTCCTTTGCATCAGGCAAAAGCACTGTAATGAAAACCTTGTCCACCCTTTGAGCCCACTTCACCTCAGGATGACGACTGCAAACATTGAAGCATTTTAACGCAAAATTAGTGTCAAATATGCACCAATATCAACCAAAGGATGGAAAATTTGTGAAAAACAAATTTTCTCACATCTTCATAATCATTAGCTCATTGCAAGTACATTTACAAGGGACACCAAAAGGAATGCACTACATTCTATAAGTTTCACAGTGACAAGAAAAACTCAAAGGACGAGTACTGCTTGACTTGGTGAAGAATACATGATCAATAAAGGAATCAAAGGTGGCCCCCTCGTTCACCAAAAAAAAAGAAAAGAATCAAAGGCAAAAATTAAGGAAAAAGAGAGAGAGAGAGAGAGAGAGAGAGAGAGAGAGAGAGAGAGAGAGAGACCCAATATAGCTAACAGAGAGCCCTATAGAATATTTTCATTTTCTTGAACCAAAATCAAATCCTATGCTTTTTTTCTAAACAACCAAACAGGATTTAATAAAAATTTAACATAAACAACCAAGTTCACAAGTATATAGTAAATAGAGAGCAAACAGAGCCCCATCGAAAATGTTCATTTTCCTGAACCAAAATCACATTTCTATGCTTTATTCTCAACAACCAAACAGGATTTAGTAATATCACCAATTAATCAAGTATACAGTAATACAGAGAAAAGGGATATAAGAAAGAACATAACATATCGAATACGAGAAGAAAAACAATTGCAGGAATGTAACGAAGGATGAAATCAGAGGGCCAAAAGCAGAAGAATCGAAGAGAGTGGAAGAGAAGAAGAAAAAGAAGAGCTTACCTCATATTTTGCTGGAAAGAGAAAGAAAGTGTAAAACCCTAGAAGCTCGAAGCAAAGCAGAGCAAAGACACTTTGTGAGTTTGTGAGTTGTGACCTACTCTCCTTCTCCAATCCTTTGTGAGTTATACGGCCTTTTACGGGAGCTTCCTACAGAATAAAGAGACCACGCGATACTTCTAGACTTCGCCTTCTTTCGCTTTTCTTTTTTTCAGCCCAGGCCCATAATTCCATAATTACACAATTTTGAAGGCCCAATTCTTGCGGCCCATTATGCCCATTCACCGGAGGCTTGGTTCATAGGTGCTGGTACGTTGTTGTTTTGGGTAGGAGTCATTGGGCCATGCAATATATATTTTTTAAGGGAAGAAGAAAATAAATTATGAATAAGAGGAAATCAAACCATTGGTCTATATTTTTTTTTTCACTTAGTTCATATTGGTCTACAATTTTTTTTTAATTTCATATTGGTCCACTAATTTTGTGACGTTTGCCATTGTGTTCCAAATCGTCAATATGCACAAACGGCCGTCTATTTTAATCATGTGTCACGTATGTTGTGGACTAATATTGAACTAAGTAAAGAATTAATGAATCATTATGGAACTAAGTAAAAAATTAATGGACCAATATAAAACTAATGGACCGGTCCGAGTACAACACGAAGCACGAATGAGCAACTTGACCCGTTGTACACCTCTATAATACATGCACATGTTTTCATTGGTCATCTTCGAGTCTTTGACCCAATAACCCAAATCACGGTAATCACCTAACATCCATTGTTTCTATTTTTTAGATGATAAGGGAACACTAGAAAATAAATATATAAATATTCAAATGATAAATCTTATATTGTTTCTCTAAAGAAATGATAAATCTGTATAAATATTCAAATGTTAAATGTTAAAGAAAAAAAAAGGTAAATATGGGATTAAAAAAAAAAAAACAAGTACAAATGTGAATTTTGACTATATACATTTTAAGCACATATTGAAAAAGACCATACATATCAAACTATCGTGTAAGAAATAATTTAATTATATGTATATACCATGTACAAATAGATAGTTGTGTTGTGACTGGTGGTATCTTAAGCTAAAATAGAAAGCTTTCTCACATATGATCCATGACATAAATATATATGTACACGTTTTTTTGCTTGTTTAGTTAATTTCTTCAAAGGCGAGGCTTTAACTATGATCATAATGCTTGGTGTCTTGGAAAGGCAAGTAGCTAGGTGTTAGCCCCATGAGGGCAACAACTTCACTGGACAATTTAATTTGTCGAAGCAAGGCATTAAGCTATAAGGCCACACACATATATGGGACCAGATTGTTAGGTGAAATGTTATTGATAATTATTGTATGGGATTGATTGTTATTCATGCTATTACTATTCTTTCTTTTTATTTTTTTCATTTTTTTGGAGAAGAGGAGATCAAATTTAGGAAATTTTCAACATTTTGAATAGAAATTTCACTAGACTAGCTAACTGCTAGTTGTACTATCAGTCTATCACTGATGATATTTATGTTAATGAATACCCCTAAAATAAAAGATCCTTATCGATGATAGTGGTTATAAGTAATAACTGTCTACAATGGGAAAAATTTAAAACACTTCAATTTCTTATAAGCTTATCCAATCACGTTCGATAAAAATGAAGAGAAAAACTTCAATATAGTTTATATATCCTTTTTGGTGATATTGAAAATTAAATAAATCAATAAATTATGAGATTCTCCTGTTTAAGACGTATATATAGATGTTTGTGGGGAATGGGTTGAATTAATAAATAAAATTATCAAAACAAAACAAGCAATGAGATGGAGCCATGGGGGTTAGTGTATGAAATTATTTCACGAGTATATATATTCCCGGTCCAACGAAAATTAAAGCAAGGAAAAAATATTTTCAAGAAAAGAAAAACGTTAATAATTGTCCACTTTCACTTTCTCAATTATGTATATAAAATGTATTGGGCATTAAAAGGGGTGTCTAGTCTGTGTTTTCTCCATTCCAGATGCATGTCAGAATTGAAGCAGATGAAATGACATGAAAAGACTGGCAACAACTCAATTGGACATTTGGACATGAATACCATGGCAGAAAATACATTGGGCACACCCAATCGGGTGAAACCCAGCTGTGCCCTATGTACTAAAAGCCCACTGTCATCCAGCAGTGGCATACTGGACTTTTTGATCGAAGTGAACCAAGGTGAAATTCACCACTGTGTATGTTTTCCGTCTACTTTAAAGTTTAAACAAACGAACATGGAAAGCATGCATGCATATGTATATGTAGAGCAGGTAGCTGCTACTACTTTTTTTTTTCCCTTAAAAGTGCTAGCTACTTCCGAAAGAGACTTCGCGTGCCATGTAGGCCTTGATTTATATCTGTAAAAAATAAATATATAATGTGAATGAAATAATTTGAGCAACACTCGTTTGTGGTATCTGAGATATTAGATCGATAATGGTTGATAGCTGAGTGTGTGAGAGTCCAATAATGAAGACAATAATCATGTGGGGCTTGGATTATGGCTGTTACTTTAATTTGTTTTGGTATATTTGTAATTATTCTACTTAAAAGTTCTGTCATTATTCGCTAATTGATACTTGAAATTTCGTCTGGTTCGGGTTTAATTTCCAACCATGCACGCAGGACTACTATATATGTAGGGACAGTAGTAGTTGGACTCATTTATGTTTAACAACCTATTCATTTCTTTTTCCACTTTTTTTCTCAACCTTCTGTATCACCTGATGTCAGCTGTGACGCACTCAATTATATATGTGATCATAATGTACTTTTTCTATGGGACAGATAAGTACTGATCATAATATTCTTAATTTGCCCGCCTGTTTGGATTTATTGGAGAGGCAACCATAATGTACGACACGTATGTATTTTTCTTTGGCCAGGAGGCCCAGGACATATATATATATGTATTTAATAATTAATTAAATAGATACCTGAATTCGTGAACAATATTGAAGCAGTAAAATTATAAGATAGACACATGATATCGATCAACCCCAAAGCTATCAATTAAATATTAGGGTCTATTAATTATTAGGTACTGACACATTTTTTTATTACTCAAAACACACCAAAAACCTTATACTTTCTTTGCGGGCCATCTTCTACAAATCTGGGCGTTCATGGTCTCTGTTTGTATCAGACCCTTTCTCTTTCCCCCTCTCTTCTCTTCTTCCCTCCCTCTCCCTTTATCTCTCTTCTCTCCTCTGTCCATCTCTCTACTATGTTGCAGCTTAATTGAACTAGTTCATATCTCGAAATCTTTATCAAAGAAACTGGGTAGTACTAGTGGTCCCTCTAATTAATTGAACTCCAAAAAAACTGCAGTTTCAGTTCACAAACTGCTTTCAGTTCACTTTGCAGTTTCAGAAACTGCAGTTTCACTTGTAGTTAGTAATTGCAACTGCAAGCCTGCAGCTCCAATAAACTGCAGTTTCATTTACACTGCAACTACAAGCTTGCAACTCAAATAAACTGCAGTTTCAGTTCATTTGCAGTTTCTGAAACTGCAGTTGCAACTCAAATAAACTGCAGTTTCTGAAACTGCAACTCCAATAAACTGCAGTTTCAACTCTAATAAATTGCAGTTTCAGTTCATTTACAGTTCCAGAAACTGCAGTTTCAGTTCACTTACAGTTTCAGAAACTGCAGTTTCAGTTTCAGTTCACACAAACTGCAGTTTCTGCAGTTTCAGTTCACAAACTGCAGAAAGTTCACTGTAAAACAGCAGTTTTTTATGCAGTTCCAGAAACTGCAGAAAACTGCAGTTTCAGAAACTGAACTAAACAAAAAAATCAAAAACCTAAACATAAATCGGCGAAAGGGGTCGTGGAACTCGCTGATCAGGAAGTCTGAGCTCTCGATCTTGCGACGTTGTCCAGATCGATCTTGCGACGTCGTCCAGAGAGAGAGAGGGTGGGCTGGTGGTCAACGCAGGTGGGGGATGAAGTTACTGATGGAGGAAATGAGAGAAAGGAAGAAGAAAAAAAAAGAAAGAGAAAGGAGAAGGAAAAAAAAGAAGAAGAAAGAGAAACGGAGGAGAGAGAAGAGAGAATGAGATCAAGGTGGGTAGTGGGAAGTATGGGTTGAGTGCATTATAATGTGGAGAGAGAAATCAAATGCAATGACCTAATTCTTAATAAAGTGACCTAATTGTTACATTTTATTGATCATGGTATTACATATTAAAAACAATAACTAGTATGTAGCTTAGGGTAATTAATTCTAAATATTATTCTGTCTTTGACCTTGAATAAAGGGCACAGACGCACAGTTAAAAAGAAAAGGACATTAATAATAATGGTATAAAATGGATATAGGCCCGGAGTGAGTCTTCGGTGGGGCTTGCCCCATTGGGTATCTCTCACATGAGGTGGGACTCACATGATTGTGGGTCCCACCTCATATGAGAGATGCTCCAATGGGGCAAGTCCCAGAAGATTTATCCTATAGGCCCGGCATGGCGCCCATATGTCATCAAAACAGACAGACTAGAGTACTAGACAGTAGTAGGGCACAGCCACACGGCCCGCACAGACGTGCACAATATGATATATTCATATATATAATTCAGGGTTATTAATTTTCAGCAATGCTCCTAAAAAAATAATGTTAAAGTAGGCAATGAGTCTAAAATAAAAAATACAAAAATTATGAGGTTTACATTAAGATGCATGCTTATAGAGTTATAGGCAATGAGTTTATTAATTTTCAAGACAAAGGCAGTGAGGTTGGTGTACCAAATATATTTTAAATTTTTAATGTATATGGTCCACGTAAAACAATTAAAAAGTTAAATAAAATGTTACAAGGAAAAAGGCAAAAGATTGAATGATCATACACTATGCAAGCGTTGAATTGCAGTGAAGACATACCATGCCATATATTCGACAAAAAAGAAGACATAGCATGCTGTCATGGAGGCCGATCACTTTTTTTATTTTTCCATTTTGATTGACTACTACTGATAGTTATGATATAACATTTTATAATACATGCACATGTTTTGATTGATTGTCTTTGACCCAGTATACTACCCGACGCCCATTGTGTGATAATGATTGAATTGAAGGGAGGATATATATAGGGTATATTCTAAAATTTAAAATGTACACATACAACACAACATGTTCATGTCGCATACGATTCTATTTTTAGTGGCTTAAGTCTATTTTATAATATGACAATCTATCACAGCTATCATTTATGGTGAGAAATTTTTCTGTAACAGAGATACAATTAATTTGATATCACAACTCAATAACATGATGACACATATGCTCTTATATTTTATTACATAAAACTTTATCCAATTTCAAGATAAATCTCATCGAATACAAATCAGCTCCTATATCTGTTATAGGTAAGTGTTTGTGAGTTCCATCCAGCAAAATCTCTCCCTTGCTAAATTTGTGAGACCCGAAATGATCAAAATTTCCTAATTATATTAAATTATGTGTTATTATTGTGTTTATTACAAAATAACATTGTTTTCAAATTTAGAATTAGTTAGGCAATTTGAGTTTCAATTAGTGTAATTTGATATTTATATATATTAGAAAAATAAAAATATGAAACTGACATGTTTTTAATCATAAGTATCAAATAAACACAAAAAATGTAACTAAATAGAGTATCCAAACACATGAAACCCACTGTATTAATTCATCACTTCAATTTATGTGTCACTTCAGAAGGAGAAAAAATCATCTCCACATTTTTTTTTTGCCCGGGATCATCTACACATTAAATATGGAAAAAAGTAAAAATTATGCGTGGCCTAAATTTATGATCTACTTGTCCCTATCAAAACTTAGGTCCAAAATCACTATCAAAACTTAGGTCCAAAATTAGTTGTGATTCTTGTGAATTTGTGATTGAAATATACCTAGTGTAATCGCAAAGCTTGTTTGCACTTGTTTCAAGTAAGTGCTTCTTTTCTTTGGATTTTGTTAAACAAATGATCATAAACTCAGCTGTACCCTAGGCAATGCAATACTAGTGCAATCGTAAATTCACAACTGATTTAAGTGCTTATTGTATTGCCTAGGATTCAGCAGAATTCGTGATGATTTTGTTTAACAAATTCCAAAGAGATAAAAACACTTGATAATGAAAAAGTGCAAACAGTTGCCTCGTCTCTTTTTCTCTATAAGGAGTTAAAGGACAAAAGATCGATCGAGTGGGTGACTTGTAATAATGCAAGATAAAAACTTCTATTCTACATTTCTACCAGATAAAAAGGAAAATCGATCATGTCTATTTATAAATTGAGAAAACAGTTTCTATTTTTAATAATAGAAGCATTGAAAATCAAACTAAAACTACAAAGTATTTTGTTGACCTCCCATAATTGCCTCTTCTAGAAGCTTTGTGTTTTTTTTTTTTTTCTGTTACAAAGGTACAATAATTCATGTAACTTATTTAATGTCCTGTGCCCATTTCATTAATTAATAAGTACAGAGTATGACAGTGATCGTTATGTTGGGTGGACAAATGTTATAACGATCGTTTGTCATACAATTAGTTTTTTAATTTTAAAATATCAAGGGATGTACTATTTAATACTATAGAGTTTAAATTTATAAATCACTATTAGATTTGTTGTTATAAGATATAAATATTTACTATAATTAAACCAGTTCTGATGCATCTGCAACTAAAACAATAACAATTGATAGTACGTATAATTACAGAGAAATAGATCTTACCCTCCCACCTAATATATATATATAGGAATTCTTTAGGCATTATTGGAGGAATAAATTCTAAAGGGAAATACTTAAATGCGTCATGAAAGAGAAAGAAGAATGAAAATAAGTATTCTATAATAAGCTTCATATAATTTGATTAGATTAATTAAGTATCATAATAAACACAAAAATGAATTTTACACTGATTTTGACATTGTTTGATGACTTTGTATCCTATAGAACAAAGAAGTAATTATGACACATAAGATTGTATTGTAGATATTTTTTCCATTAACATGGATTAAACCTAACTTATTGTCATATGGTACACTAATAATGTTCTGAGACCAATTTATAGGTGGCCTTGGTGGCTTGGACAACTAATATACAGGGCTTTAATGGCACAATTCTCAATTTGGAAGTTATTGATGATATTTACGTACCAATTAATCAATTATAAATAATTAGGAGGAAATATCTATGAGTTGCTATAATATGTACTAATTTGGAAGATTACAACAATAATCAATAACTTCCTTTATAAGCATTCATTATAAATGAATCTATTTATAAGTATATACAGTCATTGCGTAGAATTAGATTCCATTCCAAATTGAATGAAAACTTGTAAGTAGTCATTCTATCTTTGAGCATCGGCATCACCAATTGCAACTTGCAACCAGGCCACAAACCTCTCACATAGTCACATGACATGTACGTACTAAAGACAAACCAAGTTGGGTTATGGAACTCCTTGTCCTCCTTGGATTTAGACTCAAAATTTTTCTTTATGATTTTTAAACCAAAGTCCTTTAATTTAATAATTTATGTATGGCGGTCTCAAAATACTCATGCACAAGAAACAAATATAATGAACGGAGAGAGAAAGCTGCTACTTCCACGTGTCAACACTTCTAGGCACTTGGGAAATCGGACGGCTCAACATCGGCTATTTACGGTCTCAGGTAAGGGAAGTGATTTCACGCGGATGTAAGGCACGTGGGTAAAGGATTGATCCTTAGAAGGTGCCAAATACTGAATATTATTTTGAGAAATTGTTGTGTATCACCGTAAAAATAATATTATTAATTCACTTAAATAATAAAATGTGGATAATTATTAATTTTTAAAATATATTTTTTACCTTATTAATTTATAAAATTTTAAATATTAAATTTTTTTAAAATAATATATATTATAATCTAAATAAATTCATAATATTACATTAACAAATTACGTGGTGTTATGAAGGTATAATATTTTTTTAAGTTTCATTTATTATGACCAAAAAAATAAAAATAAAAATAAAAATGTTAATGTAAAATTGTAAATTGACTCAATTGGTTAGAACTTAGAAGTTAGAACGAGCTGTCTGTTTGTACCAAAAATAAAAAGAACGAGCTGTCTGTCTCTCTCTCTATTTGTCTCCACTCCAGCAGTGCAGACTTAGACTGCGGATTGCCATTTCTCCACGTCTTTTCACTGAAACCATTTAATTAGTCGGTATTTTGGTCCCAAAAATAAATAAGAAAACTGTGAAATACTGAAATGCTTCAAGCCTTCAACCCATTAATCACAGAAAAACAATAAACTCTCTCGCTCTCTATATATCTCTCTCTCGCTCTCTATATCTCTCTCTCTCTCTCTCTCTCTCTCTCTATCTCTATCTCTCAAAGGAGGCTTTTTAATTTATGAAACACCTCCATATTCGCATGAGCTAAGGAGCACACCTTCCTAGTTCCTAGGGAACTGTGTTTATGTCATTCACCGTCTTGGAATTGTCTCTCTCTGTAGATATGGGCTTTATTAGCTGAAGTCAATCTTTTTTTTATTTTGTTAGACTTCTTGGCCGGTCTTCCTTCACATCTTCTTCAGCTTCAGTAACCCAGAGGTAAGCTGATGATGGCTCTTGGCTTTTGCATGCCTCATTTTTTGTCTTTCATTCAAACCCTTTTGGTGCAATTTCATCACCTTCTTCCAATTTTCTTCCTCATATAATATAGTCCAATCCTTAATTTATTTTTCTTGTTTTTTTTTTTTTGCTTTATAAAATATGTTTTATATTGTTTCTGTGGTTGATGTGAAGGTTTTGGTTCAATGTATTTTTGATTGGCTTTGTGACCTTTGTCCAAGTACTCATTTGACACAGTGATTTTTTGTAAATATTTATTATATTATTATATTTCCTTTGTTTTTAGCAACGTTTTGAACTTTTGAAGAAAAGAAACTGTGGCATTAATTATTGATTTTCGTCAAACTTGTCCTCCTATAAATCTATAATATACAATTTAATTCATACTTCGTTTTCAGAGAAACCATTTTATTTTATTCTAGTCGTTTTTTTCTCCTTCTCTGTTTAATGATAACTTTCTTCTTTGACAAGAATGGTGTAAATTCATATAACCCAGTCATGGAAAATGCTTTGCTTCTTTGGAAGATAGTATAAGTAGCTATCAAAGCACATGAAAACATATCTAAATAACTTGGTATTGTTCTTGGGCTTTGCTAAATTTCTATGAAAGATACAAAAAGTCAAAGATGTTACTGGATTCCCGTTGGGTCAAAGGTGACTCGGCTCAAGTCTTGTTTTCATGATTTTCCTCATACTTTCTTAACCATTTCCAGCTATTTTAATTTATCTCTCTAATCCCTTACACTGCATATATGTTCTTTAGCAGACGAGATTCTCATTCTATTTAAGTTTTCAATAAATTATTCTGTTTTGGTGCCATCTGTTTATTTTCCGCTAATTAATTTGTTCCGCTTTTTCGGGGTCAGAGCCTTCTGGCCTTTTATGTTGAAGTGCAACTTGCAATGTAAGAGATTTGCTCCAAAAGCTCAAGTGCTTTACATATCACTGAAGCAGCTTTGTAGTTTTTGTTTTTGGTTGTTTTATCCAAGGACTAAAATCTAGTTTTCTGTTGTTTTTTCCCATTTAGAATTTCATTTTGGCTAACTTTTGGTGTGTAGTTTCGTTTTACTTTGACATTATCATGTTACAAAGTGGCTAATGCTTACACATGTACGTACATAAATTTTCTGTCAATTTTTCAGGGGATAGGAAGAAGAAGAAGGAGGATATTGATGCAAATCAAGCATAAAAGAGTGGAACTTTAACCTCTGCTACGAAGTTTGTGACCATGTCTTCTGGGTCTTGGATCACATCCATTTCATGTTCACCTTCTTCTGTGATTCAATCCTCAGAGGACACCTCTGTACCAGCCATATTTCAATGGCTGAGATTCATTTTCCTCTCTCCCTGTCCTCAGAGAGCTCTGCTATCTTCTCTTGATATCCTGTTCTTACTCACTCTCCTACTCTTTTCAATTCAAAAGCTTTATTCAAGCTTTGTCGCCAATGGCCGCGAAAGCTCTGACCTCAACAAGCTCCTCATCAGGAATAACAGAGCTCGGCTCAGAACTACTCTGTGCTTTAAACTCTCTGTGGCTGTGAGCATTCTCTTAACACTTTGTTATGCTGTTGCATGCACTTTAGCATTTACTAGAAGCACTGAGTTTCCATGGAAACTCGTAGATGGGCTGTTCTGGTTAATTCAGGCCATAACTCATGCAGTGATCACAGTACTTGTGGTCCATGAAAAGAGATTTGAAGCTCTTAAACACCCGCTATCACTTCGAATCTTTTGGGTTGCAAACTTCATTGTTATTTCTTTGTTTACAACGTCCGGGATAATGCGATTTGTTAAAGAAAGCAAGGAGCCTAGTTTGAGATTGGATGATATAGTTTCAATGGTGTCCTTCCCCTTATCACTTGTTCTTCTTCTTGTTGCCATTAGAGGATCAACTGGGATTACAGTGAACAGAGAATCTGAACGAGGAATGGATGTAGAAACCAAATTGTATGAACCCCTTTTGAACAAATCCAATGTGACTGGTTTTGCTTCAGCTTCCATGATTTCTAAGACCTTTTGGATTTGGATGAATCCTCTGCTCAGTAAGGGCTACAAAACCCCTCTAAAGGTTGATGAAGTCCCATTACTTTCCCCAGAACATAGAGCTGAAAGAATGTCAGCTCTCTTTGAATCGAAGTGGCCAAAACCACAAGAGAAATCAGCTCACCCGGTTCGAACCACATTACTCCGGTGCTTCTGGCAAGAAATTGCTTTCACTGCGTTCCTTGCAGTGATCAGGCTCTGTGTCATGTATGTTGGGCCTGTGCTTATCCAAAGTTTTGTAGATTTCACTGCAGGAAAAAGAAGCTCTCCTTATGAAGGATATTACCTTGTATTGATTCTTCTCTGTGCGAAATTTGTTGAGGTTTTGGCCACTCACCAATTTAACTTCAACTCCCAGAAACTTGGCATGCTCATTCGTTCCACTCTTATTACTTCTTTGTACAAGAAGGGCTTGAGGTTGTCATGCTCAGCTCGGCAGGCTCATGGGGTTGGACAGATTGTAAATTACATGGCTGTTGATGCCCAACAGCTCTCTGACATGATGCTACAGCTGCACGCTATATGGATGATGCCGGTGCAACTTACCATTGCATTGGTCCTTCTATATAACAACCTTGGTGCATCAACAATCACAGCATTAGTAGGAATCATTGGAGTTCTTGTGTTTGTTGTGCTGGGGACGAGACGGAACAACAGGTTCCAGTTTAATGTGATGAAGAATCGGGATTCAAGAATGAAGGCAACAAATGAGATGCTGAATTACATGCGTGTGATCAAGTTTCAGGCATGGGAGGAACACTTCAATAAGAGAATTCAAGCTTTCCGCGAGTCAGAGTTTAGCTGGCTTACCAAGTTCATGTACTCAATCTCTGCTAATGTTGTGGTTATGTGGTGCACCCCCGTACTTATTTCAACTCTCACATTTGGCACTGCAATCTTATTGGGTGTCCCACTCGATGCGGGGACAGTGTTCACAACCACAACCATCTTCAAAATTCTGCAGGAGCCAATAAGGACCTTCCCACAATCTATGATTTCAATTTCTCAAGCTATGATATCGCTTGGGAGATTGGATCGTTATATGTTGAGTAGGGAATTGGAGGAGGGTTCGGTGGAGAGAGAAGAGGGTTGTGATGGTAGAACTGCTGTGGAGGTTAAAGATGGTGCGTTTAGCTGGGATGATGAAAGCCAAGAAGCGGTTTTGAAAAATATCAATTTGATTGTCAACAAAGGGGAGTTAACTGCTATTGTTGGGACAGTTGGATCTGGAAAGTCCTCCCTTCTATCCTCAATTCTTGGTGAGATGCACAAATTATCAGGAAAGGTATGGTTTGGTAATTTTAGACCCTTTTCTAGATATCTCTTATGACCTAAAATCCCACCAAAGAAGCATAACCATGAGATAAATCACTCAAAAGCTTAAATTTAATCAAGTGTTTGTTTAATTAATAAGTTTTTTCTCAATAACAGGTACAAGTTTGTGGGACAACTGCCTATGTGGCTCAAACATCATGGATTCAAAATGGGACTATTGAAGAAAACATCCTATTTGGTTTGCCAATGGACAGAGAGAGATACCAGGAAGTTATCAGGGTTTGTTGCTTGGAGAAAGACTTGGAAATGATGGAGTTTGGAGATCAAACTGAGATTGGAGAGCGTGGCATCAACCTAAGTGGTGGCCAGAAACAGAGGATACAACTTGCCAGGGCTGCATATCAAAATTGTGACATATACCTTCTTGATGATGTCTTCAGTGCTGTTGATGCTCATACTGGATCTGAAATATTTAAGGTGACATTACTTTTATATATTCTCTACATTTGATTGATTGCACAGCAGTTGGACAGTCTAGCCTGTTCTTAAGATGATGGCAAATGATGTAAAACATATCTTGATCTTTGCAGTATAAATGTGCAATGTGCTTTCTCTTAAGATAGCATGCAAATCAAGAAAAAGTGATACTCATTGAATTTGATTTGTAATGCAGAATGTGTTACAACCCACTTTCTCTGTAAAGCTACTAATTCTTTTTTATTTTTTGGACACTGTAAAGCTACTAATTCAATTTGCATTGGACTGGTTCTTTTATCTAATTAAGATTATCATGTTTATGCTTTTTTGCAGGAATGTGTGAGGGGAGTGTTTAAAAGCAAGACAGTTTTACTTGTAACCCATCAAGTTGATTTTTTGCATAATGTTGATCTTATTTTGGTAAGTACTCAGGAGTCTTTTTTTTAAATTTTTTTTTCTTATGTTCACCAGTTTATTGCTTGAAGAAACTATAATTGCAATATGCCGGTGTCCCTCCGGCTTATACATTTATTTAAATACTTAATTGTCCCATCCTAATATCAGGTCATGAGAGATGGGATGATAGTTCAATCAGGGAAGTACAATGATTTGCTAAATTCAGGCCTGGATTTCAAAGCTCTAGTAGCTGCCCATGATAGCTCCATGGAACTTGTTGAAATGAGCACCACTATGCCCAGCAAAAGTAGTTCCCCCAGACCACAAATATCTCCTCAACCCTCTTCCAACCATGGGGAGGCCAATGGTGAAAACAACTCTCTGGATCAACCCAACTCTGATAAGGGAACTTCTAAACTCATCAAAGAAGAGGAGAAAGAAACAGGCAAAGTGAGCCTGCATATTTATAAAATTTATTGCACAGAGGCTTACGGATGGTGGGGCGTGGTGTTAGTGTTGTCACTGTCACTTTTGTGGCAAGCATCTCTAATGGCGGGTGATTATTGGCTGCAATATGAAACTTCAGCTGAGCGTGCAATGTCATTCAACGCTTCTGTGTTCATTACTATCTATGCAATAATTGCCGCTGTTTCATGTGTTCTGGTTCTGTTCAGAGCATTCTCTATGACCATTGTGGGGCTTAAGACAGCTCAAATTTTTTTCAAGCAAATTCTTCACAGCATCCTTCATGCCCCCATGTCATTTTTTGATACTACACCTTCTGGAAGAATTCTGAGTAGGGTAAGAATTCGTGGATTAGAGTGGCACATCTTTTTTTTTTTTTTTTTTTTTTTCTGTTTAAGTAGTAGTTTTTGTTGTAGTTGATGGGAGATTCTATTCTGTTTTGGATAGAAATTCATGAGTATATATCATCTTAGTTGCTAACTGATGAGAATTTATCCCCCAACAGGCATCAACTGATCAGACGAATATCGATCTATTTCTTCCCTTCATTTTGGGAATTACCATTGCAATGTACATCACTGTGCTCAGCATCTTTATCATCGTATGTCAATATTCGTGGCCAACAATATTCTTACTGATTCCACTTGTTTGGCTTAATATCTGGTACCGGGTAAGTTCATTCATTTTATTTTGCTGTTAACCTTTATTAGTATAAGAACTATTGTGTTAACATTGAATAAAAATGAAGCACCATTATACATATCTATAAATCTGTTACATGAAAAATAAAATCTCTAACTCTATGATTGCGGTCATGTATATTGTTGGTTATTTTTGAATAGTCTATATGACTCCAACTCCTGATCCTATGAATTACTGACATTATAGTTAAAATTGTCAAACTTGATGGCAAAAACTTTTATATTAATCAAAACTATATGAACTATATGAATCTGTCAGCAATGGTATTGCCTTGAATATATGCTAAAGGTTTTTGTTACTGTTTGGATTTTAGAGTTACTATCTTGCATCATCTCGTGAATTAACTCGACTGGATTCAATCACAAAAGCGCCTGTTATCCATCACTTCTCAGAAAGCATATCCGGGGTTATGACAATCCGCTCTTTCAGAAAGCAGGACAGGTTCACCAAGGAAAATGTTAAACGAGTTAATGCCAATTTGCGTATGGATTTCCACAACAATGGGGCAAATGAGTGGTTGGGTTTCCGTTTGGAGTTGCTTGGAAGTTTAATTCTCTGCATTTCCACTATGTTCATGATCTTGCTTCCAAGCAGTATAATAAAGCCAGGTACTTAAATCCTCCCATCCTCTTTTTTCGTTCAACACTTAATAAGATTTGCAATATCCCAATATCTAGTACTTGACTCTTGGTCACTCAATGATATGAGATGCCTAATAAATAATACTTATCTTTACTGATAAGTATTATCAGTAATGTCTTATTGATTCTTGGTATAACCAAGATTTCAGGTGTGTGTATCTTATTTTGAAATACCTGATATAGATGAGCTCCAGTAGATGAATGTCCAATGAAATGACTACTGCAGAAAATTGACTAAATCAGTTATTCTTCATGGTGCAGAGAATGTTGGTTTAACTCTCTCCTACGGATTGTCCCTTAACGGTGTGCTGTTCTGGGCCATATATATGAGCTGCTTCATTGAAAATAGGATGGTGTCGGTTGAGAGGATAAAGCAGTTTAGCAACATTCCGTCAGAGGCAGCCTGGGAGATGAAGGACCATGTTCCTCCTCCAAATTGGCCTGCCCATGGCAATGTTGAGCTCAAAGACTTGCAGGTAATTTGTCTTCAATTCTGTATGTCTTCTGAAAAAGCAACATTCAAACTTTATTTTCCATGAGCCGCTACACTCTAGCCATTTGTTTTCCCAAATAGCATTTTTGTAAGAGATCATAATTACGTCTCCATGGCTAGTGTCGTGGAAAGGCAAATGAAGGGGTTTGAATGCAAGTTCTCAATTGGTTGGTCATTTCCATTACTTTGTCTCAAGTTGTTCCTGTTGATGATGCCTTAAATTTGTGGCAAGCAGGTCAGATATCGTCCAAATTCTCCCTTGGTTCTCAAAGGCATTAGTCTGAGCATTCATGGGGGTGAGAAGATTGGTATTGTTGGTCGAACAGGAAGTGGGAAATCAACTTTAATCCAAGTATTCTTTAGGCTGGTGGAACCTTCAGGTGGAAAAATTATTATAGATGGCATCGACATAAGCACAATAGGGCTTCATGATCTTAGATCACGCTTCGGGATCATTCCTCAAGAACCTGTCCTTTTTGAAGGAACTGTGAGAAGCAACATTGATCCAGTAGCAACGCATTCGGATGAAGAAATTTGGAAGGTAAACATGAATTGATGCTACCTGGTTTCCTGATTTATTAAAGCTAATACTAACCCATGTCAGGTCATGTGGTGGTGCTTAGATGCTTATTTGCATTTATCTTATTTTTCTTGTAGAGCCTTGAACGCTGCCAACTTAAAGATGTGGTGGCTGCAAAACCTGAAAAACTTGATTCTTTAGGTATGTGATGTGACTCTCTCTCACCATAGTTCTCTGCTTCTTGAAAACCAAATAACCTAACATGTTAGTATTAGGTACTGATCATTTCCATTCAATTTTAATTTAATAGTGGCTGATGATGGAGACAATTGGAGTGTGGGGCAAAGACAGCTTCTGTGTTTGGGGCGAGTTATGTTAAAGCACAGCAGGCTCCTGTTTATGGATGAGGCCACGGCTTCAGTTGATTCACAGACTGATGCTGTAATACAAAAGATCATCCGAGAGGATTTCGCTGCCTGTACAATTATTAGCATTGCTCACAGAATACCCACCGTGATGGATTGCAATAGAGTTTTAGTAGTAGATGCAGGTGAGTGTTCTCTATCTCTCTTGCCTAATTAGGATTCCATTCCAATTGTGTCAGTCAGGCTTGGCATTGGTTTGCCAAATGAAGCTTGTTGCTGATATCCCTATGTTTCTGTCTCTTAACAGGACTGGCTAAAGAATTTGACAAACCATCGCGCTTGCTTGAGAGGCGATCACTGTTCGGGGCATTGGTTCAGGAGTACGCCAACCGCTCAGCCGGACTATAATTGAGCAATGATTCCATTGATGCTTATGTTGGCAAATTTTCCAAGTTCAAGTGCCTGCACTTCTGGAAAAATAACATGACTCAGTGACATAAAAGGAGCCATCCCATCATTTTTCAAAAAGACAAAAGAAGAAAGGCCCTTCTCCCTCACTGTGTTGGAAGATCAACCACAAGTGCATATCAGCATAATACAAGTCCAAGTCAAACCTACCTTAGATTTGTGGCAACCACAAGCACTGCATATATGTTAGCGGTACTCTGTCTAGAATGAGCATTTAGATGAGAATAACATATCATTTCTTGAAGTCTTAAAAACTTTTGTTGCACACGATTTATGAGTCAGATATATGCTTCTTGACAAAAGAATAATCTGATTATTGAGGTAGCTGTATAGTTAATAAGGAAGCTCATGTGTGAAATGCCATCGTCGACTATAAGAACAATCTGATAAAGCTAGAAGCCCAGCTAGAAATGCAATATTCAATCATGTATTTTAAAAACATCAGTCAAGAAATCATGGGATCTTCCAATGAAGGTCAACTCTTTCAATGGTAACATATTCTTTCCGGTTAAAAGTTAAGACTGAATGAAGGGGAGATTTCTGTATTTTTCCCTCCATTTTGTTAACCATGTCATGTAAAATCCCAATATACGGTATATACCCTTAACAATAGTAATACTAAATTTATCGAAACTCAACCAACTACCATTCAGATCACCACATTCAACTCCCATCACATTTAAATACACAATTTTTTCTTTTTAATTCTTTCACATCCTTTGACCAAAAAAAAAAAAATTTCACAATTAAAAAGAGAAAAACACACCTATTTGTTGAAAGAACAAATTTTTCTTTTTCTTTTGAAAGAAAAACCTTTTTTTTTTTTAAATAGAAAAACGTGAATAAAGGGTTGCAGCGTTTTAAGATGCAGTACTAGTAGGTCATATAGACGCAGCGTCGCTACTCTAAACCCCAACATAAACCCTCACTCTGCCGTAAACACACAGAGACTCACAGAGAGATGGGAAGGTCACGAAGGAAGTACAAGCAATCGAGGACGAAGGTCCGCGTGGGTCTGCCGAAGAAGAAGCCCAACATGTTCAAGCCAGCCTTCTGTCTCCCTCCAAAGCTCCGCGCTTTAATGGAACAAGACCCATCTGGGCCTAAATGGGACCCCGAGGGCTCTGTTATCCAAAACTACAAGTCCTTCGGCGTAGTTTCGAATCCTAACTTGCTCAGCGTTCGATCTCGGACCTCTCACATCATCGAAAGCGATTCTCTCCAGGTCCCCCCTCCTCCGTCGTCCAATCAGGCCGAAGCCGCCGAGCTCGACCCCATCGACAGTGGTAGCGATCTCGAAGAAGACGGTCGGTTCTCTCTCCCCCTTCTGAATTACAAATTGGGATTTGTTTTTTATTTTTTTGGTAAAAAAAGGAATGGAAGCTTAGGGCTATTCTAATTTTAATGGAATAATTGATTGTGAATCTTAAGAAAGTTGCAATTGAAGTTCAAATTGGCTTATTGGAAAGGAAAGATTAGATTTTTTAAGACTAAAGTTTTCTACTTGAGTGGTACTTGAGTTTGATTTTAGCTTGCAGAGCTAAACCCTCATATAATCTTCTACTTCCATTCTTTTGCAGGAAACATAAGAGAAATAACCCTAACCGTTTATTGTCTTCTTAACAATCCAACAATCCCAGAAAAAATTTGTAATAAGTTTTGCAATGCGCAATGAGTCAATGACAGAGGAAAAGATTCATAACCTTTAATGGCATGCCTATTTTTCATTTTTCTTTTAACTTTTGTATGTTCAAGATTAACTCTTCTACAAAATTTCAATTGTTCTGTTTTTTTTTTTAATTGGTTTGCTCCATTTCTGTACTTGTGTTCTTCTTGAGTAAGCTGATCAAATGTACGAAATTTTTATTACTTCATGAAATATTTGTCAAGTAGATAGGATGGAGATCACCCTATTGAGTTATCTTCTTGTTTTCATACTTTATTAAAGAGTGGCTTTGGTGAGAACAGAACACTCTTGATTTAGCTAGTTTATTGAATGACAAACTTCTATAAGGTTATTAGTGACGCAGTTAACTGATGTATAAAGTACCCTTGCTCCTTGGCTTGTAATGACTGTGTTAGTTTCTCTTAGATTCACTGCTCATGTGAATTGCATACATTCATTGCAGAACTTCTTGGTTATCTTATTTTCTTCTCTCCCCAAGTTATGAAACTGTTGATTGCTATTTCTGACTTTTCTTTGGGCTATACAGATTTAAAAACTACTCTAGGGAAAAAACGGAGAGACGGAAAATCTGCATCACTACAACCATTAACTGCCATGCAACGTATTTATATTGGTCGGCTCATTGAGAAATATGGAGAAGACTATCAGGTGGGATACAAGCTTTTATATTATAAGAACTTTAAGTTTGTATAACATGGACTTTTTTAACATGGACTTTTTGCTTTGCAGAGAATGTTCATGGATACAAAACTAAATGCAATGCAGCATTCTGTTGCAACTTTGGAGAAATTGTGCAAACGGTATAACATATTTAAAGATAAAAATCCGTTGATATTGGCCCGTTGAGCTTTGCATGGGGACCTTTTGGGAGTCATTCGAACACTATGAGATCTTTTGTCTTTTCATGATATTGTATGGTGTTAACTTATACAAATGAGTTATCGTATGATATGTAAAACTTTCTGGTTCATTAATGATATGTTTCCCCAAGCTTCTTTGGACTTGAATATGATGTAATTGATTTAGGTCTTATTCAGTTAGTCCTCAATTTGCCATGAACGTGATTAGAGTGTGTTTCTGATCTGGATAGTAGCCAAAAAAAGTGAAATGAAAGCAAAGAGTGTAACAGAACAAGATTGCAAGCATGGAATAGTGAAATTAAAGAGGGAGAAGTTCAAATGTACAATGAAATTTTATAGAAAACTTTGGTAAACTATATTATGCCTTATTGTACTAACAAGATGAGAAAAGTTGAACCTCGCTTCTGGCAATTTAGTCCATTCAAGTGACAAGTAAATAAAATGTCCGTCTCTTAAGAAGTTCAATGTAAAGCCTATACAGTGTTCAATTCAACCTTGGAAATAATCAAAAACATCAATACTATAATAGCAAGATGTATTTACACAACCAGGTTACTGGGGTAGATCCAAATGCAAAGCAAAGCTAGTGTTGACAAAATTAGAGTACCTCACATCCCATCAGCTTTTCAAAGGCCTCCCTCTAAAACTCAGCGTCTCCTTGTTCTTGTGTATTTCAAGCAACCTTTCAAGGGATACAAGGGACCAAGTTTCCTCTGTCTGGGCATATACTTTTTGTTTTAGAGAGTCCATTATTATGCTTACATTACCAAAGCCGTATATCTGGTGACCATTATGCATCCTCCAAGGTTTAGGCCTAAATAGCAAGCCAAGCTGTTGCGCATGGGCTTCAATAACATCTTTCAAAAGTCATCTCATCACCAATGTCATCCATGTTTGCTTGGGCTGCTGCTGCTTTCTGCTGTTCCTCAAATTGCCTTTGCTCAACCACCCTGACATAGCTAATATTAGGTTGGACCACCTCTATACCTTCAACAGCTTGATTCATCTTGCCAACACCACAATTAAGCAGATAGTGAATGCTTTCATTTGCATGAAGCTCCTCAGGAATAAGTTCCTTCATAAGTTCCTTCATGTTTGATTCTTCATGAGAGCATCGTATTCATCCTTCATGGCAATTTGCCAATGATTGTATTTGGAAGCCTGGGTGAAACTCGTTGGTTCAAGAGACATGGGGTCAGAGCAGGCGGCAGAGAGAGCATGGGGTAAGGGATGAGGACGGGTCGAAGTGTATAAGGGTTTTGGGGCAGGACCAAAGGGGATGATGGACTTGAGACTCTTAAAATTGTGGGGAGGGTTTGGTGTATCGGGAGAGTTGGGGAAAAGAGATGGGTCAAGAGGGGAAGAAGGAGGAGTGGACGGGTTAAGAGGGGAAGAAGGGGGCGTCGACATGGGTGATGGATTTGTGGTGTCTGGGAGGGACGCTGGGGTCGTGGAGTGGGAGGAAGAGGAAGGGACGGCTTCTGTTGGAGCAGAGGAAAGAGTTTGTGTTGGGTCAGAGTGTGTGGGGTCAGATTGAGATGGGCTTGCAGAGGGGTTGACTAATGGGCTTGACACTTTTGCTGCCTGTGGGGCCGTATTTTCTTGCAAGGTGGCAACTGATGGAGATTCAGGAATAATAGGGGCAGATTGGGTTGGACTTGTAGAATTGTTGATTTGTGGAGAGGTCAAGCTGGGCCCAATATCAAAGTGAGCGGCAGGTGTGGACTGGGTGGCAGGTGTAGTCTGAAGTTGTTGATAGGGGAAACTTGCTTCATCAAAAATCACATTCCGGGAGATATAAATGCGACCTGAAATGGGATCAAGACAACGATAGCCTTTATAATGGTCAGCATAGCCAATAAATACACAGGGAACAGATTTAAAAGATAATTTATGCATGTTGTATGGCACCATATGAGGGAAGCAGGCACAACCAAAACTTTTGAGAAATGTATAATCCGGTGTGCGGTGAAGTAATTTCTCATAAGGAGATATGTGGTCAAGTTGAGGAGTTGGTAGGCGATTAATCAGAAAAACCGCAGTGGAGAAGGCTTCAACCCAAAAGCTGTGGTGCAAGCGGGATTGGGCTAACAAACAAAGTCCCACTGCAACAATATGTCGATGTTTCCTTTCCACCACTCCATTTTGCTGGGGAGTGTAAGGACATGAGATCTGATGAGATATTCCATGATCACGTAAAAAATTCATAAATAATTTGCTAGTAAATTCACCGCCACCATCAATCTGCAGTTGTTTGATGCTAGAGCTAAAACGATTTTCCACCATTTTTTTGAAGTGAATAAACGTAATAAGGACTTCTGATTTCTTAGCCAATGGATATAACCAAGTGAACCGAGTATTATCATCGACAATGGATAAATAATAACGATAACCAAAATTTGAGGAAATTGGTGCAGGGCCCCATAAGTCAAGATGTAATAGTGCTAATGGAGATTGAGCATGAGACTGTCTATATTCAAAAGGCAATCGACAAGATTTGCCTAATGGGCAGATATGACAATTCTTATTGGAGACAATGGTACCATCAAGTGGTAAGTGGTACTTATTCAACACTGTAGCAAAAACTGAATGAGATGGGTGTCCAAGTCGGGCATGCCACACGTCTTGTGTTGTACGCTTTCCATAACAAGCCATCTGACGAGCAATGTGAGGGGTTGTCTGAATATGATAAAGGCCAGCGGAACTACTGCCAGTAAGGAGTACCGTCCCCGTCTTGTTGTCCTTCACATGAAAACCATTAGCATTCAACTCAAAGAAACAATCATTATCACAGCAGAAACGACGGATAGAGATCAAGTTCTTGCGGATTGCAGGCACACATAAAACTTCATTAAGATGTAGTGATTTATGTAACCCAGTCAACTTTGTATTGCCAATATGTGTTATTGCTAACTGATTGCCATTCCCAACAATAATTTTATCTGTACCTGTGTAAGGATGAGCATTTGGGAGAGAGGTGGCGTTGGCTGTCATGTGGTGAGTAGCACCTGAATCAAAGCACCAATTGAGGTTTGCCACATCATCAGTAGAAGGAGAAGAGGTGGTCAAATTTTGTGCCATGTATGCATGAGGCCTTCGGTCAGGACAAAAACGGGCTATGTGCCCTGGCTTATCGCACCGAAAACAAATTACTTCACTCTGTTGGGTCTTTGAGGAATGGCCTTGTGGTGTTGGAAGAAGTGGAGGACGACCATCAGAGAGAGTCGCAGGAGAAGAAGCGACAGCAGTAGATTGTTGGTCGCGAGGCTGAGAGTGACGATCTGGAACCCAAGCCCCTTGAGTCGGCTCCCAATGCTCTGTTCTCCTTGATCCACGTCCTTGATTCCAATTTCTGCCACGACTGCGTCCTCTTCCAGATCCGTGATGCGAATTGTGATTGTGATTGTAATTGTGATTGTGACTGGGCATATTTGAATTGAAGGTGCGCTCGTTGGGCGCACGGTCAGCAACCATAGCAACTCCTGAAGCCATGGTAAGAGACATCCTTTTCTGTAGATGCTCTTCTCTTAGAGTTAGATCATAGAAGCGATCGAAATCAATATCGGGATGAAGGTGAAGTGTTGTGGCTAACTCTTTGTATTCAAGTCCAAGTCCATCCAGAACATAACTGATGAGTTCATCATCAGCCATTGTTGCTCCAGCTTGTGTGAGAGAATCGTAGAGTGATTTGGCATGATTGAGATAATCAGTCACTGTTGTGTTGCTGTCCTTTTTGAGAGTGCGAATTTGGTCTCGAAGAATCCGTACACGGGTACTAGCAAGAGGTGAAAGGCGCTTAGCCAGCATGGTCCAGGCCTGATAAGCAGTGGTACAAGGAATGAGAAGTGTTTTGATGGAGGAGGAGGAAGTCGCTTTGATCCAACTCAGGACCAATTTATCCTTGGCTAACTCAGGGTGCACAGATCCATCTTCTTGTACTTTGGGTGGGTCTGTGTTGTTCTTGACAACAGTTGCAAGGCCGTGCATCTCCAATACATCTTCAAATTGGGATTTCCAACTCAAGTAGTTGGTGCGATCCATAGGAACTGGGAACAAGGATGAGATATTGAAGGAGGTGGGCAAAGAATGGGATGAAAAAGGAGGTGAGGAAAGTTTTGACATTTCAGAAATCAGTTTTGACATATCAAGATTGTTTGATTCTCCAGAGTTAGGTGTGTTGGCCATTGGTTTGGGTAGGATCGATGTTTTGAGGGTTAGCTCCGAAGGGCTCTGATACCATATAAGAAAAAGGACTCAAGAGGAAGAGAGAGGGATGAGAGCAGAGAGATTAAGAACAATTGCCACAATCAAGATCATCATTCTGTATATTTTCTGCAGTATAAATAGGTGTACATGGGTTAGACTTTCTCAAGTCTATTTACAGAAACTTCAGCAGTATAAGGTAAGTACAATCAATTATATATATTACAGAGGAATGGTCAACTAAACATTATGGCTGATGAATCCCGTGAGTGTGGTTAGGAGACTTCAAAGGCTGATGTAAGGGGATCAGCTGATTTCATGGGACTTGACAGATTGGATGGGATCTGCTGGTGTAGTATTCTCTTTACCAACCTTATACCAATTCGAAACCTCTCCAAAGTTCGGGTTTTTATTTAACCAGCAACACAAAGCTGTTATCCATTTGGGGAAGAAAAACTTCACCATCATATCTACCATCATATGAATGGGAATAGCAGAAGCCCAACTCATGACCCAATTGAGCTCATCAATCCTCTGATTTGCAGGGTTCACATGGAAATCTTGTAGGACAAGCTGCAACTTGGGAACTATAAACCTATACATAAGTTGTTCCCAAATGGCAGCATCAAACACCTTCTTCCAGGGTGAGAATATGGCATAAGCCGAACCATGGCTTGGCTGCCATGTGTCGAGAACATTACCCAACTTGAACCATATGGTAGGATACAACTCCTCCAATCTTTCTCCCAATAGTGGTAGCCATGGATGCACCCAAACGTGGATCGGAATAGTGTCCCAATGTGGTTCCCACAAGTCCACAGCATCCTTCAATTTAGGGAAGACTACCATATCCAATATGGCATCAAGGACAGGAGGGGGAAGCAGGTTCTCCCAAGACTCCAAAAAACAAAGCATGGGTTCAGGGTCCTTGGCTTGCCAGGTATGGATGCCAGCAAGTCTCACTGCAGGTACCACAACCTCGAAAACCAATTGGGTATAGGGTGACATTGAATAATTAATCTCTTCCTCTCCATTCAGCAAAGTCTTCCAGGTGCATACCATGTCCAAGCCATGCAAGGGGTTCTGCAGAGGATCCCAACCCTGAAACATCCTCATAAACAAAGGCAGAGCAAAGGAGCAGGCAATGTAAGACAAGTTATATAACTTATAGTCATTAGCATACCTTCTCTGCAGGTCACTGAAGCACTTTTCCAGTGAGTCCAAAGTCAATATTCCAGCGGAATTCTCTTCTTCCAGTCGATCCAACACACAGTCATGATACCCTCCAAGCTATCCAATTGCTGCTTCTGCCTAGCTGCCTCTGCTTCCAACCTCTCTTTCTCATTCTTGAAGCGGATGGCTGTCTCTCTATCATTCCTCAAATCCCTATCAATCTTACAGATAGCATCCTCAATCAAGTCTAGAATCAACCTGATGTTGTACTGTAGCTCGGGCATGGGAACATCCTCGTCTTCTCTGGCTTTCTCTTGGTCATAATCATTCAAATTCTCCACACTGGTCAAGATTCGAACCCAAGGTCCCCGCATATCAATCACCTTGTCCACAAAAACCTCCACACCCTCCTTCTCTTCCCGCTTCTCGGCTAACAACTCCTTGGCAGATACATACTGCTTCTTGTTATTCCTGTTCTTCTTCTTCCACAAAAGTCTCTTTTTGGTGGTGGTGGTGGCAGGCAGACCAACATTAGGCTGGTTGTTGTTGGGCTTGTCGCATTGATCCAATTCTTCTTGGATGTTGGTCTCCTTGTAATCATTGAAACCCATGCCCATATTTTTTGGCCTCAACTTGGGTTCTATAGGGGTGACCATGCCCTGCTCATTCTTGCCAAGTCCACCTCCTTTGTACCCCATGCTCTTAAGCACCTTCATCCCAAAGCCCTTTGTGTGTTTCTCGAACTCCCCCAGAACCCCATTCCCGAAGATTCGATTCTGACGAGTCTGATCAGTCGACTGCTGCAATTTGAGTTTTTCCCTCTCCTCTTGTCTCCTCAAAGCTCCGTCCTTTATCTTGTTCCCAAACGCCATCGGCAAAAAATTGTCGTCAACGTCGTCCCCTAAGGAATTCAAATCACCAAAACCCAAACCAGAACCCGCAGTGCCACCAAGCCCAACCCCATGAACAATGTCAGGCCTATCATCATCGTTTTGCTGCCTGGAATTGTTGTCCATCTTCTGAATCTCCTGGTTGGGGATGACAATGCCGGTGGAGACGAAATTGACACCGACAATGCGGTCTTTCCTCCTGCGTTTTCTGGAAGACTCTTCATCGTGGTCGTCGGAGTACTCGGCAGAGAATATGCCGTAGAGGACATCGTCTTTGGTCTGGGTTGTCTTCTGCTTGCGCTTCTTGCTGTAAAAGAAGTCGCCGTCGATCCAGTGGCCGTCCTCGTAATCGTTCTCCATTCCAAACCTCTCCATCTCCTGATCATAATCTTCTTCTTCCATCACAGACGAGTGTTAATCTGAATAGGAATACGATCACTAGAAGGATTTGGAGGGAATCGAATCTGTAACTAATCTAATCTTTTTGTTATTTTATTTAGTTTCAATAAGAGAAGTCTTTAACCAGAAGTCAGCTTAGGATTGAGTTAGTTTCTTTTTTCAATAAGAGGGTAGAATTAAATAAATAACGTGTTTAATAATGTTAGAGGTTAAATGCTTCTCTGTTAATCTTATTGTTTCTTGAGATCACGTTAATCTTATTGTTTCTTGAGGTCACGAGTTCTTTCATAAATCCTTAAATTTTCTTTAGTTCATGTCATAAGACAACATAAGGATGCAAAAATTGCAAAACCATCGTAAATAATTGAACATTTTTACTTCTCAGACCAAAAAAGAAACGAGAAAAGAAAACCATTTTTACTTGGGTTAAGACCAAAAGTTAATCCCAAATACTAAAAATTGAAAAGAATTATATACATAATCTATTCAAGGCTACAGGAACAAAATATTCCCAACTGCGGTGCAACTAAACGCCCATGAATGCCCGGCACTGGGATTCCCAGTGTTGCTTTACTTGTTGAATCCTCTCTACCCTTTCTGTCTGCATCCTCTGCTCCCAGTATTCATGGCATCTGTTAAAAGATGAACAAATTAGGATGAGAAATTTGCATAGGGTGAAACTGCAACTACACCGCCATGAGCCATCATATATTTAATCGTTTATTTTTTGCCTTTTTCAACCTCATCCCCTCCCAAACAGTTAGTGCATAAAACTTAGGTAAGAATAACATCAAGCTGGGCTCTTTACTCATTGAAATAAGGATGCAAAGTAAGTAGTATAGTGGACAGTTACACTACCTTCGGCCGAGTAACATGCTAAGCTCTTCTAAGTGTACAGCACCTTCATAAACTCTTGCCTGAAATCAACACAAAAAAAATTACAAAATGGTAAGTGATTTTAACTCGGATCGTACTGCAGCATCTTATTCTCCAGGTCCTAATCACAAGTACTAGACACCACTTTGTGGTACAAAGGCTAAAAGATAACTAGCTCCTATTGGGAAATGAGATAGTACTCACCTCTCGGCATAGAGGGCATTTTTCTTTAGGATCTGCAACCTTTAATCCATCCACAATAGTCACTGATGCAGCAGAGCAAGCACACATGTAGCAGAATATATGACCACATGTGAGAGCAACTGGATCAAAAACTGTGTCCTGTAAAGGGGAAGACACAAAGAAAATCACATGAATTAGTCATTAAGAACCTCAAACGAAGCACAATAGTAGCAAAATGCTTTCTTCCTTACAACTCCTACTACTTTGGTCATGCTTATTCCTAAAACCCATAGGCCATGGAGGCTTTAAAAGTGGCCATATTTGCTCTACTTCATAACAATAATGAATAATAAAAAGGCATAGAAGAATTTTCCATTTAAGTGCAAGAGACTAGAGTAATACTCTGAGAGTGCACATTAATCAACAAAAGTGCAATTTTAGGTATTTCATGATTAATTCTTGAAATGATGTGCAATTTTATATTAGAATTGAATCCACAGGCAGAATTTAAATGATGTGCTCGCAGTGCATATCAATCAACAAAAATACGCAGTCAATAAGAGTGCATGATATGCAGGAGATCCTGAGAAAAATGAAAAATCTTGATACTCACCAAGCATATAGAACATGTCAAGTCAATATCAACCTTGACAGAATCAGAGAGCTCACAGGTGAGAGATGGTTTCCCATCATTAAATGTAAGGGCGCATCCCTCGAACAACGCCGGTGCCTTCCTTGACTCAATCTTGGTTTCTCTTAAGTTGATGTGAAAAGCCATAAGCTCACAAAGCCATGGACTCTGAAGGATTCCAATATGCATACTTTGAGCTTGCGACTTGAAGGCCTGTCCTTGAGTTGAGTAATGAATCTGTTCCCCAAACATAAACAAAAACCATAACATATTCAATCATTTAACTAGATTATCAAAACTTGGATAGATATGCTATTCACAAGTGGGATAGATATTCGATCATCCATACCTTGTCATATTTCTTTAGAATTTTTCGAACCGCAATGGCATTGATCAGTGCATAAGTAACAAGGTCCTTGCCTTCTTGGATCAAGGCCACATGGTTCCCTCGAAGCTTGCCCTTGAACCAGAAGAAGTACTTGCGAAACCCAGAAGCCACATGCAGCTCAAGCAGTTGCTGTGCACGCTTATTAAAGAAGCCTACCACTGCAGACATTTCATTGAGAAGGGAAGGGAAAAAGGTCCCATCACACACTGCACAATTCAATTCAAAAAGCGTGAGCAGGCCAACCAATTGTGTTTGTGGGTTCAAGAACCTTCAGATTGGAAATCAAATAAGCAAAATTTGAATTTGTTTTCTTTATCCTCCAACTTGGCTATAATATGAATCACTAAAATGAATGTAAGATATCTGCTTCTCATCTCAAAAGCCTCAGCATACGATTGAAAAGAACATAAATGGAACGGTATTGGGGTTTAAATATCCAAGAAATGGATCAAAGTTTAGAAATTTAATATGATAAATAGACCAAAAAAGAGGTTCATTCATCAACCAACAGAAAAACCATGAAACAAAGTTTTATATAAAATCACCTGGGCAATTATGGTCATGGCATGTTCGGACATCATGAATGTCCTTCTGGGTGTGAAAGTCTCTACGGCATTTCTTCAAGATCTTCTTAAGCTTCTTGAAGCCAACCCCAGGTAGCTTTTTCTCTTGGCCTTGCATGTACTCCTGGTATTTCTTGCAGAACTTCATTTTCTCATAAAACGGGTACTTTTAACTCCGCTTTCTTTCTTTCTTTCTCAAAAAGATCGTATATAGAATCAAATGAAAGTTACTGAGAAAATCAGAGATGGGTATTGAAATCAAGAATGCAAAAATAACAACGTATGATCGAATATGTCGATTGGTATCTGATTCTCTCTCTTTCAGTGATGATGTGTCAATTGGTATGTCAATATATGGTTTTGGCCACTTGAAGACGCATATATAAAGGACAAATCAGATACTGGTTACTGAATCCCCCTGAAAAAGTCAATTTATCAAAATTCTCGGAAACTTAAACAGACTTTAAAAGATGTCAATTTGACATTTCCAAATGAAGGTTTTTAAATGTTAAACATTTCCAAAACAAGTTGAAACTAATAATTTATGTTCCACTTGTGGTTTATGTGACACTTCACAGTTTTTGTTTTCTTCTTTATTTGTTGCTTGATTCCTGGTTGAAAAGATGAAACTCCAAAAATTTTGGAGAAACCTATTAATTATTCTCTTGACCCTTCTTTTTATTATTAAAAAATTATGAATATTGCACCTCCAGCCAAAAAAATGGGGTTGCTTAAAAAAATAAAAAGGGTTTATATAAAAAGTCCGTTGACTTTAGGTACCAAATTATAATGTTTTTTTATTTTAACTACCAAAACGTTTATGTTATTTCACTTTAGATTCAGTTTAGGTACCAACTTTAAAAAAATATGGTTATACTGAGCTGTGACTGCCTAACAGTCATAAATTTTTTATTGATTTGTTGTTTTTTCAATATTACAAGGCTTAAACTTTAATGTTTAGTCTATGAGTTATATGACTTTATCCCCCAAGCCTAAATTAAAAGCATTAAACCCTTATAAAGTTTGAATTTTTATGAATTTGAAACAGTCTCGACAGTCACAACTGAATAGCAAACTAATTTGTGATCTAATCCAAAATGTCTTATTTTAGGTTAGTACCTAAACTAAAAAAACTTAGTGTTTTGCTAGTTTACTGAAAAACTATTGATATTTATTATTTAACCTAATTTTCTATTATATAAACTCATAATTAAGGACTATCTATTTTTAAATAAAAATTTAGAAAGAACTAATATATCTTTTTCTATTGGGAGATCGAGTGTATCAAATTCAAAATAAAGTGAAAATGTGGGTTCACCGTTCACATATCAATGTCATTTTAGTTATTTAAAATTTAAAATTTTTAAACTCATCTAAACGAGTTAATTTATTAAAAAACTTAAAAAAAAAAAAAACAGGATAATTACATATAAACTCAAACCAAAATCCTAATATATATTATATAGTGTGCAAGTCAATTTGAAAAGGATAACCAGGCAAGGAAATTAGACAATTGAGTGTAGTGACATCCAACCATCTCCATTAATGTTTTGGTTGACGTGCAACATCAAAGATGTCAACTTAAACCTGGTTTCATGTGAAGTTGCTCGATTTTAAATCTCTGCGACTAACATCATCAATTTGTTCAACCATTAACATCCATCGTCAGCATGTATGGTGCTGTGAAAAGTCAAGCATGTATGATATTAACAAATAAAATTTGTTACGCGCCGGAGCTCTAATTTAATTATGCACATGTACGCGTTATTGCTCACGATGATGACATTCTCAAAAGAAAAAGTAGCACTAATTTTTTAATAAACCATGTTTTATGGAATATTAGAAAAAAATGAGTCTTATATATTATGAATTCGGCTATATTAGAAAAAAGAAAATGCCTCATGAAACATGACCGGTGAATTTGTTCACTCGTAAATTAGATAAGAGTGAAACTGTGTGCGATGATAAGGGCAACTAATTTGCCACGTGGAAAGTAATGCAGCGTTACGCTATTGGATAGATAACTATAAAAAGAAGCTAGTGGGTGACACCTTTTTGTGCCTACCTAATGAGAAACTAAAGGAGCAACATATAAAGACACACAGTGAGATAACAATAGGGTACTGTACATGCTTATCGATCTGTATCCTCCTCCAGTCAAATTAATTAATCTTATCCTAGAGAGCATAAACCAGATTAATTTCAGAATAACTTGATTTATGACCAAAAGTAAAATACTGCTTCAGTTGACCCTAGCTTCTTCAATTTAGCTGAAGCTGTTCCTATAGGTAGTTGGTGGTTGCTTTGCCATATATGATGATCGATTTCTCTGTTTAGTATATCAATCAACAGTTTATGCCATGACATATATAGATAGCTAGCTAGCTAGCTTCATTTGAGTACACTCTAATATGTAATATAATATGCACCCACAAATGTATATGGGTGGTTGTGAATATATTTCAGATGTATTTGGGGAATCAAAGGTCGATTTTTTCTTTTCACTTTTGCAAGTCATGAGGACTGAGGAGAACAGATAGATTTGTGAGTGGAAGAGCACCATGCGTTGTCGACCACTCAGCTGCTCAAAGGTCTCTGTGACTGTGAGTCAGTCCAAAGCATCACGTAAAGTGCAAAAAGATGTTTTTATATTATGTTTTCTGAAGAACAATGCATATATACAATACTTGGGACTAGCTAGGAAGCTTCAAATCATCAAATGGACAATAGACAATGAAAAAAGGCTTTGCACTTTTTTTTTTTTTAATTGGTTCTGACTTCTGACTTCTGAGTGAGTAACTTAATAGCTATTGATTTAGACCATTTGATTACCCAGCCTCTTTTCTAAGAGATCAGTAACATCCCACTTGCTACTAATTAGGTGAATTTTTTTATTGAATATAGTGATTATCACCCACCCAATTTGAGGAAACCATGGGTTCGTGTATCTTGTAAAACCCTCCCCAAAAGAAAAAGATGGTGTTTTGGCATCTGATGAATGATTTCTTATGGTAAGTCCTCATCGATAAGGCTAGAATTATTAATTTTGTTTACTAAATTAGTTTATTGAATGATGAGTTGGTATTTTCAATGGACTCATATTTGAATAAAGTAAAACACAATAACATCACTTAGTATGCAAAATTGAAACAATACTCTTATTGTAGAGATGTTAAAAGCATACCACATTATCATGTATGGCCCTCTTTATACTTATACTCTTGTTTTTTTCTTTTTTCTTTTTCCTCTTATTATAGGGGTGTTTTTTTTTTTTCCTTCAAAGTTATTTTATTTGGGCCTTATTTTTTTCTAATTTTTTAATTATTTGATCAGTGAAATCAAGGGTGAATTTGAAAATTTTAAGATAAAATTCGGATATACTTATCAAAATTTTAAGTGCATTTAGAATATGATTCATGAGTGTGGGCTGGGGTCCCAAGAACAAGATGAGATGTAATAACGACCTCATGAACTGTTGGGCCGTGGCCCAAGTAGAACTTCTTCTTGGACTATTTGCCTTTGGGCCAAAATTTGAAAAATGTAAGAAGTAAAACAAATAAAAGAGGCAGCCAGTGAGGTGACTCCAATTTAATCGTCTTCAAATTTCAAGCATGCTGCATGCTTGACAAGTACAATATTAAAATTGAAGGGCAAAGAGTTGCAAACACACAGCCCAAATCCCCCAACAGACCAGACACACCGAACAAAAATAAGGAGCATGTCTCAACAACACAAAAAGGACACAAGTCACACAACCCAACAAGTAAAAAGCACACAAATGAAAAATGGAAACTACAAAATCAATCACAATAAAAAACCATTCCAAAACAAGACCCCAAAAAAAATATCATGAATCAAAAGTCGTAATACATACAAGATATTCTATAACCACCAAGTGAGGACACCGTACTGAAGCATCACGCATTATCTAAAGTGAATTTTTTACAACTTATATGTTCAAGTTGGATAAATTTATGATTTTTTTTTCTTATTTTTTAAATGGAAAATTATTGTTATAATATTTAAGATGCCAACGAAACCCAAGCACGCTAATTTATTACACTTTCCTGCATCCCCATTGAAATCAGTGGACTAATTTAGTTGATAATATTAATAGAGTAACGTTAATTAGCATGCTAGATTAACCATCGAAGCTTTGCTTAATCCCACTCCTCTCGGCGTTTCTAGAGGCGAATGATTGGGAATTACGCTATTGCCACGTGGGCGCGAAAGGATGCCGTAGTCAGAAAATAGAATAAGCATACATTCGGAATCGTTGAAACAGAGTCAAATAGCAAAGGAAGAAGTTCCCACGCAAAAGCTGCTTTGGTTGAGAGAGAGAGAGAGAGAGAGAGAGAGAGAGAGAGAGAGAGAGAGAGAGAGAGAGAGAGAGAGAGAGAGAGAGAGAGAGAGAGAGAGAGAGAGAGGTGCAACAATGGCGACGAGTGCAGAGAAGCAAGTTATGGTGATAGGAGCGGACGAGAGCGAGCACAGCACGTATGCTCTGGAATGGACTCTGGACCACTTCTTCACCCCCTTAGGTCCCAACTCGCCTTTCAAGCTCGTCATCGTTCACGCCAAACCCATGACTTCCTCCGTCGTCGGCCTCGCTGGCCCTGGTAAACCCATAACTGCTACGCCGCCCACCATAATATAGAATTTTACCTGCTAATTAATTAATTACTTCATTAATTGATTGGTTATGGTTGTGGAGGTGATAATTAATCTGAGTTTGTGTGTTGTGCTTACTTTTAGGAGGGGCGGAGGTTTTGCCGATTGTGGATGCCGATTTGAAGAGGATAGCTGCCCGCGTTGTTGAGAAGGCTAAGGAATTCTGCGCTTCTAAATCGGTATTTCTCAATTTTTCCTTCTTTAAAAACAAACCATTGTGATCATGCCATATATATAACTTCTATTCTATGCGTACCCCTGAAATTGAATTGCTTCTCATGCAAATTTGACCCTTTTATTATATATTTAAGCAAATAAAACTTCAAGAATTAAGTCTCTTTTCCTTCGGGTTTAATCTTCTATTATAGAAATGATTATATGGTATTTTTCCTTAATTTATTAAACTATCTTATAGGAGAATCATGCTCTAAAGTCATTTGGACCTTGCTAACATACAGTATCGATAATCTATTATAGTACTATTGGGTTTATGTGCATGACTGGGTATTGGGTATCCACGGTTTTGTTAGTCATGTCATTTAAGATCAATTAAATCAATGGAACATGTCATGAAGCAGACATGAACTGTAGTAAGACCTGCAATGAATCCAAGTGTTATGATTAGGTAAGGAGTCATGTCAGTAGCAAATTTTCCTTGAACAAAAAGTTATTTAAAAACAATGTAATTCTTATGCTATCTTAGTGAGCTGAGAAATAGGGAAGCTGATGACTGTCCGCGGAAATTTCTAGGACTAGCCGTGCTAGACTTTAGGTGATATGAAGAACTTGCGTTTCCCTAGCGGGCTTTTTGAACATTTCAGATTCTATGCAGGTAACGAATGCGACCGTGGAGGTTGTGGAAGGAGATGCTAGGAATGTTCTCTGTGAGGCTGTTGAAAGGCACCATGCATCCATCTTGGTTGTGGGTAGTCATGGCTATGGAGCTATAAAAAGGTATTCATTGAACATATTCCAATCTTTTGAGTGAACCAATTCTAATATTCACAAAGTTCAGTTGTGAAGTATCCATGTGGTATAATTAGTGGTTAGTTGATTTATTATATTGAGGATGTAAACAAGGTTTTATAAAGGAGGTTAAAGTGATTAATATGGTCGAGCTTGAGTTATTAATCAATTAAGTTAGCTACTAGTTGTATTTTAGAAAGCCTTCTTGTTCAGGGCAAAATTTCATTTAGACTGTTTGTTCCTTGAGTAGTTTTGGTGGAAAAGGATGTTACTCATCTGCAGAAATCTTAATGTTCTGTTTGATTCTCATGCAGGGCGGTTTTGGGAAGTGTAAGCGACTATTGTGCTCATCACGCTCACTGTAGTGTGATGATTGTGAAGAGGCCTAAACTAAAACACTAAGCAAATCAAGACTCCTATGCGTGGTGTTGGCAAGATTACGATACATGTAATAAATTCGATCATCTGTGTATTGAAATGTGTTATACTTGTGCCTATAGCTTGATTGTTCAAGCTTAAACATATGGCATGTATTATACGGTTGAAAGTTGAACATCAAACTTTTGTATAAACAAGTAATTAATCTTACGAAGCTTGATCTGGTAAGTTATGAGTTATGACACAGACTGGGTCCAACATCAGGAGCATTATTTTTCATTGCTGTTGTTCTTAATACTACAATAAAACTATAATTTCCTGAAGTTCAGTATTATCATAAATTCATAATTATGTCAAAATGGTCAATAAACGCCAAATGGAAATGATGTATATATCAAGGATGGCAATTTTTAGTAGAAAGATGGAATTGTTTGAATTTGAATCTACAAATTTCTGGTTAAGTATTCTATGTGAATAGTGTAATTGAAGTGAAATATGCACCCTATCCACCATCTACGACCTTTCGGCTTATAGAAACTAAACGCTTCATAAACTCAAAGGCTATTACTTATCCTTAATTTCTGTATGCTAGCCAGCTTTTTAGATTGAACAAAATTATTGATTAGTTATTCTATAATTTCTTTTAAAAATATAAAATTGAATGGACCATTCCTATAAGATTACTTCAAACGATAAGTTATCAGTTTTGATCATCACCTTGATGGAGGAGAAATACATATATACTAAATACTATGCGCGCCGGTGGTAATTAATTAAGAGAGAAATATATACCACCAACCATTCCAACATGGGAAAGGGGACAAGCGCCAGTGGTAATGTCAAATTAGGTAGTATTTTAATTATAAGCTGTGCCTGATCCAGTTGGGTTTAGCTCACAATTCGTTCCAGCGTACACTAATCACTATAAGTAGGCAGAGAAATGAGCAAGTGATCATCAACGTACCCACAAATTTCGTGGTGATGAGTAAACAAACTCTGTGTCTGGCATATCTGGAAGAGAACAACAAAGTTGCAATGGCAACTACTAGAGTGGTGGAGAAGGACTGAAGGAGAATTCAAAGCAGCAGCAACAAGTAATGGTGGTTGGTATAGACGAGAGCGAATGCAGCGCATACGCTCTCGAATGGACTCTGGACCACTTCTTCACTCCCTTTGCATCAAACCCTCTTTTCAAGCTCGTCCTTGTCCATGCCAAACCCTCACCCTCCGCCATGGCCCTCACCGGACTTGGAGGATGTGAAGTGTTGCCAACCCTAGAGGCAGACCTCAAGAAGATAGCCGTCCGAGTTGTAGAAAAGGCTAAGAAAATTTGCGCCTCCAAATTGGTAAATATTAATCATCCACATGATCACTTGGTTTCTTATGAAAATTTTCTGCAAAGAGTGCCATGTATATATATATATATATATATGGCATGCTGAATTCTGCAGAACAAGCTTTCAAGACTAGAGTACTGGGGTCATGGCCCTCATGCAGACAAATTTGTCATTAACGTAGAATATTATTTTTGATTAAATTGATGTTGATGGCATATGCAGGTGAATGATGTGGTAGTGGAGGTGGCTGCAGGGGATGTTAGGAACGTTCTCTGTGAAGCTGTAGAAAAACACAAGGCATCCATATTGGTCTCTGGTAGTCATGGCTATGGAGCTATCAAAAGGTATATACATATTTATCACCTAATCAACTCATTTCTAAAATATTATATACACATTTTTGGTGGAAAGGATATATATGCAATATGTTGCTGCAGTAACTAACATACATTAATCTATTGGATTCTCATTCTCTTGCTGCAGGGCTGTTTTAGGCAGTGTAAGTGATTATTGTGCTCATCATGCTCACTGCACAGTCATGATTGTGAAGAGGCCCAAAATAAAAAATTAAAGCACTCCAACCACCTACCATGCTTGCTTCAAACAAGTGAACACATGTCTAGCTTCTTAAAGAAAATAATAATAAAAGTGAACACATAGCAGTAGCTGCTGTGTCCAACTTTGTACATAACTGTTTTGATGAAGTACCTACTGTACCATCTTTGTAAAGATTTTTTTCTGCAAATAAGTGAACACATAAAGCTGCTGTGTCTGCGAAATAATTTTAAGTCTGGTAGCTTAATTGTTTTGACAATGTATTATCTTTGTAAATAGTTATTGCTTACTTGGAAACATGGCATGCATGACTGCATGAGGCAATCTTTTTCAGTTTGTTCTGATCGATTCTAAAAGTATATATAATATTAAAGAGATCTAAAAAAACTGTGACTGAATTCTATTAATCTTGTATAATCAGTTAGTTGCACATACTGATCAAAAAGTGCAGTGATCTCTCAAAACCATTCGAGCAAGATCAACTGCTCCACTCTGTTTGTAGATATGATGTAGATTAAAAGCTGCTTCTCTGCGAAGGTCACAGTAACCCGGTAATCCATTTTCAACATTGTCTGAATTTTCATGGGGAAGTTGTGGGATAGGGTAATCTTTCTCATGAATTTGAAGAACTTTTTCATAGTACGAAGCTGCCAGAGTCACAAGGCCGACTTGATGAAATGCCCTGGCTATGTTGTACAAAGCCTCCTGGCTGTTGTCACAAAGCCGCAAATTGTTGTAGAGGAATGACAAGCCCTGTGCAACACACTGGTGCTTATTCTCAATTCTACCTCCAAGGGCTAAGTTGATTAAGGCAGTACCCACACACAGATTAATCAGGGGATTTTCTGGTAACAATTTATAAGCTTTAAGGTATTCTCTCACAGCATCTTGATGGCGGCCGTTTCTTGTAAAATGATGCCCAGAAATGATACTGGGTGGTGCACAGTCTTTGAATTTGTCTTTCCTACGCCCATGTACAAACTTGTAATGCTTCCCTCGATACCAGTCATCTAATCTGGTAAACACTTTGTAATAGCAATTCCAGGCAGTATAGCTGTGTGGATGCTGGTCTGCAATGTATTTTACACAGTTAAACCCATGCTTAGGATCGGGAGTGGAGTATGCTACTTGAGCTCCAAGTGACCGGAGTTCGTCCTTAAAAGAAGACATGTTGCGAGTCGACTTCAAACCAAGACCAAGACCAATAATCTCCACTGCTTCGCAATATCTGTTCAAGGAAGTCAATGACTTGCACAAATCTATTATAAGGCCATGATGCTCTTTATTCTTGAGAAGATCCGGCAGGGGAGGCTCTTTTCTGTGTATTTCTTGTGGATGATGATAAAAATCTGAATCTGAATCTGAATCATCATCATTTTTCCAGTGAACTCCAGCAGCCATTGCCTCAGCTCTCTTTTCTTCCTTTAACTTTTCCTTCTTCTGAAGGAACTTCTTTGCTCTGTTAGCTTTCCGCAGATCTGATACAGAAGCTCCTGGTGGTGGTCTATGTCTGATAAATAGGTTATCTGTTTGGTGATCATCCAATTCCAGGACTTTGACTCTTTCTAACAGCTCCATTTTTGAGAGCCTCTTTTTTCCTATCACCTTTTTCCGAAATGATGCGCTACGTAAGGACTCAAGTATCAAGGGATAGATTGCATCCACAAACTCCTTGTGCATCCCTTTAACTCTGTAAATGTGGCAAAGTTTCAGCTTCACTTTTCCATTGCACCACCATGGTTCTGGTTTATCAGTTTGGAGGTCAAAACATTCTGGATTCTTCTGAGGCGATAGCAACGAAATGGCGTCATCTTCTCTGGCTTCTTCAAGGAGAATAGAAGCCAATGTTAACCGGGCCTCAATATTATTTTCATGTGTCTTTAAAGCTTCATAAAAGTACAATATTGCTTCTACCCTGTAATTCAAGGACAAATAACACCGAGCAATTTTCAAATGCAGAAATCCATTATCGAATTCAGTGGTTCTGTCTGCAATTTCAGTAATCAAGTCAGCACGATCATTTGTACTCCGCTGTTGCAGAACACTAAAGAGAATTCCTGCCTTCTCCAAATTTCCCAAGTAAGCATGGCAGATTCCTGCTTTAATTTTCATTTCCAGAGGCAGTTCTTTTCCTGAACAGAATACCAGTTGTCCATGCTCAATATACTGAAGAGCTTCAATATGTGCATTATTTTCCATATATAGAGAAGCTAACAGATCAATGACACTCAAATCAGCTTCAGTTGGATGGCCTCTAAGATAGTCCTCCAAAATATGGATAGCACGCTCACGCTGACCGCTGTTTTCATACATCTTTGCCACCATCATGAGTGCTTCAACCTTTTTTTCATTATAAATCTCGAGTCCTTCAACATCATCAGGGTGGGTTTGTACTATTTTTTCATACAATGCAGCAGCTTTTTGATAATCTCCAAGCTGAACATAGAGCGAAGCAGCATCTAATTTCACAGTAATTTCCTTAGGATCCGCTGATATTGCTCTCAAAAGGTAATCCAGAGCTACAGAAGTGTTGCCTTGTTCATTGTACCAGCTAGAAAGCAGTTTCAAGAGAGATGGATCTCTTGGTGCTAAATGTACAGCAGTTTCTAAGCAATTCAAGGCCGTAGCTTTATTACCAAGAGCTTCATGGACAAGAGCAAGGCTATGATACGAATCAGGCACATTTGGTGCTTGCCTAACAACTTCTGCCAAGATGGGTATGGCCTCTTCAAAACGGCCAAGTGCATAGAAGAGATTAGCATCACCAAGCATATGATTAAGTTCAGGGGGGAGTTTCTTCTTTGACCCTTTTCGCCTACCTCTTTTCTTGTCCTTCTTCCTTGGTCTCCCTTCCATACCATAATCCATGACCTCCATTATTTCCTCAATGGTTGCTCCAGGACCATTTTCCTGCCTAACCTTCTCAACCGAACCATCAGCCAAGTTACCCCCAAGTGCTTTTCGCTTTTTCACAGGTAGAGCCTCATAATCCATGCCCACAATTAATTGCTGATAATATTGGTCACCAAAAGCACCATCTTTCACAGAATCCAAAGCATTAACTTCATCTTCCACCATGTCTTCCTCATGGTCCACAGCATACTGTGAAGCCTCCTCATGATCAGCAGTGGCATTGCCCTCTTTGCCCATCAAGATGTACAGGCAAACGAACCCTCTTGGAGAACCCAAAAGAAAAAAAGCATGCGCTGGCAAACCAAAAAAAAAAAAAAAGATGAAGAAGAAACCCAGAACCTGCTTGAAAACGTTGAATTTGACTGAAAAGCTCGATGCTTGTGTTGATGGGTGTGGTGGTCGACCCTTTGCTTGTTGCTTCTCTCCTCTGTTCACAGTGAAAGCTTCATGAAATGGGTCTTCTTTTTAGATTAGGGATCAAGAATTAAGATCGTGCCTTTCCGATTCAGTGATGCCCATCGTCCTCTTCAGGACACTTGTTTCCCACGCAAGCTTCTGGGCCTTTTCGTGTCCTGAATCTCTGACGAAACAAAACTAATATGCAAGGCATTTACTCATTAATGATATGGCATATAAATTATAATTAATAAAAGAAACAATTAAAATCTTAAAATTAAAATAATAAAAAATCAACTAAAAACAACATATCGTCTTCTTTTACTACGGGGCTTCTTCTTCTTCTTATGTAAATTCTGTAGATGGCAAGCCCATTCCAGTAGAGAAAAGCATTAATTTTGGTCCAAATAAATCAAACGTACAAACTTGAATCAAATCTGATCGACAAAAGAAAATAAATTAATTAACCTGTGAGAACGTGAGAGAGGGAGGGAGGGGAAACCAAAGGCGCTGCTTTCACTCCTCTGCTGCCGCTTCTTCATCATCGCCTCCTTTGCCTTTCATAAACCCTCTACCATATATTTGAGATACAATTTTGGGTCCAATTCTAATTTGTGAATTCTGTTGTCATTTTCCAGAATCATAAGACACAAATCCTTGATTATTAGACAAAAAGAAAGAGAGAGAAAAAATACACAGATCCCCCCATCTCTTTTCTTTATTTATTTTTATTAATTATAATTTTACATTAAATGCCATGTCACTTAATCTTACACATTCGTTTTATTTCAAACCCTTAGATCTTCTAAGATGTAAAAGCTCAAAAAGATTGTTAAAATATTTGTCAAATTATTTGTTATTTGTTCCATGAACCTATCCCATATATTTTTTTTTTAATGGTTCAAACAAGAGAGTCTGATCTCCTTTTGGGGATCTCTTGTACTTATATCGATCTAAAGCTAGTAATGAAAGATGGGGCTAATGCGAAAGATGGTGCTTTTGGTGTGTATCTTGTTCTGCAATTTTATTTGGTAAGCTGGTTTGGCAACATATGCTTCAACATTTCAACATACCATGATCGAAGATTTGTCAAGAAGCATCTGATTCATAAATTTTGTGTGCTACAAAAAGGAATATATAGGTTTAGGGAATGATGGGATGACTCCTTTTATATATGTCAATGAATGATGTTATATATGTTATTCTTTGCCAACAACATAAGCGTCAATGGAATCGTTGCTTAGTTATAGTCCTGCTGAGCGGTTGGCACATTCTTGAACCAATGCCCCGAATAGTGATCGCCTCTCAAGCAAGCGCGATGGTCCTGTTAAGATACAGAAACATAGGGATATCAGCAACAAGCTTCATTTGGTTCAACATGTTAGCTTCATTTGGTTTTCAAGAAGCAGACAACTCTCATCACATACCTAAAGAATCAAGTTTTTCAGGTTTTGCAGCCACCACATCTTTAAGTTGGCAGCGTTCGAGGCTCTACAAGAAAAATAAGATTAATGCAATGAAGTTTGCAACCCAAAAGATTCGAAGCGATATCGGGTGTTTAAGAGCTTCAAATCTCTTTTCATGGACCACAACTAGTGTGATCACTGCATGAGTTATGGCTTGAACTAACCAAACTATCCCATCTACGAGTTTCCATGGCAACTCAGTGCTTCTAGTAAATGCTAAAGTGCATGCAACAGCGTAACAAAGTGTTAAGAGAATGCTCACGGTCACAGAGAGCTTAAAGCACAGAGTAGTTCTGAGATGGTCGGCTCTGTTATTTCTGATGAGGGGCTTGTTGAGGTCAGAGCTTTGGCGAGTGGCGACCATTGGAGACGAATCTTGAATAAAGCTTTTGAATTGAAAATAGTAAGAGGGTGAGCAAGAACAGGAGATCAAGAGAGGATAACAGGACTCTCTGAGGACAGGGAGAGAGGAAAATGAATCTCAGCCATTGAAATATGCCTGGTACAGAGGTGTCCTCCGAGGATTGAATCACAGATGGTCATGAACTTGGTGGAAGAGGCTAAAGTTGCACTCTATTATGCCTCATTTGCATCAACATCCTCCTCCTCCTTCTTCTTCTTCTACTTCTTCTTCTTCTTATCCCCTGAAAAATTAACAGAAAACTTATATGTACATCAGTACATGTATAGCAAGCATCGGTCACTTCGTAGAAGAAGCTTTGCTTTGCTGAATGGAGCAGATGTAATAATAGTTATGACACGTGGCGAACTTATAATGGGTGGTGAAGGTGATGCTTACCACCTACCTAGTTAAAGTTGGTGAATGTGTTGTCTTGTCAATGATTTTTTTTCGGTCAAAAGAATTTGTTCTCAATGATATTGAATTATTGATACTTAGAAAATAGACTTTGGGCGCCCATTTCCATGGCCAAAAAGAAAAGACGTAGGCCACTAAAAATAGAGTCGTACGCATGAACATGTTTTACAATGGGGCAATGGGAAATAGAGCAGATTTGGTACCCTGTTTTTGGTACCAGACTGGTACCAGGCTTTTATCAAAGCCTTTGATCTTAGCTTTCTCTCCCTACTGTCTCTCTCTCTCTCTCCTCCAAGATCAATGACCTTGATTAAAGCCTGGTACCAAATCTGCTCTCATGGGAAATTGGGGGGGGGGGGGGGATTTTACATGTTTTACTGGTTTTACATGTATTTATAAATGTTTTACATGTTTTACTGTCATTTGGGCTACTGGGTCTTTTTTTGGTCAAAACACCCACAAAAACTTGTGTAATGTATTAATTATGTGAGTAGTCAAATCAAATGGAATAAGGTGACCCCCTTGACAGCATATAAAGTTGTACGAGAAGAACTTATCTGCACTTCCCAATGACATCAGCTAGTATTCCCTATCATTCTCTTTCTTTTTCTATTTTTCTATTTCTCTCTCTCTTGATGCCACGGTGCCACCTATCCCCCTAACACGGGAATAGATAAATTATTTTCAAAATTGTACACTATGCACGAATTTTCAAGTATCAATTAGCAAATAAAAGAATTTTGTAGGAACAGTCACAAATACACCAGAACAAAAGTAATACCGGCTAAAATCCAAGCCCCACATCACATGGTTATTGTCTTTATTATTGGACTCACTAGTCTCACTCACACTCAGCTACCATCCATTAATTATCTGATATCTCATATTAGATTACAAACTAGTGTTGCTCAAATTCTCTCACATTATATGTTAATTTTTACAGATATAAATATGGATATAACTTCTTGACTCCAGTCTCCAGCAAATCAAGGCCTGCATGGGTGCGTTCATTCTAACCCCTGCGACTAGGCTTTTTTCCACTAAATTCTAACTGCTTGAAAGCTTGAAAATGGGAAATATTCACTTAAAAGCCACTCTTCGTATTAGCGCTAATACGCATAACACAACCAAATCTGTTCCTAAAGAATTGATTTTGTTCCAATTAGGCAAGTCAAAAAAGTAAAGCAATGCAATAAAAAGAGAACCGAAATTCCGTGTCTTGCTCGAACAAGACATAACGAGTAGTAAAGAAGGAAACAAAATGCCAGCCAAATACACGTTTAAGCCACTTGGGATGCATGCATCGATTCACTACATTCATCTGAAACAAAGGGATTAATTGTACTCTGCCTCTGTCCACATGCTTAAGCCACTTGAGATGCATGCATCCATTCACCATATGAAGATCAAATGTCTGACTGTGCAATAAAAACCAGCCAAATTAGAGATATCAGTTACCTCTTTTGTTTATTCTCATCCCACCCTCAAAGTTTCGACCATCCCCTTGAAACTAAATATTGAATTTGCGTAAGTCTACAGAAGCAGCAAGCATCTATCTAAAATGACAACAGAATTGAGAAAGAAAATCAATTCGAAAACTTTGAAACTAGTCATTACTATTATTGAATTCAAATGTTAAGCAGAAAAACTTAAGATCGTAACAAAATCTTACAACTCAAATCGAACTTAAATGAAAGCATAGCACTCAAATTACACATTTTTCTTTCTGAAACGCAAATAACAGTAATGAAGCAACAGCAGCAAAACAACAACAACAACATAATGCTCTGAAAAAACTGAGATTGAAATAAACGCATTCGGTCAAAGTGCCATTTAAGTGTACAATGGCAAGTCGGTCCATGCTCCTGAGACATGCCCATTTTCACAGACATAAGCTCGAACAACAGGCTCACCATCGTCATGGTACCCGAAAACCCGTCTCAAACAGAAGGCAGAGTGCAAATCCCAAGTGTCTTTGCAGGAGCAAAACGCGCAATTCAGATCAAGCTTGCTCCTTTTCCCATCCTTTATGGTCCTCCAAACTTGGGACCCCTTAAAATCCTTGAAAATTCCTCTGAAAAGCATGTAATTCCGCTTCTCTTCGATGTGAACACAACCAGGCCAATCGCAGATGTACAAGCAGTCGCCACGGAAACGACTGTGAAGAAGCTTGTTGCCTTGTTCGCGGCTCAAATTCCAAACCCCAGAAGCCAAATGCGACCTCATGGATCTACAAACCTTCCTCCTCTTGCAGAATGAAAATTCACCACCCACTTTGACAACGCCTTTCTCAACAGGAACCACTTCTGCTACTTGGGGACCATCATGGGCTTCAGAATCATTGTAAATGGTATCGAAATACAGATCATCGAATAGAGACCAAGAACAATCGGACCCAGAAACACCCACTTCTTGAATCGCACCAATTTGACTCGAGGAAGGCTCCGTCAGCGGTTTGGCCGCTGGATACAAATCCAATTTCCGGTAATTTTCATCCGGGCCGAGCTCGCGTTCGAGCCCGAAATCGGAGTTCTCGAAGAGGACGCCGGAGTGGAGGAGACCGGGGCAGCAGACGGCGAGTTTGTGAAGCGCGGCCCAACCGCCGGGAGGCGAGGAAGAGCCAGCGAGGAGATCGGAGACGACGGAGGGGATGACTTTGGAGCACTTGGTCTTCCAGCAAATGTTGCGAATCAGAGACGAGAATTTGGTGCAGGCGCAGGCGAGTCGGGCCCAGTTTCGGGGGTCGTCTTCGAGCTTGAAGAGGATGTTGAGAACGACGTCGTCGGAGAGTTTTGAGAAGACGGTTTCTGCCATTGTGATTTGTCTGAGAGAGAGAGAGAGAGAGTGTTGAGTAATGTATGTTTGTTTGTTTGTTTGATAAAGCGAGTTGGGGTAGTTGAAGTTGTTGAATTGCGTAGGAAACCAGTGGCGGTGAGAAGGCTTTGGGGGACTCTCTACAACTCAATTTGATTTTGATTAATTTGATTCCTTTTCTTTCAGTTTCAGACTTTCAGTTGCTGTGGCCTGGTTCTACTTCCAAGGCCCCTTCTTTTATGCTGAAAAAGTTTGTTTATTTTTGTCATTTTCTGTCTCATTTATTTTGGAGACACAGACACCCCCCTCAATCCTCAGGAGTTGTGAGCCTTTCCACCAGAATTGATTTTGGGGAAAACTAGTGGCTCTCCTCCTCAGTCCTCACTCATTGTATTCGCCCAGACATTAATTAAATACTTTATTTGAATACCAATCCACCCCAATTTTAACACATGTGCAGCCATATGATTGTCAAGTTCAACATAAGAATTGAGTCCACAGTTCAAATGCAATGCAGGGCCCTTTATTCTTCACACAACATACATGATGACTTTAAGCAAGTACATTTTCTACCCAATATACTAAAAACAGGATGGAGTGATATGAATTTTACTGGATTTTGTATTTCATGCACCCACCTATTACCTCTAGGTAGGACCTTCTCTTCCCAATTGTGGAATGTGGTTGGTGTTGGAAAGAGAAAACATGATCATGGTGGTGGGCTTCATTTATCTCTCGGGACAAAATAATGAATGGAATAGGAAGAAACAAGAGCCCACAAAAGGGGGCCACGGCTATCTTACCTCATTTATTTGTTGTGACGTTTGCATCTGCCATGTGCTTTCTTATCCCCTTGTTGCTTCAAGATAAGGACCGCCCTTAATTTCAACATGCATTGCTTCTTAGTTTGATAAATTCACCTTTCGGCGAAATTCGTGATCAATCAACGATTGAAGGCCGTCCAAAACAATATCCAAACTTTTTTAACTACAGCGAGTGAACCCGAGTCCCAACTGGAACCCAATATGCTATGAAACCACGAGATTATAAATTATAGTAGAAGAGGAGAACGAACCAGCCAGAAAATATACTGAAACGTACAAACAGCAATGTAGTAAAGAATCTCATATGCATTACAAGGTGCGAGGATGGTAAAAAGTCTAACTCAAACAAAAATCCAAAAACAATATCACGGATACAGTGGCTTGTAAACTGAATCCATCCATAAACTCAAACGTCTGTCAATAAGTTTTAACATAAACGGCGTCCCAACTCCACAGATTTTGAGCCCACTGATAAGCTTCAGGTGTGGGATAAAATATCACCTGCCAAACAGAATCACAGTCATAAGCTAGAAGAAATTGCTACAATCAGCAAAGCAAAAGGAATTTTTGGAAAATATAACAGGAGGAAACAATAATATAAAGACCAGAAATGAAACTAGGAAAAAAGAAAATATAATGCTCAAGAATGATACCGTGACAAACTCTTGCTCCTGCTCCTGCTCCGGCTTGGACTCCTGCTGGCACTGCGCTTCTTCGGACTTTTACTTATATGTTTCTTCGGGCTTTTACTTATGCGTTTCTGATGGTGCCAAAGAAATGATAAGGCAGGCAAAAGCCGCAAAAAATCCAATTAGTATGGTACAAATCAAATTCAAAATTTCATAAGGGGCCACCCACTAGTAAAGGAGAAATCAAATCAACTCCCAGCCCAACTATACAAGTATTAGACTTTATTTCAACTGCTGCAATAACATGCCCCTGTATATCAATTTTTTACAACAGAGTACAGAAACGGAGAAACCTATAAAATGGGTCAAGTCACAAGATATTGCAAAACTTTTTAAAATAAAACAAAGAAAACACTTACCGAAGGCAATGGAGATCTGCTTCTTGATCGTGATCTGCAAAAGTTCCAGAAACAACCCAATTTAATAACCATGTTCCTTTTACCAATTTGATCCAAGGTCCTTGATGCCTCTTCCATGTGAGAGTTACCACATCCAATAAGGATAGAAGAAAAAGATTTAAACATTTAGCATTTCAACAGGAGAAAAAAAATGACGTAATCCCCCGCCAAAACAGATCACAAAATTCATAAAAACAAAATATTTAGAAAAATAAAATGCAGCATAATTATTTTTAAGACACCAGTGACCAGAAGAGGAGCATTCTTCCCTACTGTATCACAAGAATCCAGGGAATCCACATAGTGCGCCCTATTAGCTTGGAAAAACGTTGGAGCAGGAAATGAAAGTCAAATTGTCTCTACTGCTCATTGATGATGACTTCCAAATCCCAATGGCACTTAGTTCACAGATATCCAGCTTTACTATTGCAATCCAAGACCTCCATTGTTCCCAATCTAGCACCCATGGACATTTGCAATGCTAAAAGCATTAGAACAGAGGCACCATGAAGGTTTCCAAAGCTGCCTATCTAAATAACAGCATACCTCCATAGAAAAAGAGTTGTAAGCAATTGACCATATCCAATCAAGATCCTAAAATCCAATCCCCAGTTCGCCGCATATATCCATATCTAAAAGAAAAACAAAGGTAATTTTCATGCAAGCAAAAAGGGCAAAGAAAATGAAAACTAGGTGGATATCTGACACTATCTTGGTAACCCCAGCTGCTGAACAAGCAAATCAAGGAATGAAGCAATACGAAAATAAAATGGCAAAACAAAAGACATAATTCCATGCTATACAACTGTGAATCTAAACAAAATAGTACATAACGAATCGTTAGAGAAAATTTCACATCCAATGACCCAGTTAAGCTGAATAGTCAATAATTACATCTGTTAACACAACGATTGGTTAAACTTTAATACGGAGCCAGAAATTTAGTAGTACACTAGATAATTTTAGTATATGCGGGTTTATCAATTAGGGTGGTGCCAAGAGATATTTATTGTAATGAAAATGTCAGTCATTCTTCACCTAGTGGAACCGTGAAGATCCAGACAGCATGAATATCAACCAATAGATACAATGAATAATTGAGAAAAATAATGCATACCCTGAAAGAGAGCGAGACCTTGATCGAGATCTAGCAGGTGAGCGGGAGTGAGAACCAGACTTTGATCGAGATCTAGCAGGTGAGCGGCGCAAAGATTTGGTTTTTGGAGACTTGCTGCAATTAAGTTATAAACTACATAAAAAAAATGTTTTTCTTTCCACACGTACTACGCTGTGTAATTGTAAATGGTCAAACCTCCTGCTTCTGCTCCGGCTATAACTTCGACTGCGACTGTAGCTCCTGCCTCTTGAATGAGATCGACCACGACTAGGGCTCCTAGACATGTCCCGCTTCGAATCGTATTCCCTCACCTATTAGAAAATGAGACAATACATATTTATAAAAAAATAAAAAAAAAAGAACAAAAACCAAAGGAGGGGGAAGGAGGAAGGGTACAAATTTGAAAATTGTAAGACTCATACGCGAACAGATGACCGAGAGAAAGCATTCCGGAACTCCGAGTCATCAAGTTTTTTGATCTGCATAAAAAATTTCAATAATGGTTGAGATTCCTATCTATGTACCAGAGTAGAAACTTCAGACATATCCATGTATTGATAAAAGTGAACTGAACACCTAGCACCTATGCACTTCATCAAAGGTTATCCACAATATCAATGTCTGGAGTAAGAAAGTATAAACATGACTTACTGCATACTTCATGTCATCATAGTTGGTGTAATCCACAATCCCTGTTGTGCCTATAAAACAACCATAGTACAGAAAGCTAAATCAATTGACATTCTGATGTCTCGTGAGCTATGTCACCAAAACAACAAAATCAGCCATAAAACAAAACTAGTAGGATACAAGATAGAGAAAAAGCAAGGAACTCTATAAGCTTTATAAGAACTCAAAAATGATAATTCCAACACACACATGCTTCCAAACTTATCCTCACATTGCAAAGGCAAAACAAGAACATTAAAATATTCCTGAGACTAACTTTGCTACAAGATTAATGTAACAATATACCACCAAGAAACACCCTTTCAAGATGAAGCATCTTACCACTACCATCACGGAAAACTTGGGAGAAACAGACATCTCCAGCCCGTCGCATGTGGTCCTGAATAAAAATGCATAGTAGGCATCAGAAATGCACTGACAGTTGACATACATGGAGAAACAGTAATAATAAACTGATATCTGCAATTGATAAATGCTAAAACAAACCTTCAGATCTTGCCATGAAGCTGAAGAGGGTAGTCCACTGACTAACACTGTGGATTGAGCATGAATAGGTTTAGAAACATATCAAATGCATCCAAGCATATAAAACATCACAAACTGTATCAAATTAAAATACATACCCCGATATTCTGAGCGCCTAGACATTCCACGTCCACCTCGACCACCACTATGACTACTATGACGATCTGAAGAAGATGAATGTCCACGCCCACCATGTGCAAGTTCAACCTACAGAGATATACATTAGAATATTATGTCCATTTGAAGTACCCCAGTTACCATAACATGCAAGCATGATAGCCTACCCGTAAACGATGCCCATCAAAATCATAGCCATCACGACCACGAAGTGCATCTTCAGCATCACGAGCATCTTCAAACTACCAGAGAAAAAAAAACTTATTGAAACAATAAGGTAAAGGAAACAACAAATAAATAGAATAAAACTGACTATTCCAGGGCTCACCTCAACAAATGCATAACCAGGGGGCCTAGGTGGCACCTTCAGGTCAATATGGGCTATGCGTCCATACTGCAAAGAAAATTAGAAACCAAAGTCAGTCTCACCAATGACTATTATTGTAAACCCATCAGCATCTGCCACTCCGCCACCCTACAGGCTACAACATAATTTCCACACCCAAGAAAGGTAATACCAAGATGAAACGTGTTTAGGGAAAAAGACATGTCTGTTGATTCCCAATTTCCAAATTCAATTGTTTTTAAATAACATGACTGCACCTGTTGATGCATTTTCTACTTCTACCTATAAAAGTTTAAAAGATATTTTAGAGGCTCATAAAGGCCCATTTACCGGCCAGGGCCATAAAGGCCTATATGAGATCCTAACAACGTCATGGCATGCTCAATTATCTATTGACCTAGCTATGTTAGGATCTTTAACTATTGTTGTAGCTCACCATATGTATTTGATGCCCCCTCATCCATATCTAGCTTCTGACTATGGTACACAACTTTCATTGTTCAGACATCACATGTGGATTGGTGGATTCTAAGAAAATGCATTTCACACAACTTTAACTTAAAAATCGCACGGCATATCACGTTGGCATCAATTCAAACAACAATAACACATTAAATCACCTTGAAAAACAACTCTTCCACCTCTCTCTCGCGTATATCACCAGGCAGATTCCCAACGTAGAGAGTTCTGCTTACACGGCTGCTCATTTTCCTGAGAAAAAGTCACATCCATTGGAATGTTGGATATTAAGAACCCTATCATATCCCCTAAACACACATAATATTATATCTCAATAAAAAAAAATCGAAAACAAAACAAAACCCATAGCAAAACGAGACAAAACGAACCAAACGGAAAAATAAGGGCTCCTGTTTGCTTAGGCACCCATAGCAAAACGAGACAAAACGAACCAAACGGAAAAATAAGGGCTCCTGTTTGCTTAGGCAATACAGGCAAAAGAAAATAAATAAGAAATGCAAATCTTGGAAACGTTTTTCATCTTTTGGGATGTGAAATGATTAAAAGAAACAATCAAACTAAAACCCCGTACAGCAAAGAGCTCAATCAACGTGAATTTGAAAACAAGATGAAGATGTGAATTCAAACTCGATTTTCTTTCTATTATCATGTATTTCTTGGCAAGCAAACACGGAAAAGACTGAAACATTGGATTTTTTAGGGTTCGCAACTTCGCAAGTGGTAGATGAAACAATCAAAGCGTAAAGCTTACCTCCGTTGAAATTGGGGATCGCAGTGAAGCGCAAAGGGTAAAGCTTCGTAGATTAGGGTTTTGAATTTGAGAGACGGTAGGCGTCTCCAGATTAAAATATGGGATGGATAACCTGTTACGCTAAGCACAGCAATATATACGACTCTATAATAAACTTGATAATTTAAACAACCTGATTGTCATCTACTTACGGATATTTGTATCTAGACCGTTAAAACCCATGGGGACCAAGCGTGTGAACGCACGTGCAGACGAGGTATTGTCTTCCTAGATCCTCAGTCTTTTTTTCTTTTCTTTTTTCTGTTAATCTTGTAAAAACTATCTCATTTTAAGTTTTTTACATAATTATCTTTCCAAGTGACTTGGTTTTAGACATAATTACACAAACACAAATTCAACTTAAAAGAAAAGATGAGTAAACTGTAAAACATCATATTTCATAGTTATACCCCTTTTATTCATCATATTTCTTTTCGTAACTCTTAATTATTGTAATTGCCACTCATTCTATATATTTAAAAGAAAAAAATCATGCTCAATTCCTTTTTGATTTTGGACACCAAAGTCCTATTTAATTCACAGTGCCATGCTCACCCTTGCTTTAGTAGTCACCGAAGGGAGACATGACAAATATTCAATGTAGATCATAAAATGGTGGATTAGACCGTAGTCGAAAGGATAATTCAGAGTCTAAGAACCGAAGCGTGAGCTTTAACAACCATTCAAAGGATATAGGAAAATTCAGAAACCATTTGAGCCTGTTGGATATATCAGCAACTGATGGAAAAAGAATAAACAAAGAATTTAAGAAGGAAACGATTTATATTCCACGAGTCATATTAGTCTGGAGAGCAGAAACACCGTTTTAATTCACCAAGCAAATCAATGCCCAATCTGCAGCTACTGCAAGATAAAATAAATTGACCATTATCTTATTGCATAGACCAACGAGGCCTACACTCATTCCAGGGGAAACAAACAGATAACATAATCAAGTAAAATGCCAGTCTGGTCAAAAAATACAACATCTGATCTCCACACGTTTTTATTATTTCTTCAGTTCAAAAGATCACATTGATTTCTGCTACGGATGATGATGGTTATCAACATCTCCACCCTTCTTGGCCCGTGCAGATGCTCTTAGTTTACGCTGCTCCTCCTTGTAAATACGGTTTCTTCGTTGAAACTGCAATAATAAATAAGCAGAGACACCATAATGTGAATCAGAATTAGCAAATGAAACGAAGACAACTGTACGTGTGCAGATGCAAATCAAAGTATATTATTACTTACAAGTTATAACATTTAGGGGAATTTGAGGGGGAAGGGCAATTTGAACTAATAACCTCCTGTTTTATAAGAGAGATGTAGCTACCAATTTGGTTGTGTTCTACTAAACCAAATTATACCACTAAATTTCGAATTCACGTGTTGTTCAGCAAGTTTACACCAAAAGGTTAAGAAATATTTTTAGTCATAACCCAAGATGAATGACGCATGTGTACTATGAAGAAAACCCATTGGATAATTTTATTACCTTGACCAGGGGAGCTAATTATGTGAGAGATGAGATTGACATCTTGATTCAAAAGTTCCCGACAGCTTTAAAATCAGCCAATACACTATAAACCAGGTTATGATATTCTCCTCCCCCCACCCATAGTTTATAAGAATATTGAAGAGTAATAAGAATCTAGGATGATGATCCAAAGGCAATCATTTAACGTTTCGAGTTTTCTCCTTCTCCTTTGGACCTTGCTGATAGAGCAAAACTTTCTAGAAGATCCCTATTGTTCCAGTTATACTGTCATTCTGCTATTATAAATTCATTGAACTCACCTTTTGATGTAGCATTTTTTAAGAAACTTTTGATATAACATTGGATTATATTGTAGTGGATGAAACCTAAAATGTAATGTCATTTACATTAGCAACAAAGCATGACAGCCTTGATGCTCAGTCAGCCATACACTTCATAAAAACTAAAAATCCATACAACGCCTAGGTTTGTATCTCGAAATTGTTGATACGTAATCGTATCATGCACTCTGAGTCAAGATTATTCCCAAGCATTTCTCCAGTTGTAATGTTTGCTAATAAAACTAAAGAACAGAAAACCAGAAAAAGAAACTGAAAATGCATATGTAAGTCCCCACCAAAAGAAAAGAGAAACTGAAAAGAAGAGATTTCAATTGAAGCTAATTTTGAGCTTAAAGCACCTTAAAGCTAATTTTACCATTGAAACTTCGACTCATATTTCCTTGATTTAAGGAAAATAGATCAAGAAGACCAGTTGCTCTCGAAGAAGATAAACAACTAAGACAAGAAAAATTCCCCCCAAGATGAAATTGGGCAACATTTGTTAGCTATCATGTGAGATTAAAAGTTCTGGGCTGTAAAGCCTGCGTGAAGCTACAAAATAAAGATCCTATAAAGGTGGCAACAATATTGATGAAAAAGGAAGCCTTGATAATGATGACCCTAATATGTAAACTGTTTTTTTCAATGGGAGACCCTAACATGTAACGTGGTTACCAATAATTACATTAATTTAGCGCAAGGTAGCTACAGGGACTCAAATGCTCCTGGCTATTACATATCCTGCCCTTAAATAGAGAGGTTATCACCTTATCAGTTATAAAATTATAATGTTCCTAGTCCTGTGAAGATAACAGGAAGTCAATATCAAAGGCTTTGGTTGAGCATAAGCCATTCATTCTAAGAAACACAAATCAACTACGCCAATAACCTCACACTTTTAAGCTGTTCGTCAGAATAATCCTTAGATGCCCAAAGCAAACAATGTGATATTCAGATTTTTTCAAGACCTATTATAAACAATTCGTGAGCAAATGCCATTTCTGCGAAATAGGTTCTCAATTTTTAGGAAGATTCTAATTCTACTAATCTCCCTTCACTTCAAACAAGAATAACCCACGCTGTTTTCTCTAATGTACACAATAGCCATCCCATGTATGATGCCAACACTTACGGCTTATTCATAAAACCCTAAATCAGCAATTAAAAGCAGACTTGGAAATCGGAATTAAGCTGGTGGTCTAGGCCCTAGGGTTTATACGCCACATTGTCTGCAGAAAGCTTGAAACCAACATCGACGAATCAATTGAGGGAAACTAGAGCTTGAATTGAATACGGCTAGATTAATCCAGAAAAAAAAAAAACAAATAGAAGCTGAAATGGAGGTTTGTACAGCGATCTGACTAATAGAAACATGAATTGGAGAAAGAGTGACCTCTTTGGAGTGGTGGAGACACTCGAGGTAGTCTTCGCGAAGGAGAACACAGTCCTTGGGCTCGCGGCAGCGAGACATGCACTCGCTGAAGTCGATCCAGAAATCGTAGCAACGGCCTTTGTTCCCTGTGATTCCCCACCCAGAAGCCATTCCGTCTCTCGATCGATGCTTTGCTTCGCTCTACCTGCTCACTCTTGGCGGTATCAATGGTAGTCTAAGCCGATGGAAATTTTCCCGTGACACGTCCTAAAAATAATTAGATAAATAAATAATACATCTGTGGGTTAGACGATCACGACCGTCCATTGTGTAAATGGGTGGACGAAAATAAACTCTATTTTGTAAATGGATATTTTGTGTAGGTTTTTTCTTTTCGCAAATTGCAAGTTTGCAACTGATTTTGTTTTCTCACTTTTTAATATGTGAAATATGATTCAGAAAATTGTCGAAAATTATTACGAAAATTAGGAATTTGGATTTAGGTGGCAATCTAAATTAAACTACGTGTATGATTGTATGGTTTTAAATTAGAAATCCTAGCAACTAAAGGGAGTAAAAGCATATTCTTGCCTTCTTTAATTATTGTATTGAGCTTCTACATAAATCCCACCAATTTAATTTCCCATCACATTCAAAATTGTTCCCTCAACTTTCCATCCAAGAAATAAAATTTCGGATTTCGAGAAAATTTCGAACATTTTTAAATTTCGACAGAAATTAGACGAAAACGACGGAAATTGTTATCAAAATACAGAAATTTTGAATGAAACTTTACTATATGTTTATTTAACATATTATCTACTACATTGATAAAAAATATTGAAAAAACTAAATTATATAATAGGTTTCATATAATATAAAATAAATATAATATGCACTAGAGGCAAATACTGTTAAAAAAATAGTTTACTAATTAATAATTACATAAGTTTGATAGAACAAACACCTTAGAGTTTGAGTAATTTATTTCCAATTTTTTATAAATGAAAATAATTTTTCAGAGCTTTAAATTATTGTTCTTATGCTTGTTTGAAGTTGTTCAATTATTACTTTCTTTGAAAATTTCAAGAACGAAATTCTTTTAAGGGGGATAGATTGTGAGACTCTATTTTTTCAAGCTTTATTTTAAAAAATATTTTAAATATTTTAAAAATTCATTTGAAAAATAAAATATTTTTGGTTAATTTTATAATTTTTGTTTTAAATTAGTTGGACTCATTTTTTAACTTTTCGAACTATTGGGCTTCCATATTCAACTTGTATTTATTTTAACAATTAAGGTATTAGTTTGTTAGCTTTTTAGTTTTCCATAAATTGTTAGTTCACAGTGGAAGCAAAGTTTTTTTTTTTTTTGTCATTTGGATGCAAAGTTTTTTGAAAGTAAAAGGTATATAGATTGATTCTGTATTAATGAGTCCTTCGACTCCTTTCTACTTGCACAACTCGGACAGTGAGTGATTAAGGCCCATGACTTTCTCTTTCCTTTCTCTTTTTATTTTTCCTTCATTTTCTTTTCTTTTTCTTTCTTTCTTTCCTTTTTCCTCTCGTGACTCTCTCCTCTTCCGGTCTTCCTTGACATCAATTATCTCTCCCAAGTCTCAACCCACTATCATTAATTCTCTCTCCCTGCTCGATTTGTTCCAACCTCCTTCCTTCTTCCCCGATCTCCCTCTCTCCCTCTTCTCCCTTCTCCCTCTTCTCTCTTTTCTCTCTCCTCCTTCCCCAATCACGCAGGTGGTCTTATTTCGCTGAGATGCAGCCGGAGTTGGTGATCCGATCACATGTTAGCAAAGAGAAGACACAGAAAAATGGCTGGCTTTGTATTATTGAGCGAAATTTCGATGAAACTTCGCCAAATTTCACAAAATTCAATAATTTCGGCGAAATATTGGCGAAAAATTAACGAACTCGTGTTAAAATTTCGAAACCCCAAAAAATCGAAATTTTTCACCTTGCTTCCATCTTTGCCTCTAATTATTAAAATACATAACACTACACCATAACACCCACCAGCCTTACATAGGTCTTGCATAGGGAAGGGAGGGTCATGGAGTGAGAAAATGTGAGGGCAAACTGAACAATTCAGGCCTAAAGCCTTGCATAGGTCTTGTTGGCTTGTCCCAATACACTCAAAATTTGACTAAATTTTATTCTTTATCTTGCCATAGATTTTGAGAAACGGAATAAGTCTCAGTCAAGTCAAACCATATATGACTCATGTAATGTTTTGGTTGTGCGTTGTCCATTTTTCCCTTATACAATATTTTGGATGGAACATTTGATGAAATTCTAGAAAATTGACATACTTTGACCTATTTTTAGAAGTTTGATAGTCTAATTAACCAAAATTTTAATTTGGAAGCAATTTCCATATGTAAGGGAATAAAAGGATTATTTTACAATGTCTTTTTTTTTTTGTTAATATTTTTCAAGTGTAATTAAAGAAAAAGAAGTTAAATATTTTTTTTCAAGAAAAAGCTAGAATGATCGTTCGTGGGGCTTTAGGGCAAATAGAGAAATTTGTAGGTATGATCATAACATCATTAAACACTAATAGGAATTCCAAATTTATATCTCAAATTTAGATCCAAAAAAAGGTATTTTATTGATTTATACATAATCCACCATAAAAATTATTTATTTCATAACAGATAAAATATTGATATGTTTAAGAATAATGCTATATTTACCACATTCTTATACCACATTTTTATACCATCTGACGTGTCATTATTTTATTGGACAAAGTTTTTCTTTTCCTTTTTAGGTTTTTATTTTTATTTTTTAGTATGCAATGTATGAATGCCATGTAAGTTGCCACATAAGGTGGTATGAAATTATGGTATAAAAATGTGGTATATGTAGCACTACTGTATGTTTAATGACCCATAATTTGGTATTCAAATTTAGATATAAATTTAAAATCTCTAGTATTATTGAACACCATCAATTGTATTAATGATTTAAGTGTTACTAATTTAGGTATATTAATAAATGAAGATTAATAATACTACTCGGCGGTATTACCATCATATTACTTAGGCAATAAGCCATTTTTATTACCGAAAAAAGAAAATAAAAAATGTAGATAGCATTCCTCTGCATCATAATCACAGACTGCAGAGATTGAAAAGAGAAAACAAAATCAAAGGGATCAATGGGATCGAGCAGTCTGCAAAACGAGGAATCGACGACCCACAACATAGATTCCCACGATCACCTTACCGGGACCCACACTCCACAATTGACGTGTCCAAGAAGTATTTGGGGGTCGTTCAACGTACTGCACGTAACAGCGTACGTGCTCCAAATGGCGCACACGATTGGTCAAAATTGAAGCAAAAGTCAAAATGAAATGGAAATGCTTATTGACTCGTTTACTTTTAGCAGGAGGCCGTAGTCATGACGTTGTACCTACTCAAGCCCACGTAAAGCTTACCGTCTCCGATCATAGCTCCTGCAAAAAAAGGACCAAGGCGCGGGAGAGACTGAGCGACTACTACTCTTTTTCTCCTTCGCTTTTGCAAGACCAAAAGACATTTCCTAAATTCCAATCCACTCCACTCCACTCCACTCCACTGGTCGTTGTTTTGAGCAGAGAGCCAGAGAGAGAAAACGAAGGGTTTCCGACAATGGCTCCATCGTCGTCTTGCAGCTCTTCGCGCTCGTCATCGTTATCATCCTCCAACTTCGCGTCCCTCCCCGTAATGTCGCTCCGCGATAAAATCGTCGAGAAAATCATGGAAAATCGCGTCACTCTCATCGTCGGCGAGACCGGTTGCGGTACGTTTCTTAGTCTTATACTCTACGTTTATACTGGTTTACTATCTATACAGACTATACTGTCTGAACCGTTTTGTACTATTGTCTATTATTCGCTGTTTGGTTTCCGAGAAAAAATGGAAGCAGAACTAAGAAAATAAATGTAATGTTCAGAAATCGATGCATTTCTGTTTTGTTCTTCTATTGTGAAGTAACAAATGTCACCAATAGTCCTTTTACTCACCGACTCTCACACTCTATTGCTTTATTTGTTCATATTCCTTATCACTGTCACCACACTCTCTATGTTGTTGATGTTTATTTTCTTGTTACTGTTTATTTTTTTGGTTTAATCAAAGGGAAAAGCTCGCAAGTTCCGCAGTTTCTTCTGGAAGCGAATTTGAAGCCCATTCTATGTACACAGCCTAGGAGATTCGCCGTAGTGGCTGTTGCCAAAATGGTAGCAAATTCTCGTAATTCTGAACTTGGTGGAGAGGTTGGGTATCACATAGGCCATTCAAAGCACTTATCACCAAGGTCTGTTGTGGTCCATATTCTAATCACACATTTCAATTTTCTCTTCAGAGCGTGTGTTGCATCATTACCTTTGTGCTCATATCTTTATTTCCTTTATTGTTTTCGCAGGTCCGCCATTGTCTTTAAAACTGCTGGAGTTTTATTGGATGAAATGCGAGACAAGGGGTTGCATGCGCTTGATTACAAGGCCATTGTTCTTGATGAAGTGCATGAAAGATCTGTGGAATCCGATCTTGTTCTTGTTTGTGTGAAGCAATTTCTGATGAAGAACAATAACTTGAGGTTGACACCTACCTGCCTTTCTCTTAATGGATGTCTGAACTTCTTCTACACATTAGGCTATTTTACTTTGCTCTTTCTGCTTACATTCTATATGAACAGCACAATTATTTTGCATAATATAGGTATAATTTCCTCGGGATTTGGTTACACGAGGATTTAATAGATTTATGAATTTTCAGGGTGGTTTTGATGTCTGCAACTGCTGATATTGCAAGATACAAGGATTACTTTAAGGATCTTGGTAGGGGCGAACGAGTGGAAGTGCTTGCAATCCCTAGCTCCAACCAGAAAACCTTTTTTCAGAAAAGGGTTTCTTATCTTGAAGAGGCATTTACTTCTTTTCTTTACTGGAAAATTTTTGTTTATTAACTCATTTAATGCGTTCTTTTGCCTGCCTTGGTCATCTGAGTTGCTCTTATTGATGTTGAACATGATGTTTCCCTCCATAAATTTTGACAATACAAGATAAGTAAGAGTGTAACTTACGAATGTGTGTTTAAAGCAGATAATGAAAGTGAGTGGCCTTTAATTAGTGTAATGGCCTGAGAATGCTGTCTACCAGATGATGGAGTTGGTATATAAAGTGTCTAGAAAGAGTGTCCATATAATTTGTTTTGAAGATATTTGGTAGTTAAGTATATAAGAGTCTTTACAAAACAGAGGTATCGAAGATGGAAGCCAAAACTATTACTGGAAAGAGTTTTTCTTCAGTAAGTAGAGGCGATGCCATACTATCAGTCAAATATACTATGGAAGAATATTCATATGTAATTTATGTCAACTTCCAAAGACATCACCCTTCATTCACAAATGTGGCCTTGGATTAATGAAAAACTAGGTTAGAGGGCCAATTTTAGAGTTTGCAATAACACATTATCTTATATATGGAAAACCATTTCATTTATGTATGATTTTGTTATTCTTTCATAAACAGGTCAGTGAACTTCTCAACATCAATTCAGAGTCGCTTTCTTTGAGATATTGCTCAGGTCCAAGTCCTTCAATGGCTAAAGCTGATATTAAGACTGAAGTGCACAAACTTATTCATCGTTTGGTGTTGCATATTCATGATACCGAGCCAGACATAGAAAAGAGCATTTTGATTTTTCTTCCAACATACTATGCACTGGAGAAACAATGGTTCCTTCTGCAGGCATTTAGTTCATCTTTTAAAGTTCACATTTTACATAGCAGCGTTGATACAGAACAAGCTCTCATGACCATGAAGATTTGGAAATCCCATCGTAAAGTATATTTGATATCTTAACTGCATTATTACTTTTTTAATGTGGTTGTGTTGTCCTATGCTTATGCTGTTTATTCTAACAAAATACAAGGGTAGTTTAATCCTAACACTTCTCCTTTGTGAGACATGACGTACCCCTCTAGCTGCAAATTGAGTTAGTTTGAGATATTTAGGATGTACATTAGCCCCCCCCGCCCCCCCCCCCCCCCCCCCCTTCCCTGTCTAGTTGATCTTTTGGCTATTACTTTTCTCTTCTTTGTCACACTCGTGGCTGTTTCTGAAAAGACTAATCTGCACAGGTGATACTGGCGACAAATATTGCGGAATCATCAGTAACAATACCCCAGGTGGCCTATGTTATTGATTCATGCCGATCCTTGCAAGTTTTTTGGAACAGTTATGAGAAAAAGGAATCTGCAAAGCTTGTTTGGGTTTCCAAGTCTCAGGTATTCTGGGATCTTAGTGAATGAATCCTTTCTTACTGTCACTTGATTCCTTACTTTTGGTTTATACTGCAGGCTGATCAGCGTAGAGGGAGAACTGGTAGAACTTGTGATGGCCAGATTTATCGGTTGGTTACTAGACCATTTTTCAACTTGCTTGACGATTACGAGGGTCCCTCTATACTGAGGTTATCGTTGAGGCTGCAAGTGCTTCAGATTTGCTGTGCTGATTCTAAAGCCATTAATGATCCCAAGGGTATGCTGTTTTTTTTCATTTCATTCATTCTTGCTTTTAGATTTTGATCATTTGTTTACTTTCACTGGAGTGATTCTAAAGTGACCAAGTTTGCAGTATTTTTGTCTATCGATGGTAATTCTATTTAGAAGGTCACAGGTCTTATTCTTTTTATTAAAAATAAATAAATAAATGACACACTGGTTGCATTTTATATAACCTATAGTTGTTGGAAGCCTGTTTTTAAATGGCACTGGAGTCAAAGATCAAGCTAGATGTGTTTTTTAAACTTGATATCACAAGTTTAGTTGATATTCAGAATGTAGTCTGCTATGTTATACTTGTGCATGTATATTAAGTATGTTCTCTTACCATGAATTTCTGCATTTTTTTTGTGCTCTAACGTATGGAGCTTTGGTGCCAGCCTTGTTGCAGAAGGCTCTAGATCCACCACATGCTGAAGTTGTTGAAGATGCATTGAATTTGCTTGTTCACATGCAAGCATTGGAAAAAACATCTCCAAGGGGTCGGTATGAGCCTACATTTTATGGGCGACTGCTCGCCAGTTTCTCATTGTCTTTTGATGCTTCTGTGCTTGTACTCAAGTTTGGAGACATTGGAATGCTGCGTGAAGGCATTCTTCTAGGCGTATTAATGGATACACAACCTCTACCTATTCTTCGTCCTTTTGGAGATGAAATTTTGGTAATAACTGTTAAAAGGATGAATTCTGTAGTTTATGAATGTCTTTGATTGCCTCAGAATTGACCTCTGATTTAGTTAATTCTACAATTCAGTGTACAGAATATGCTGACAGTTACTTTTGTGGAGATGATAACAATACTGGCCTAAAAGGTAGGAAGGAGATAACATTTATGGCAAACCTGTGCGCATTTCAATTTTGGCAACGTGTTTTCAAGGTAAGTAGTGTGCATGCACTTTTGTAAAGCCTGTAGGTATACGTTTGCATTTGTAAAGCATTGGCAGTAGATTTTATTTTATGATTTAAACATTCTGCTTTGCCCTGAAGGATAAGTACCGTGTTGAGCGTTTGAAGCAACTTCTTAAGTTTGATGAGATGAAAGCTACTACATTACAGCTTCCCAAAATTGAAGAATGGTGCTCTTTCCATAATCTTGTTCAGTCTTCACTAAATCATGTCTCTGAAATATGTATGTAGTACATTGTCATTATATCAGCATACTATATTATCTTATGAACAATCCTTTGCTTTCATTACTCATTACTAGATCAGTCTTGAAATTTTATGGTTCCTCAATGATAGTAGAGTAGCATTAACTATTTCAAGTCTTCTGCTTCCAGATGAAGATATACTAGATTCAGTGCACCGGTTTCGGCCCAAATTTTTGGCTACATCTAATGGCCTACCATCCTACTATGATCCTTATGAATTTGAGCATACGTGCCTTCTTGCATATCAACAACCAAATGGAGATACAGGTGCTCTTGCTACGGATGATAAGCACCTTGAGCCATCTGGTGAAACAATGAAATGTATTGCTGTACCTTTTGTTGCTTCAAACCACTTCCGAAACAATGTTGTAGCTAAAAATTTGGCGACCACAATCAAACAGGTGCTCTCATCTGCATACTTTGTGTGCATTTTCCTTGGCATAACAATTGCTCATTCCTTTACTTCTAATGTTTACAGATAAGAGTTCAGCATACAGAAGATGTATCTAGTATTCAGGATTTAAATGTTGATGATGGTTATCGTGTCAATGAAGAGGCTCCTATTTGTGTATATTTTGTGTATGGATCCTGCAACAAGGGCAGTCAATGTCTGTTTTCTCATTCACTTAAAGCAAAGAAACCCCCATGCAAATTTTTCTATTCTCCCCAGGTATCTCACTTGCACAGCTTAATCAATTCTATGTGACCTCTTAAGATGTCTGCGCATCTTTCCCATTGGCAATATATTTTATTGTATGGTTTCAACAAAAATTTGTTAAAGATTTTTGGATGATAATTCCTGTTATTGTACTAAGCACTCTCTGTTCCAAGATTAGGAAAATTTAAAAGTGGGATTATGGAGAAATTTGTATAGAAAATGGCTTGTTAAGGTTTATCTCCCATTGAAATTCTTGGATGTTAATTGTTACTGTGATGCATAAGTGCACACTTATGGTTTGTACAAAGTCTTTTGTAATCAATCACGGTATGAATTAATATCTTCTGTTTTATGACACTAGTAGGAGTTTTTGTAGAAGTAGCATAATTACATATCAACATATTAGCTTTAGAGGTCTTGAACTTTGTTGAACTTCTGTATGAAATGGAAATTTATTGGGGGATACTCTGGGTTTATACTTTATATTAGCTTTTTTTGAAAGTACTCTATATGTATCTGTACATATGAAGTCTGAACTAAAATGCCTTTAGTTGAAGTCTGTTTCCCTCACTTGTTAGTTGTTAAGCATTGGTGGGGCTGCCTGTATGAAATGTTGTGTTCTGCAGGGTAATATTCTTTGAAAAATATTTGGCTTGAATATCAAAATTACTGCTTAGTTCGATGCTTTACTTGTGGTGTAATATCTGTTTTTTATTTTCAATAATTACAGGGTTGCCGATTTGGAGAGTCATGCTTTTTTCCTCACGATGAGAGTCCATCAATAGCTTCATCTAGCTCAACTTTTTGCCTGCGAGAAGATGATGAAGCCGAAGCTACATCCCTTGTACAATTGTTTCCCACTTCAGATGGATGCCTTCTTTTATTGGATGACACTGATCTACATTTTTCCTCAAAATTAGCCTGCTATTATGACCCATCCAAAATCATTTCCACTACTAGTTTGTCAGAAACATCCATATTTGACTCATCGCTGACAGGTGTCAAAATTTTGTGGGGGCTTCATCACCCATATCAGACAATCATTTCCAAAGAAGGGGAGAACCAAATCCCATGGAATGAAGTTAAGTGTGTGCTATGGTTTCCTAACGTCAGTAGTTATAGTGACAATTTGGATAGACAGAAACTTCTTGTGCAGAATTTCTTTGAGTATCTTGCCATCCGAATGTTGGCTGATGCATTGTGTGAAGTGCGAGTTATTCTCACTATGAACAATATCAGGTTTTCACAGCTACAGGTAATAATTAACACTGCAAAGTATTTACATTCTGCATTTTTGCTGCTAAATTTCTTGTATTTGTTTGCAGCGAAGTCCTATTTGGCACATGCAATCACATGTTTCCTTTACTTGTTTTGAAAACACAATGCTTGTTATTTGCAGTGTCAACTTGCCTTCTGAATTCTGACACATGTATAATAAACATGTAATAACATATACGAGGATGATGGTTTGGTCTATAATCTAGTATGATGGTTGTGATGGTGATCTCATGTTTTAAAGCCTTTTTATTATTGATCGTTTCAGGTGGAAAAGTTGGGTAGGGATAGCTTTTTCTTCCACACAGAGTCATATCCATTTGATGAGAGCAGCTTTGGGGAGTTGCCAGACACAGTCAGCACAAAGAAGCCGATGATGGTATCAAGGCCCATTTCTTATGTCTTTGACCTGCAACCACCCACAGACATTCAGTTTGGTGACTATGCAACCGAGCTTCACAATTCTCTTCGCAGTATCCAGAAAGAAACGTAAACAAAAAATGGTATTTCCTCGGACGTGTGCATAAGCTTACCAGTTGCTAAAATTTGGGAATCGGATTGTTGATTTACCCTTTTGTAAAGTCATGGAATGTTGCCTTTGGTGTTTTGTTAGTGTGGTACAATGACCTTTTTAAGGCCTTTTTTGGGGCCAGACAATGATCTTTAAGGGTTACAAGTGAGATTTACGTAAGTATCATATTGCTGTTTTAGCGTTTTCTTTTTGCATGAGTTTTCTTACCATTACTCTTCATCATGGTTTATGTGGTAAATTTTGAATAAGTTTAGATCCTTGCCAATTTTATCCTACGGTCATATTAGGTAATAAACAAACATACAAAATGTATTTTAAAATCGAGCCTTTTCTTTTTACCAAATAAAACACCAACCTTTTTTTATCTTAAATATGACAAATTCTATGAGAAATCAAAGACTTCAGATGAATGGAATGATTTTATCTACGAATGTAAAATCAAGGGTGAACTTATATTTGGAAAATAAATTATAAAATAAGAATGGGGTCCATCGGTTGCAAACTTGCAATTTACAGCCCATAAATCAATAATATTTCAGTAAAAAGATTAAAAAAAACAAAAAAGCCTATAATAAGAATAAAACCATACCACGTTAACTTAGGTGAATAAGCAGGGACCCACTACTGACTCTATAATTAATTTAATAGAAAATAATGAGGAATTCGATTATTGCAAAACACATTAACACAGTGTTTACGTTTAGACCGTTTAGTGGTGAAGTCCCAGTTTGGTTCCCAACGGTATCTGACCAACAAAAACTAAAATCTGAGAGCTTCAAGTTGAAGTAGCTGGTGATCTTCATCTCATTCCATGTTTGTATGTAAGACAGTAATCCCTAAACCCCAATTGAGTTCTCATAAACCAAAATCCCAATTCCCATGTCACACAAAGCCCTGGACTCACGCCACTCCATAGATTCGTGCGCGTTTCAGCTCCATAGCTGGAGACCTTTCCAGCTCCAACAACAACAACAACAGACCACACCCACCTCCAAAACCCTCGACTCCGATCCCACCAACCCCAACCCCAAACCCTACTACTCCTCCTCCAATGGCCTCGTGGTCCACACCAAGCGTCCCTGCCTCTCCAACAGAGCCACGTCCTTCTCTATCGACGCCATCGACATGTCCAGGCTGACCTTGGTCGACGATGACCGGACCATCTCCGGCGGACACCACCACAAGCACGGGAGCTTTCGATTCATTGCTAAGAAGAGGCGGCGTCGCGGGTCCAGGTCGGTTTCGGGTCGGAGCAGCGATCGGAGCGGGACCCGGAGGTGCTGCTCGGTTGGGGCGTCGGCTGCATACGGGACTTGTTCGGATTTTCCGGTGGCGGTGGGTACGGACTCGAGTGGAGAGCTGTTTGGGAATGGGGATTGGGCCTCGGATGTGAGTGAAGCGAAGAATTCGAGGAAGGAGAGGGATGGAGGTGGGAGTGGAGAGAAGGAGAATGTGGGTGTTGGGTTTGGGCCCACTGGGGGTTTTGTTGATGCTCAGGGGAATGAGTCTGGGTATGGCAGCGAACCGGGTTACCGTGGGGATGCTGAGTTCGGGTATGGTGATGAGCTTGATGAGGAGGAGGAGGATGCTCGTATATTGTTTTGGGGCAATCAATTTGGAGGTACATTTTGTCCAAACATTGTTTCATCCCAAGTACGATGAAGCATTTCCGATTTGCAAGTGTTGTTGATATCATTGTTTTAACTTGCTTAACATGACAGTTTCATTCTAGTGTTTTGGAAACGTTGCTTCTAGTTCCAGATGGGTGAATTTTGATATGTAGATGTCTCAGATATGAAGTTTGGTTTGTAGATAGAATCTAAACTTAGAACCTTGGTAGCAGAATTTGGTTGGAACTTTGAACAAAAATGGATAGGATAGGGGAATCACTAGTGGTGAATTTTGAATATGGGAGGTAGTTATCAGAATCCATAAGAAGGCTGCATTGACGAAGTTTTAGCATTGCATACTTTAAGCAAAGGCAATAGTTTTATCACCATGATCGAAGTGAATTTGACCGACTCTGGTCAATTTGTGATAGTTGTTGCCTTGTTGGACTTCTAGCACCTTCTAATCTATCTGTATGATTACTAGCACTATTTTTGTCTTTTCTTTTTATGGGTGTGAATTTGTGGGGTTTAGGATTCTTCTTTCACTTTCTGAGTCTGTATAACCACTGGAGAACATTATTCTGATTTAAGTTGAAGAGTGAAAACCTCAATGGATGTTTATGTTTCAATCTTGCTTTCTGAATGCATAAACCACTGATTTTTGCTCCTCTCTGTCTTGTCTATATAATTGATTGGTTATTTATTATCAACTTTATGCCAGCAAGTTAGCAACATAGGAAAATAAAGCCACTATAGATAAGGGAAAAAAGAATAAAGGACCAGCAGAAGAAGAAGAATAAAAATAAAATAGTTTGGGAGAGTGCAGCATCTTATAATAGTAATTTGCCTAGGTTTTTTGTTATGGTTGTTTGTATGTGCATTTTTGGGATTCTGACTTTTGGTTTGCCAAGTCATTTGATTCAGCTGGAGATATATACTGATGTGTCCCTTTCTTGCTCCAGATACTGATTGTATGATGGAGATTGTGGGGGAGAATACATTCACGGATCAGAAATCCCATCACAGATGCCGGCGTAAGAAACATGATTGCAGAATGGCTGATTCACCGAGGTAACCGAATGCTTGCTGCCTTATATCATCTAGGCATGGAATCTGTGTATGCTCCAAGTCACTGCATGTCGACGTGCTGTCGCACTTATGGGTCCCTTTTGAGAGTGAGAGCTTTCGATGTATATCAGCAATTGGATTTTGGATTCATGCCACTATATTGCGCTCTATAAATTATGCCTAAATGATTTTGAATGTGTATTATACTACAAATTTGTGATCAATTGGAAGTATGTAAAATTATTGTTTATTTTCCTCTTTCAGCTGCGACTGATTGGAATTTTTCACTAAGAAGCTTATGAAAAAAATGTGTTTATACTATTTTGTTCTTCTGAACTGTGGTAGTTTGGAAATACAAAAATTCCTTACGATTTTTTTGTTTTTCTTTCCTCTTTCCATTTTGAGCTCCACATTATAAACATTTAATAAGCCCAATGGCCCAATTGGTCAAAAAAAAAATAAGCCCAATGGCCCATATACGGGCTGAAGTCCACTAAAATAGCCCATCATATCAATTCAATTATTTTTTAAAAAAAAAAGAACCTTAGAAACGACATCGTTCTATGGGGTTACCAAGTACTAAACATATTCAAGCAAAAGACGGGTCGAAGGCGGAGCTGTGGAGTGAGTAGAAAGAAGCGAAGCTGTGAATTTTGAGATGGCGAGAGCAGAAGCAGTGAGCGCGTACAGAGCGCTGCTAAGAGCGACTCAGAGATCGTTCGCCGGAGATACGCTGATGCTGAAGGGGGCGGCGGCGGAGGTCCGTAAAAAATTCGAAGAGAATAGGCACGTGACGTCGGAGGCGGAGATCCAGAGACTCCTGGATGAGGCACGTGAGGCCTCCCATTTCATTACCAACATGATCGTTCAGGCTAAGCTCAACTCTCGCGGCGGTTACGGTAACTTTCCATTCCATTAATCTCTCTGACGAATCCCATTTTGAATTAGAAATTTTATGTTTATGTCACCTTGGATGTGTTTGTTAAATGGCTTCATTGGCTGCTTTTCTATACTTGTTTCTCATTTTCATGTGTAATTTTCTGGCTTTTCTGGGTTTCAGTGATTCGTTTTTGTTGTTATGTTCGAATCTGATATGCTTATAGGGAATGATTTAGCTTAGAATTTGATGAGGGATAAATCTGACATCTGCTTGTTTCATAAGCAGTATTTCAAACTGATTTTACATTCAAACACTGATTGATTGTTGCAGAAGTGAAGCCAGATAAAGATCATGCGGGAGCAACATTAGAGGTTCCTTCTGAAGACCTTCTTCGTAAGCCCTCGTAAAGGCCCCAACTGAGAAGCAACGCTTTTAGAATCTATGGGGGCGTGCTCAGACATGCTGTTCTTGCGGGTTTAGGTCTTTTTGGGGTGCTCTGTTTGGTCGTCTAGAAAGTTTTCTACAAGTAATTCAACAATTGTTGTTAAACAATCTTTTGTTTTGTTTTTTATTAGTAAATTGGATGGTTTGAGATAAAATGGTCTTAAGAGTTTGCCTTCACTATCTTTTGGTTCCGTTCATCCTTGTGCTGAAATACTTAATTAACGTTGTCAATGCACCAATTTTGCCATTCAGTGAAGTGAAGGAACTATTTTGTTGAACTCAGCCTACATATTTTCCAACTTGAACAAAACGAAAACAAGTTATATAACGTTATTGGTGCTACAAAACATATCTATAGATGGGGTGCAACAAATTTCTGTCTATAAAGAGACAGCACACACCCAAATTCTTGATGATCAAAATTCACAAATGGCTTATCAGGTACAAAAAAGACCAACCGCCCTCCACTCTAGTTCTCGACGTTGCAAGTTTCTAGTCTTCATCAACATCTTCACCATCATCCTCATCATGTTCATCTTCATCATCATTTTCATCATCTTCCTCATCATTTTCCTCATCTTCATGGTTTTCTTCCTTTTTCTTTCCATCAGCATTTCCTAAAAAAGGGATAATTAACCAAATATCACTCATGATTCTCTTAATCCATACAAAATAGTGCACTCTCTGTCAAGTGTCAACATAACAAAACAAAGGTAAGACAAAGAGTAAGACTAGCATACCATATTCACTGAAGATAACTCCACCGGAACACAATCCTTCCTCAACCTTAATGAGTTGAAGAGTCATCCTGGGTCCTATCTCTTGGAGCTTGACGGCACTTTTTGTAGAAGCCCGATTAACCCTACCTAGATCATTAGCCAAAGTGACTGTAGCTGCTTCATCATCTCCTTCACTCTCTGATCCATAGCCGGCCCTTCAGAATTAACAGAAAAATAATAAGATAACATGACCAAGATTAGTCCACTTTCTAAAATGTGAAGTATACAGATCTAATTTCCTGTTCATTATCTTCTCTCTATTGTACTTCATTATGGTTTTTTCTTTTAGACTTTGAAGCATTTGAAGACACTGAAATACCATTAAAAGAATGTTGAAAAATCATAAGAAACCCATGCATGATGTGTGTCATCAAGTATACGACTAAAGGAACCAATCCAAATAAGTAAATATGAGGACAGATCAGATCATAAAAACTCTTGAACGTACTTCAGATTTCCTACTACAATGCTAGAAATCTAGTAGTGTTTCCCTAACTTGCTCCACAGTGAACAGTCAGCAGACCTCCGCAAAAAGTTAAATTGCATACTCTCATTTTCTTTTCCAAGCTGATTTAAATTGCCTCAAATCCAATAATATTAAACAAAATGACTAAATCATAAGAAGAATGCCTTACTTTGTGACAAAGTCACTCACGTCTTGAAGATTCCTTAGATCAGGGACTTGATGGTTCTGAACAAATTTTCTTAATCTGCGGGAGACGCCCACAGGCTGTAATCTTATGGAGTAATGCCGAAAATCAATTAGTTTTGTGTCTCTGTTGTAATTAAGCAACACTATTCTCTGGCATGAAGAAAGTTTCACCTGAAACATTCACATCAAGACCACAGTAAGCGAGGAATAAATCCTTTTGATACTGAAAATCTTTTGATATCATTTTATGAACTCACAGTGTTAACATCAATGGCTGGAAAGATGTTCTGAAACAGTATAGTTGCAAGCTTCAAATGTTGCTCTCCAGTATTAAAACCAGAAATAACAATCTGGCACAAACAAATATAATAGTATTCATTAAAACCTTTTCATGATATTCTTTACTGGAACTTCACATAAGATCAACATGACTCAGCTAAATGAAACTACTAATTCATCAAGTAAATGGCCATTTTGAGAAAGAAATAGAGGGGGAAGAAGCATAATAAAGAACTTTCAGGGAATTTAGCTCTACTTTTCGTTCTTATTTTTAGTGATAGACATATAAGTTTACCAAAGGGGCATTCTTGAAAAGATCTTGAGGACATCTAGGACGCAATTGAGATCGAGCAATGTCAACTGCCAAGGAGTACTCATGTACTTTAAATGTAAGCGTTGGGCCTTGAGGAGTCCTTGCAACCCTAAGGTAGGGTGCAGTTGGAGTTTTCGACAATATGAGGAAATGTGTAACCCCCATAGGGCCAGCAACATTCAAAAAGTCTCTAAGATTGTTCCGTCTCTTCTCCTGCAAAAACATTGTGGAAAATTCAGATAACCCAACAAACAAACAAGGCCATATATAAAAGAATGGGAGGGAAACAAGATAAAGATCATAACACAACGTCATTTCTCAACTTCTATTATTTTCTTTTTAAGTCTCGTTTCTATAAGAGCATTTTAAATATGAAAACCCCATGTAGCAACAAAAGACAGAAGACACATATTTCATACCTTAAGCTTAAGAGCAGTATAGGGAAGCATCAACTTTCTCAAATCCGCTTGAAGTTGCCTTAGAGGACCAGGCAGTTTACCTCTGGAGAACACAAAGCTCTTTGGGATCTTATCACCTGTGATATGGTCCACAGTAGCCAGCTTCTTCTTCGCAATTGGTTTCACAAACACCTTCTTCTTCTGTTTTGGAAGTTCATATATAACAAAATCATTCACAGAGGCATAAACATTGGCATAACTTTAACTATGCCGAGAGGGGCACAAGAGAAAATTTTCTCGACGACCAAACAGAAGCTAAAAATTCAAGCAAACAGAAAACCAGGTACAAGAAAATATGCTTACATTTCGGAAACGAGCCATGGCTTCCAAGATTATTGAGTTTCAGTATTGCAATCCAAGCTTCGGAGCTTTGTGATTAATACTGCAAACAAACACAGACAATTAGCATAGAGAGTAATTCATTCTAGGGCTTCATCAAACAAGTAGACTAAAAACCTAAATTTTATTCAATTTTATGGTATGGTTTACCTTGGGCGTAGGGTTTTGGGGGAATTTGTGAGGTTTTAGTCGAAGAGGTTGATGACTGCTTAGTGCGGGCTAGGCTGGGTTAGGTTGTTTTTCGGACCATTGAAATTGATATGACAAAACGATGCCGTTTAAGACACCAGAGTAGCCCAGTAGAGTAGCTTGGGCTTGTTTGTTGGGCTTGGTTCCGCTGATTCAGCCCATAGGGACAGAACCCAAGATTGGCCCAATAATGTGATGTGATTTGCCTCTTATCAAATGGTCCTAGATGACCCACAACTAAATGGTGCTAGTGAGAATTGACCATGAAATAAAGGGTTTGGCTGTAGCTTATCAGGCTTATCAGCCATCGTGGTACATAGAACAGAACATTTTCATGATATATTTTTAAATACATGGAAAATCAAAATTATATTATTCACGTGAAATGTGACCAATCTTTTAGACAAGTAACATCATGTGAATTCCACCGCAAGGGATATGAATATATACAATCTCCATATAAACTAATCTTGTGTGACTAACCTGATCGAGCTAATTAAAAGCTATATAAGCAAGTTTTGGTATTTGCCCAACAGCCCATGTAACAGCCTCCTTTGAATCTTCGAACTCTGATCTATTCTAAACACGAACCCATTTTCCTTGTAGTTGTGGTCCAACAATCTGATGCCATGCACTTTAATTAGTTTGACACAGCATTGCCATGTGATCACTTTTCAGAGACTTCATGGTGGCTGACATAGATGGTGTTTTATGACAGTCTATGTTTGATGATGTTTCTGCAGAGACTGCTACATCTTTGTGACCAGTTACCACGCAGCTCTTGTGGAGTCTCTAAGATATGCTAAATTTCCCATATATCAAATTAATTAAGAAGATCTCCTTATACCAAACCCAAAATCATGAGAAATTCACCTGCCCATTCACATGTTTTTGCTCATGATCATCACTCTCTCTTCCCATCTTTATTTATTGCACTCACCAGCCTCTCGCCTATGTACTTAGCAAACCCCTGAAAAACGTTCCCACCTTTAACCCTTTCCATTCCATGCCTCCCAAAACCCCTTTATAAATAGCCTTAATGCTCTAGCGAATTTGATAACCAAATGGCTCTCAATTTCACATCATCATCTTCTCCAATTTAACACATACAATTATTTTTCACCATATTATAAGCTACTACTTCCCTAGCTAGTGATCCAACTGTATACCTTACACTTCCATTACATTTGGTTCCATTTCTTTTTTCTGTTTATGAATGAAAATGGCACATGCCAATGTTGTTGTGACATTCATTTTCCTGACATGGCTGATGAATCCAACCCAGTTGGTAGCAGGCGGAAATGGCGAAAAGTATGTCCGAGAGGCGTGCAGTGTGACCAGGTACCGTGCCCTCTGCATCCACTCGCTATCATCTTTCTCAAACACTGCTAAGAGCAGCCCCAGCAAATGGGCACGAGCTGGGGTTTCAGTGACCTTGAGTGAGACCAAGAGTGTTGCTCAGTACTTGTTAAATCTGAAAAAGCACACCCATTTCAAGGGAAGGAACAGAGTTGCTCTCTCTGACTGCATCGAGTGCTTTCAGAACGCAATTGATCAACTCCACAAATCGCTTGGTGTGCTCAGGAGACTGAGTAAAACCACATTCGACACGCAAATGGCTGACCTTAACACATGGTTGAGCGCTGCACTTACTGATGGAGACACTTGCTTGGATGGTTTTCAAGGCAAGAAAGCAAAACAACTCAAATCGCTTCAAAATCGGGTTCTGAAAGCCACTTATGTCACCAGTAATGCACTGGCTCTTGTTAACAAGCTTGCTGCCACTGGCTTGGGAAGCCTCACTGCTCCATAGGACCAGATATGATTATGTATTTTTCGGTTTAGGATTGAGCATAATAAGCTGGACTATATGGTATGAAATCAAATGCAATTAATGCGACACAAAATATGAAACGGTCTGTGTAAATTGTTTGATTTTTTATGTTTGCTGCAAGAGTTTATTTTCTCCTTCATGTTCGCAGTGATTGGCAGACTTCAATGTGCAAACAATGTGAAGCCACCGACACAGTGTTCTTGTACCTTGTACTGTTTTTTCAGTGACGTCAGGACTAAATTATTGAAGTTGCTGGCAAGCAGGCAACGCTTTATAAATATAAAAAAAGACAGTAATATGAAGGGCCTTATCTTGTGGATGTTACTATTATGGGCCTATTGAACTTCCTGCTGTGACCATCAACCCCTTTCCCATGCCTGTTGTACTTTCTTCTACGAAAGACAAAAACCTCATGACCCTCTTTCTTGGAGACGTACGATCACTTCACTTGTAGACTTGCAAGGATTGAACTTGTTCACTTTGGATTAAAGACCATACAAACTTCTTGCAACTTATTCAATTTTGAAAGGAAATTCCAAGTCTATTTTTAGATGAGTCACTAATGATCATTTCGAGTGATTTTGATCCGGATAATACTTTTGGAACTTTTTCAACTGATTATATTTAATTAATTATGCAAAAGTGTCAACTAATGTATGATTATTGTTTAATAGTGGTCACAAAAATTAACTATACATTAACTGATACTTCACATAGTCAGTTAAATATCATCAATTAAAAAAATCTCAATAGCATTACCTTTTTTATGGATAAACCATTGAGGGTAATTAGCCACAGTAACAATTTGCGTATGAGATTACTTAAACGTGTTTTTTACACTTGGACTAAAAAAAAAAAGGTGTTTCTTACACTATTTTTCATGGAAGTCATTTTCCAAATTACAGGGAAATTGACTGCAAGTATCAACCATTGTTCTTGGAGTATTGGACGGCCCCAATGTCCTTAATCATGAGATGACACGTACACAGAATTGTCAGCTCAACTTACTTCGTCTTTTATACTTTAAATGCATGATAGGTCAATTTATGTGTCAAGATCGAGTACACAACAGTCAATTTTAATGCATTGGACCGTTTTCCATTTGCTTTTGTATTGTAAAACTAAAATCACCGATTGGGTAAAATCACCGATTTACCCAAATATGTAATTGTGGAATTTGTTGGTTTGTGGGGACCATAGAGCAAAGAGGCAAAAAGAATTTCGTACCAATAAAAAACTGTTTGGCAGCTAAGAAAAAGTTTGCAGCTTTTGACGCAATTTTCTTCCCCAATAGTACTTCTAGCACGATCTCAATCATTTTAAAAATTGGGGAAGGGGGGGTGTATTCAGACCACCCAAAACCATTCACTTGACCACCATCTTATTTTTTTTACCCATTTTTCTCTATTTTGCCCCTATATTAAAAAAAAAAACTTATTTTTCCAATTTGGCCAGCCACCCTTTCCCGCCGCCCGCGCAACCCCACCCCTCCCAGCCGCCAGTCGACCCCACCCCTTCTCATCGCCGGCGCGACCCACCCACCCCCGATCTCCCTTCTCTCTCTCCCCTCTCTCTGCCTCCCTCCCTCACCGGACCACCATGGGTGGGCACGACCCCCGATCTAGAGGTCTATGGGGTCGCGTCGGCCACCCATGGTGGTCCAGTGAGAGAGGGAGGCAGAGAGAGGGGAGAGAGAGGGAAGGGAGATTGGGGTGGGTGGGTCGCGCCGGCGATGGGGAGGGGAGGGGTGAGGTCACACCGGCGGTGGGAAGGGGGTGGGGTTGCGCCGGTGGCGGGGAGGGGTGGCTAGCCAAAATTGGAGAAATGAGTTTTTTTTTTTTAATGCAGGAGCAAAATAGGAAAAAATGAGCAAAAAATTGAGGGGGTGGTCAACTGAGTGGTTTTGGGTGATCACCCCCCCCCCCCCCCTCAAAAATCAGACCCTAAGAATGTGGACTTGCATATTTCTCCGTAGCTCTTTTTTTCATGCAACTAACTAGCAGCTTAGCATATTATATGAATCTCAAAATTTATGGTTCTAAAAAAAGTTTAGTTGACATATTAAAAGAAGACCATAAACGACAACGTATTAATATATAGGTATTATTTCTTAACCTTCTCAAAGGAATAAATTAATTAAAGTTTCCACGCATAGATTCGATTATATATGTTGTTCTACGTTGGAACCTGTACCATTTCCAAATCTTGGCATCAAGTGAATGATTTATTGGTCTTATCTTACGTAAATTCAAGTTTGACGTGCATGCCCTACAACTACATGTCGTTTCTGTGGGCTAAAGAATTTTCATGTATGAGAAAGGTTGCACATCCCCCTCGTATGTGACATTCATTAATTAATATCTGATAAATAGGCTAGAAAATGAATAAACAATTGAGAATCATATAGGGTTAGCGTCTGTCCACTACATGTTGCCCCAACTCTGGTGGGCTATTTTTTTTTTAATTTAAAAGGAGATTTAAATTCGGGACTTTTTCAATATTATAAAGAGAATATCCCTAAATTCATAGTTAGTTGGCATTAAACTAATTTTTTTTTTGTAATGATAAAGGTTACCGCAGTAAATTTCGTTGTTAGGTATAAATTGTGAGGGCTTGAACCTAAAAAGTCGTTATTTATAGAAAAGATGGTTAATTTTAGCCGTGGTCTTTCAATTATTCCACGAGTGACATTTTAGTCCTTTTAACTATATATTTTTTTAATTTATAGGGTTGGTCCTTGAATTTTTTTACAAGTGACACTTTAGCCTATTTCGTCAAAACTGTTAAATATTTTGTCAATATATAAGAGTTTTTTTTTTTTTTCTTCAGAAGTGGTCCTTTCATTATTCTACGAGTGACACTTTGGTCCTTTAATTAATTTTTTTAATTTATAGGGTCCTCAAACTTTTCCATTTGTCTCATTTTGGTCTATTCCCCACTTTTATTAGTGTTTAGTGTAAATTGCTAACATGACAATTATGAGTCCTACAAATAAATGCTTACATGGATAAAAGCATAATAACAAATATTAAAACTTTAAAAAGTAATATTAAAACAATAAAATAATGCAACCACCTTATCTCCCTCCCACCAACCACCCATCCATTATGTCGCTAGCTCCACTGCTGGTGGACCCCCCCCCCCTCTCTCTCTCTCTATTATATTACTTTAAGTTTCATAAGTTGGTTTTTGCTTTTTGTTTTTTCTTTTATTATATCATTCGATTTTAATAATACTTTTTAAAGTTTTTAAATTTTTTTTATTATGCTTTTATAGTTTTATCTATGTAAGCATTCATTTGTGGAATTCACAATTGCCATATCAGCAATTTAAACAAAATATTAAGAAAAGTGACAAGAATGGACTAAAGTGAGACAAATCGAAAAGTTTGAGGACCCTATAAATTTTATAAAAAAATTCATTGAAGGACCAAAGTGTCACTCGTAGAATAGTTAATAGACCACTACTGAAAAAAAAAAAAAAAACTTTTATATATTGACGAAATATTTAACGAATTTGACAGAATAGACCAAATTGCCACTTGTCAAAAAGTTTAAGAACCTTAAAAATTAAAATAATAGTTAAAGGACCACTATTGAAATTAACCCTAGAAAGAAATAAAAAGAAAAAAATATTATTATTATTTTTTATGGGCTATAAGTGGAGAGTGATAATTGAAAATAAAGAAAATGGGCCGGCATTAGAATCTGCATCTTCTAATTGCCATTTTCTTTAACTTTATTATGAAAAATGTCTGTGTATATGGTCTATTTGGTACGATCGGATTTCTGAAATCATGGCGGTTGGTGATTAATTTTGGCAGAAAACGTGGGAAATCGTTAAGCGCCACGTGTATGGAGGAGCATCAACGTTGCTTATATATGAATGCTCCTCCTGCTGCGACGTGCAAACCAAGTCCTGTCCTTTCTTTGCGGGTCTCTTAACATGCACCTAATACAATATTTTCAACTCTAATTTCCAATCATGCTGACCAAACAATAAACAACAAAGAAACTATTATTGCACAATAAATACAAAGATCACAAATGAATGATTTTTTTTTCAAAAATAATAATCAAGTGAACCCACAAAAGTGATATGAGCAATAATAAAAAAGGAGACTTAGAGTTCAATTTATTTTATTAATCTTTCTTAAATTAAGATCGGTAGTAATTTAAAATTTTTAATCGAGTTTTTTTTTTTTTGTTTTTTTTACGGTTTTATGTTAAGTTTTAACTCCGAAATTTTAGGCGGAGCCTCTACAAAACCCACTTTACACTCTAAGAAGAAAAATACCTTTCAAATTGGGGAAGAACTTTATTATAAATTAAAAAAATTTTCTTATAAATTTTAAAACACCCTTAATCTTTATTTAAAAGCAATTTTTCTAAAAAATCTAAGCCTAATTATCTCTAATAAAAATTAACTTTTAGTGAGTTGTAGACTTGTAGTCTTAAATTCATCTTTTTATATAAAAAACAATATTTGAATTTATAATTGTGACTCGCGCCAGTTTTCATTTGAACTGAAAGACTGAAAAAAAATGGACATAAATTTTCGAGCCTAGAAGGAAAGGACCCTCTAACTAACTGTTTAAGACCCCAATTATTAAAACAAATTAAGTTTAGATTAGGGAAAACTGAAAATTAAAGAATCAATAAACTGAGTAGTCACATGAAGACATTAACCAATCATATAGATGATGAATTACTGTTAAATTTGCACAAACAACGTACTTGTTGTTTAAGAATGCGAATAAGCCAGTGTACGATAATAAGACAATTCCATCCATTCTTAATTATATAGGTTGATCTGTGAGAACAAGTTAATCAGTCGTAGTCTTTTTATAAAGATTATTTTTGGTGCTCTTTATATAAAGATATATTATTGTACTAGTAGTTGATATATATAAAGCCTGATATACATAATACCAAAATGGCCGGAAATATGTATAAATAGAGTAGGACATCTTTTATAAATTATGGATATTTAGGTATTATATATGGACATTCTGTAGGCAGTTGATCTCATTTCTACCATTAGTGAAAAATATTGGGAAGGGAAAAGAAACCCTAGAGTGGTATTATTTGCATGCACTGATGCACCCACCCCATGATATCATTTAGTGACATATATAATTGCCGTTAATTTCGTGGCGAAAAAGTATAGGCGACGATATATTATTTTCTCCAATTTAGTAGAAAAATAGAGTTATATATATATAGCACCCATATATATAATTAATCTAAGTTTCAGCAGGCATATATGTATATGAATATATGTTTCCTTTGTACCGATCGAAAAAAAAAGAGTAAAAGAATATATGTTTGCAGGAGCCAGGATGGAAAATGGGAGAGGTCCCCCACCATTTTGGTTGAGTCTTCTTAATTAATCATTGGCTAACCTAATCCTATACTAGCTGTACACAAAAATATCCATGGACTTTGTGTTGTTTTGACCTTTCCTAGCTAATAGATTACAAAATGCAACAATATAATTTAACAGATCGGTTGGGGAATTGAACTAGAGGTTTTGCTGAGAATTAAGTGGGTCATTTCTTTACAATGAATAAAAATGCATGTGTGCACCATATGCCTCGCCTTTCTCAACGCACCCATCTCATGTGGGTTGTTAAATCTATAAATACAGAGTTTGATGTTAGCAAGATTCATATCTTGCGATATCAAAGGAAAAGAGAAAGTGTCCATATTCATCAAAGGCACTGTGACCAATTGAATTGATGCTGGATTACGTAAAGGGATCGAGCCTGCCCAACTTTATAACCATGAATCCTTACAATTGAAAAAGATAAAACAAATAAATAAATAAAAGAGAAAGCCAACTGCAGAAAGAAATTTACAGATCGTCAATGGAAGTAAAAATCGATCGATCACTATATATGTTGAGTATTATATATATATATATATATATATATGTGGGTGCATGTCAGGTTAGCGATCAGAAGGAGAAAGTGAGCGTCAAAATCACTCCAAATTAATTTCAACAAATTGCCTTCAACAAGAATTAGGCCCCATTTGTTGACCTTTTGAGGCGGCATATATACTCATGTAATGGTTTAGACTTTAGAGAGAACTTGATGCTTATTGTTTCTTTTATTTTTTATTTTTTTGTAAAGCCTTGAGTTTCATCTAACTTCCCTTAAAAGCGACAATTTTGCACATTAAATGTGGATCGGTTAAAACAAAAATAGGTTGTGTGATCGATCCAATGATTTTCAGCTTGAAAGTGTTCCAATTGTTTGTCAATGACTTGTTTACTGAATAATATCTTTGTCAGAATTTTCATTCATTTATTTAAAACACAATAAAGGCTTAATCACTGTCAATTTTGACAATACGTACAACAATCAAGAGTAAAATTCCCCACCAGATATCAACAGGAGCTAGCATAAGGCCAGAGCATATGATTGATGACACCCTGTTTTTTTCGAAACCTCCAGTACATTTTGTTGAATAATATGTGTATTAAATGGCAGGCGCGCTACTTAAGAGATCAAAAACATTAATTAGTAATTGCTTAAACTTAAACAATTAGGACAAGCTACTGAAAAATAGGTGGATTTATTACAATAGCAATTAGGTAATGTTCGATAGAGATATTTTTCAATCTAGCTATATATATGTCTGTTTTCTTGTACTAGTCAAAATTTGAATATATATGGATCTATCCTTTATTATGCTATTCAATATCACAACTTGAGCTAAAAGCCTAAAACCCAAGTCTTTGGCTTATCTACAACGTGGACATATTTGGATGTCATACATATATATATATGAAACAATGTTTATGAGGAGGGCCTAACCAAGGCCAATACTGAACCATAATATCTGTATGTAACTATTTCGTACAACAGTTAAAGGTCTATAATCTACATATGTAACATTTTACTTGCTTTATTAGATATTAAATATCAGCATCTCTTCCCCTAATTATTCACCACCTTAATACTCTCCATTCCAATAATATTCATACTTCCAAGAATGTTTCATATATTTAATGAATTTACAAAGGACTCTTATATTTAACCCTCTTAATTATTTTGCACATAAATAAATTACGATCAATATGATAACCTGATAGGAGTGTCACACACTAAAATTTTCATATATGAGAGATCGACATCGAGGGGTAGAAGTGGTAATCTTCTCATTCAATTGGAAGGCAGGCAGGAAGAAGAGAATATACAGTAACAAAAAGAAAAAATGGGAATAGTAGTAAATCGAACCACTACCCTACTCCATTTCTTATTGGCAGATAATAACATGCATACATGATTGGAGTGAACGAAAGTTATAACAACTAGAATACACCAACATGCAGTTGTCCACATTCTATCACGGTGGCCTTGTACTGGTAGAGTACGTAGTTGGTCGAAAATAAACTCCGAGGGGTAGCCTGAACAGAAAAAGTCTAGGTTTAGGGTTTTCAATATGATTTCTGCTTAATTGAATAAAACCACAAAATGTGGTTTATATACATGGGCCTATAACTAAAATACAGGAATTAATAAATCACCTAATTAATTCTAATAATTACACAATAATCACACGTGTTGACTTACACCAACACTCCCCCTCAAGTTGGTGCATATATATCGCACATGCCCAACTTGTCTAGTGAGTCCAAAAACACCCGATTTGCCACAGCCTTGGTCAACACATCTGCAAGCTGATCTTCGGACTTCACAAATGGAAAGTTAATAATCTTCGCTTCAAGTTTCTCTTTGATGAAGTGTCGGTCAATTTCAATGTGTTTTGTTCTATCATGCTGAACAGGATTATGTGCTATATCAATAGCAGATTTGTTATCACAAAACAAGTCCATAGGTTTGGTAGGTGGACATCCTAAATCAGTCAATAAATGTCTCAACCACAAAAGTTCGACTACTCCAAGTGCCATACCTCTATATTCAGCCTCTGCACTCGACCTAGATACAACTGATTGCTTCTTACTTCTCCAAGTCACCAAATTTCCTCCTACAAAGGTAAAGTAGCCTGAGGTAGACCTTCTATCATCTGCTGAACCACCCCAGTCTGCATCAGAAAACCCTTCAACATTCACATGACCATGATTAGCAAATAACAATCCCTTACCAGGTGCAGATTTCAAATACTGCAAAATTCGCTCCACAGCATCCATATGGGGTTTACACGGGGCATGCATAAACTGGCTCACTACACTAACCGCATAAGCAATGTCAGGTCTAGTGTGAGACAGATATATCAATCTTCCAACAAGTCTCTGATATCGCCCCTTATCTGCAGGCAAGTCCCCCAAACACTCGAAAAGTCTATGGTTTTGTTCCATAGGAGTGACAGCTGGCTTACACCCAAGCATACCAGTTTCAGATAACAAGTCTAAAACATATTTCCTTTGAGATAGGAATATGCCATGTTTAGACCGAGCCACTTCTATCCCAAGAAAGAACTTCAAGTCCCCCAGCTGCTTCATTTCAAACTCTTGAGACAAGTACCTCTGCAAATTAGAGATTTCCTCATAATCATCTCCGGTCAGAACCATATCATCAACGTAAATGATAAGAGCAGTAATCTTCTTCCCCCTTTTCTTTAGGAACAAAGTATGATCAAAATTACTCTGCCGATAACCATAGTTCTTCATTGCACGGGTGAATCTCCCAAACCAGGCTCTCGGAGATTGTTTAAGACCATACAAAGACTTCCTTAGTCTGCATACTAATCTCGTATTCTCAAACTCTGGTATTCCTGGAGGAGGATCCATGTATACTTCTTCAGTCAAATCACCATGGAGAAAGACATTCTTTACATCAAACTGAAGCAGTGGCCAATCTTTGTTAGCAGCCAAAGATAACAGAACCCGTACTGTGTTCAACTTGGCCACTGGAGCAAACGTCTCCAAGTAGTCTATGCCATAGGACTGTGTATAACCCTTTGCTACCAACCTTGCCTTATACCTTTCAACTGACCCATCAGCTTTGTGTTTGACTGCAAACACCCATCTGCATCCCACTGTCTTCTTCCCCTTAGGTAGAGAAACCAATTCCCAGGTTGAATTCTTCTGTAATGCCGCCATTTCTTCAGCCATAGCTTTGGTCCATCTAGAATCTGTAAGAGCATCCTGCAATCTACTAGGAATAGAAACAGAAGATAATTGCAGAACATACGATTCATATGACTTTGAAAGCCTAACAGACGACACATGATTATTAATTGAGTACCTAACTTTGGCATTTGGATCTGGCTCATATTTAGCTGGTGGTTGTCCTCGGTTAGACCGAGGAGGAAGTGTAAATTTAGAAGCATGAGAATCAAGATCTGAACCAGAAAGTGAATCAAGAGTATTGTTGGTTACCTCAATGGACGAAGAAGATTGATTCAATGGAGTAGGAGAGATGGCGGTACTATCATGGAGTGGTGATTCCTCAGTCTCAAAAACCGTGGGTTCTTGTCCCACCACATTCTCAGTATTATTCTCAGTAAATTCTGCTGTCTCAGTCTTATCCTCAGATTCAGACACTGGACGGTCAGTAGTCTGTTCTGATCCTTCCTCCCTACTAGACTCCGACACTAGACGATCAGTAGTCTGTTCTGATCCTTCCTCACCACTACTACCAAAGAACAACAGATCATCTCGATTCTGCACTTCATTATAAACCTCCCCCTGAAGGGTAGAATCCAGTGGACGTGGGGAATAAAAAAGTTGATGTTCATGAAAAGTAACATCCATAGAAACATAGAAGCGCTGAGTAGAAGGATGATAGCACCGATACCCCTTCTGGGATGGACCATAACCAACAAATACACACTCTAATGCCCGAGATGCGAGCTTGGATCGCTGATGAGAATGTAAATGCACAAAAACAACACACCCAAAAACACGGGGTTCCAAATGAAGGATACCTGGTAGAGAGACAAAATCCGAGATAACATCCAAAGGTCGCCGAAAGTCAAGGACACTAGATGGAGTCCGATTAATCAAATAGACGGCAGAACTCAAGGCATCACCCCAGAACAAAGATGGCACGTGACCCCCCAGAAGAAGGGACCGAGTGACTTCCAATAAATGTCGATTTTTGCGTTCAGCAACCCCATTCTGTTGTGGAGAATGAGCGCAAGAAGTCTGATGAAGGATCCCCGCAGAAGCAAAATACTGAGTCATCTCTGTATTAACAAACTCACCGCCATTATCTGAGCGCAAAACCTTAATAGGACAGGCAAACTGGGTGAGGACCATATGATGAAAAAGGCGAAAAACAGCACACACATCACTTTTATGTTTCAGAAGATACACCCAAGTCATTCTAGTACAATCATCAATAAATGTCACAAACCATTTCATTCATTTATGTGTACCACACGGGGCCGGACCCCAAACATCCGAGTGGACCAAAGCAAAAGGAACATCCATACGTGTAGCACTAGAAGGAAACACTGAACGATGGCTTTTGGCCAACACACAAACTTCACAATTAAAATTGGAAATGTTCAATCCACAAAATAGAGAGGGAAATAAACGCCGAAGATAACTAAAGGACGGATGACCAAGTCGGCGATGCCACAACCAAATCTTCTTCTGATTTTCAGAGGAACCATCACTAACTAGACTCACAATGCCACGACCATCTGAAGCGGAAACCCCACTATCCAGATAGTACAATCCACCACTCTTTCTACCACTGCCAATCTTCTCCTTGGTATGAATGTCCTGGAAAACACAATGGGTAGGAAAGAATGTGGCCACACAATTATGAGTTTTGGTTAGTTGACTAACAGAAATAAGGTTACAATTCAAGGAAGGAACAAACAGCACATTAGGCAAAGACAAAGCAGAGGAAAAGGATACCGTGCCATCTCCTAAAACAGGAGACGACACACCATTGGCATTGACAATAAATGGCTTAGAACAGACAGATGAAAAATGACTAAAAACATAACGATCAGAAGTCATATGATCCGTAGCACCTGTATCAATTATCCATGCACCATCACTAGTACAAGCAGAAGTACTCAAAACAGAGTTAGATGTACCTGACGTGGCGACAAAGCCGGAAGTAGAGACAAAATTTTGACTAGAAACTGACGTCTCCACCTTAGAGTCAGAGGCTGCCAAATATGTCTTATCGGAAGTAATTAAGAAAGACATATCTTGAGTATCTAAAAATTTCCTTCCTTCCTTTTTTTTTTTTTTTTTTTTTTTTTTTTTTTTTTTTTTTTTTTTTTTTAAGGTTAAATATGAAATAAGGAAAGGAAAAAAAAAATGATGTACCGGTCCCTTGTGGTATGTTGGTTTTGTGTAACAATCAAAGTCCAATAAGTCCTTGGTTCAATCTGGCAACGAAGGAAAGAAAGAGCACAGATCAGCAAGGACTCGGCGTCACAGCGGCGCACCCAGACCAGTAAGCAATGGGGGTCACTGCGAACGGCGTCACGGCGAGTGAGAGATCGGCGCACCAGTGAGCAGACGACGCTCGGGAAGTGGTCGGCGTTTCTGGAGGGGTCGGCGCGCACAGGTAGGCGGACGGGCTGGGCTCTAGGAGCGTGGCTGGGCTCGGCGAGAAAAGGCACCCACACAGGTAGGTCGCACCGCCTTCACTCAGACCGTCGCACAGCAAGACCAACTGGACCGAGAGGCTGGGTAGATGCGAGATCGGAGAGATGGACGCGAGATCGGAGTCGCCGGCGGCAGAGGAACGACGACCGGAGATCGACTTGGAGCGGCAGATGCAGCAGAGGCAGGCAGCAGATGTATGCAGCGAGCGACGTCAGTGAACAGAGAGCCAACGACGGTGGCAGGTTTTGCAGCGGAAAGGAACAATCAACAACTAGGTAGAATAATAGAATTTTTCTGGAAAAAATTCTTCCAAAACCAGTAGGATAGGTAAATAAAACTAAACCTAGAAATCAAGTAAAAAAAAGCCCAGTTCATAGAACCATGCTCTGATACCATGAACAGAAAAAGTCTAGGTTTAGGGTTTTCAATATGATTTCTGCTTAATTGAATAAAACCACAAAATGTGGTTTATATACATGGGCCTATAACTAAAATACAGGAATTAATAAATCACCTAATTAATTCTAATAATTACACAATAATCACACGTGTTGACTCACACCAACATAGCCCTCATTTATGATTCTCATGGACGACTTGTCTATTGTCTACGTACATTAAACCTATTCTATATGGAAAATGATACTTCTAATAGCATTTATGTACAAATTAAGCTGGGGGGGGGGGGGGATAAAATTGGGTATAGGGCTTCAAATTGCACTCTTCACAAAGCCAATGTTGAATTTAATTTGTACATAACTACATGTAACGTGTGCATAAGAGGGAAAAATGAACATACATACCTTTTTTATTTGATTTTTAGAAGCGGGAAATTGTGCAATTGAATTGAAATATAGTAATGGTCACATGCAATGATGCAATGCATATCGATTACGTGTTTTTAATTGCATCTAAAGGTCCTATAGATTTGGAAAACTATAAAAGAAAAGGAAAAGAAAAAGGGTTTGGAGGTTCTATTTCTATAGTAGCAAATATGCCCTTCCCCTTTCTGATCGATTTATGAATCTTCTAATACATGGGATTGAGAGCAACAGTAGCCGTGCACACGTACACTTTGGTGCTGTTGTCAACCACACCATAAATTTTTGTATAAAACATGTGTACACAAACACAGCACACTTCTCACACTAACTAATTACGTAATCGACATGTGAATGCTAATTGAAAAACGACATATACATGATACATCCGTTAAATATACATATTTTATTAATTTAGATATATAACCGTTATATACAATAAGTAAACTAACATGTGAGCTCTCTGATTATAAAAACAACATATACATCAATTAAATGTAGATATATATATTATTAATTTAAATATATAACCGTTGTATGTAAGAAGTTAGTTCAACACAAACTTTTTTGGTGTAAAACTTAGATTGTAGAAATTTTCGCCAAGGAATTAACTGGAAATGGTAATACTCTAAAACAACCCCAAATCACCATCTACTGTTATTAATTTTGGAGATTTTGGTAATTAAAGGGTCCCGGCTAAAAATCTGAAAACAGTGTCCAAAACTTGATACGTCCATATTTAAAGCTGCAACAAGAGAAATAACATCAGTGAATTTTTATGGACAGGTGCTACATGTGCTGCTACATGTGTGGACAGGTGCCTGTAATTATATGGCTTGCTAGTACCTCGTACTTCCTTAAATAATTGATACTACCTTATATACCATCTTTTTTTTTTTTGGGTTCTGCCTTATATACCATCTGTGATTTTGGTTTTACTTCAGAAAATTTTGTTTGTTTGCTGTGTAATTCTTGGGCTCATTGGACGCAGCCTAGCACATTCAATCAAGCCCACGAGGAATTTGATTTAATTTGACCTTAATACAAATAGCCCACTAAGTCAAAATAGCCAACTGAGAAATTAAGGTATGTTTTGCCCAAAAAAAACAGAGAAATTAAGGTATGTACCGTATGTTAAGAAGGTATGCACCGCCCATTGGCCAAAAAAAAAGGTATGCACCGCCCCAGGCAAGTGAGTACTGAGTAACGACGATCCCAACTAATTAATTAAAATTAGTTAATTTATTAATCAAAATTAAATCACCAAATATTGGAAATTTTGAATCACACCACATGACAACCGTTTACTTTTCAAATGCGAAGAGAAGAAGGGCGATTCTGTAATAACCTTCACAGCGAGACCCTATTTGGCACGCCCTCACAGCTTAAATACCACAACACACACAAGCGTATAAGACCAGACCAGTACTGACTACTGAGTCCGCACCACCACCACCACCACCATCACCACGCTCCAGAGAGCGAGTAGCCGGCGAGTTCAACTCGTCTAACTCACTCACCCTCTTTGTTATACAATCACTCACAGTCTCAACCACACTCCGACTCTGTTTTGGAATCAAAACAAAACGGTTGATCCTCGAAGAAGTTAAAGCAATGGGTTCGGAGCTGATTTTCAGAGGGCACGAGACCCAAACCGTGGCCGACACGTACTCACCCAAACCGCCAAAGCCATGGGCCTCCGTGACCCGTCCGATTGGGTACTTGCTCCGAGAACAACGCCTAGTTTTCGTCCTCATCGGCATTGCTATAGCCACTATCGGGTTCACCCTCCTCCCGTCCTCACGCGCCCCGTACAGCCGCTCCAACATCCCGATCTCGAACGAGTTCGTTACGTACGACTTCGAGTCGACTCATTTGTCGCACAGACCCGTTTACGAGCGCCGGGTCGCTATGAACAAGTGGAATTCGGGTGGGAAGGTGCCGCTGGGGCTGAAGCGAAAGGGGCTCCGGATCGTGGTGACGGGCGGGGCCGGGTTCGTCGGGTCGCACCTGGTGGACCGTCTGATGGAGCGAGGCGACAGCGTGATCGTGGTGGACAATTTCTTCACAGGCAACAAAGAGAACGTAATGCACCATTTTGGGAACCCCAGGTTCGAGCTCATCCGACACGACGTCGTTGAGCCTCTTCTCCTCGAAGTCGACCAGATCTACCATCTCGCTTGCCCTGCCTCCCCTGTCCATTACAAGTTCAACCCCGTCAAGACCATTATATCCTTTCCCCCAAAACTTTAATTACTTTATTTTTTTAAAGTTTTTCTGTTTTGAATTTGGTTATTATTTTTGGGAGGCCTTAATCTTTGATTTTCGAGATGCACAAAACCAATGTGGTGGGGACTCTGAACATGCTTGGTCTAGCGAAGAGGGTCGGAGCGCGCTTCTTGCTCACCAGCACCAGTGAGGTGTACGGTGATCCTCTGCAGCACCCTCAGGTTGAGACCTACTGGGGCAACGTCAATCCCATCGGTCAGTATCTCTCTCTTTCCTCTCCTTTATTTAGATTCCATTCCATTGCATTTGGTCCGGAATCTACTTGTCCAAACGGCGCATGTTAGTGCCGAGATACGCGTTCACTCTAACTTGCGCGGGACATGCGCCGGAGACCATCCTATAGCTTTCATTTGAACCGAGTTAGGGGGGGGTCTTGTCCTTTTCTTGAAGTTGAAGGAGTGTCGATACTAATTGCCACCACGTTGGCCATGGTGGTGGGACCTACGTGGCCAATATTCCTAGATCCCGTCGGATTTCCACGGTCAACGAGATACCCGTGATTAACGGGTCCAATCATCCGACGGCTGAGATTTCTGTATTCCCATCTCCGCCATGACTGTAATATGCATGTCTTGTTAAAACGGTAAAAGCAGAGATTAGCGGAGGGCATTTTTGTAAAAGCGATAGGCGTCTGAGTTTTAGGGTAGTAGGTCCAGATCTGACGGACTCCAGACTCCAGAGTCTTGGTCGGTTAACTGACAAACTTTTCGCTGGCTGTCTGAACGGGTGACAGGTGTCCGAAGCTGTTACGATGAGGGAAAGCGTACGGCAGAGACGTTGACTATGGACTACCACAGAGGAGCAGGAGTTGAGGTAAACTCCAAATTTATGGACTGAATCTTAATTATCATATTTTGTTACTATTAGTGGTAAATATAGTGGGGAACGCCACAAGGCCCATAACTCTCTAGTCTGTACTAGTCCGTGGGTGTGTGTTTTCTATTTAGTATGGGAACCAATATCAATTATTTGGACCCACTTAAAAAGTTAAATGTGGGATTTTTATTTTTTATTTTTATTTTTTAATCATTTTGTTTGTACTTTGAAATTTTGTTGCAGGTTAGGATTGCTAGGATTTTTAACACTTATGGGCCAAGAATGTGCATTGATGATGGTCGTGTTGTTAGTAACTTTGTTGCCCAGGTAGATTGTTTATATGTTATTCGTGTTTTTGCTGGGAACGATGAGCTGTTTGATTTTAGTGGTTAACTAATGATAAGTGGGGTGGTGGCAACAATAATGCAGGCGTTGAGGAAAGAGCCTATGACTGTTTATGGTGATGGGAAGCAGACAAGGAGTTTCCAATATGTTTCTGATCTGGTAAATCATTGTGCTTTAATACCTTATTTTAAGAAATGGGTATTGTTTACGTTTTCTTTGTTGTGTGGTGCTTAGCTACGTACTTCGATCTTTATTAGTTTAATATTCCAAATTGCTTCTTTTTATGGTTTACATAGTATCTTGCAAAGTGAGATATAATGCAAGATTTGGGGGGCGGGGGGTTGAGATTGTGATTGGCAGTTATTAGTGAATCGGTGACTAACTTCAAACTTAACAGATTTTTTCTTCAACTATATTGAATATTTTCCTTCCCATGTGCATAGCACAAAACAATTGCAACTGGTTCATTAATTAAAATTTGTGCACATTAGGTATAGTTGACACTGCTTTTGTGCATGTGCTCTCGTGCATAATTGCTGGTAAGTGAAATCTGAGATATGCAGTTTAGTCACTGTTATGCATTGTGTGGGCAATTTCTTCATATGGTGAGTAATCACCAACATACATTTCTTAATTGCAACTTAGTGTCACTGTTGTGCATAGTCCGCAGTCTGCACTATCAATGTTTGGTTCTTCTAAACTAGTAAACTTCTGAGTATCTGTCTTTTAAATGAAAGCAGGATCATCCTAGTTTCTTTTACAATGTGTATTTGAAATGAAAAGCTTATAAAGTAACTTAATTGTCCAATTTGGGTATTTGGGGGGTGATGTGTTCTAGTATATATAACTGTCCAATATGTGGTAGGCTCTCTCAAATATATATATTTTCACCAATGCAAGTATGATTTGCTGGTTTATTATTGTTGCCGTTTTGTGTATTACAACAGGTGGAAGGTCTGATGCGCCTGATGGAAGGTGAGCATGTGGGACCTTTCAATCTTGGGAACCCTGGTGAATTCACCATGCTTGAACTTGCAAAGGTAAGAATTAAGAGATGGAATCCCTAATCAAATGTTGCAGCTTTCCTTGTTGAACATTTACTTATTATTACATGTATGCTGCTGGTGCAGGTGGTCCAAGAAACAATCGACCCAGACGCAAAGATAGAGTTCAGGCCCAACACAGAGGATGACCCCCACAAGAGGAAGCCTGATATCACAAAGGCTAAAGAACAACTTGGTTGGCAACCAAAGGTGTCCCTGCGCAAGGGCCTCCCTCTTATGGTTTCCGACTTCAGGAAACGCATCTTTGGTGACCACAAGGAAGCTGGCTCTACCACAACCATGTAATCAGTTCCTATGTTGGCATTGCATGCCATATATACTTCTCACTGGCAAAATGGCAATGGGAGAGATAATTCCTATCTTTCCCCTCTCCAAACAATACAGCTGCAGAATACAGCAGCGAGTCACGGTGGCAGCAGTAGTAGCAGTAGCATATATGTGTTCTATTTGGCATTTGTTTTATGTCCATCTTTGTTCTTTCTTCGTTGTTATCCTCTTAAAGCTTAATAGACAGCGAGCCTTCGCTTTTCTCCTTTTCCATATTTCTATTCTTTCTTATGCAATTGGTCTCCATTAGAGACAACAGCAATTAGATTAGACATCTTCATGATATTACTTAATGTACTGTGAGAAGCTTCCCCAATCATTGATCCATTGGTAATGATATGCTGATATGAAGCAAGTACTGTTCTTTGATTTAAAAATCCCAAATTCTGAGATTTAGAATAACATATTCTATATATTCCAGAGCATACACATTTAACCAATCACCAATCAATAAAAAAATCAAATATTCATTGACATGTTGAACATGTTCTAGTTTCATACTCCATACTCCATGAACCTTGGAAAAATAAAATGGTGCACATCTTATCAGGGTTAAATGTCTTCAAAGTAGAGCTTCAGAGGAGGGTTAAATCACTTCTGTTTGCAAGCCTATAGCCAATTCTCCTCAATCTGGTGAAGACGGGTTCAATCTGTTCAACTGATGAAATGTGTTTTAGAATAGATTTGTTCCTTTAATTAGAGCATTCTCCAGTCTCCTTCTCCAAGTGCCAGGGAGACCAAGCCCAAAATTTTAGTGATTCTGTACTTTTGAATTGGCTCTTACAGTGGATTCTAGACAAATGAAATATTGTAGGTTCATGAAATAGCTCTAAAGGAATACGTTATATTAAAGGTTCTGGGTTCAAAGGATTTTTATTCCTCTTCCTCCCTTTTGCAATCATAGTGACATATTTAACATTTGGAGGAAAATGCAAGAGCAGTAATATAAAGTGATTATGCACAAGAACACAACAGTAGCCATGTACATCCAACATGTCCAGCTACATTGCCGAGTGATGTTGCAATCTGCGTCCCTTCAACCCACAAAAGTAGCTCCCAAGTGATTGTGTACGCGCCGCCTGCTGCTTCCTCTGCTGCTTGTTTTTTGTTTCAGCCGGTGATGCTGTGGTGTTCAATTTCAAAATGCCGTTGTTAAATGTGTGAATTGGTTGCACAACGACCGAGTTGTCATCACTTGTGTGCTTTTCAAGCCAAACTATGATGTCTGCAAAGACAATCTCAACGTTCCCATCGGGCTCTCCTGATGTTAAGCCATGCCACATTCCAGGGTACAGTTTTAAGGTTTTGTCTGTGCTGCTGGCTTTCTCATACAATGCCCTGCTCACTTCTGGGTCTGTCACTGTATCTGCCTCCCCATGCAACACAAAGAATGGTAACATCACCTGCCCAAAACAACCCATTAACTCTAATTAATCCAGTGAAACGGTCTAAGTTTTTGACATTGTCACTAATATATTGAATCATTTGGAAGCAACAAACAACCTCATGTAAGCTTTCTTCAAGGCTCATGCTAGTTCTGAGCATTTCCAATGCTGTTTTCAGCCTTGGCTTGTCTTGGTAGATCAGCTTGTTGCTCCTTATCTGAAACACACACCCTTTAAACACTGAAATATTGACCCCATTCCAATCTATGATCCATCTTCCTGATAAAGTGTTGAAAAATGTGAAATTCTTTTAATTGTCACCTCTTCGCGCTTTATAGGGTCCTTGAAGGCTGAGTCAATGACGTCTTTTGTGGGTACAATCTTCCATTTGGGTATAATCTCCTCCACTTTGGTTAATACATTCACAACCAGTGGATGTGGCTTTACCTTTTCTGATATCTAACAGTTGTTGAATGGAACAAAAAGATGAGTTTTGGTAACCAAGCTTCACCTACAAACCAACCAAACTTAATCAAACTTGTACGGAAAATGCTTTACCTTACACATAGGTGCAACAAGAACAGCCCCATTCCAAAAAGTCGGTTCCTTCTTGTGAAGCAATAGGGCCACTGCCCCTCCCATAGATTCCCCATACAAGAACCTACACTTGTCCCTGTACTCTTCCTCCGCTAGGATACCATTGTAAAAATTATATTAATTTAGTAAATAATTTGTCATGTCGTAATATAACATATAACATATCAAATATCTGATAAGAGTAATAACTCCTAAATTATTAGATACATACCACAAATCGACTTGAAGAAGTCATTGCAATCATTAATAATGTTTTCGAACTTTTTAATGTAGCATCTGGCCCCTCTTGACCGTCCGTGGCCCTCATAATCAATTCCGAATACTGCATACCCGGCATTAGCTAGCCGGATCCCACATTCTAAAAAGACCACAAGACATTTAATTAGGTCATAATAGGTAAACCCCACTGTCAGTTGCATCAAATTTTGCCTCCATTATTAATTTATCAAATAATTTGTTTTTTGGTTTTTAACAGCAGTTGTCCTTTGCCTTTGGTATTATTAAAGTGGGCCACCAGAGACCTTACCAGCCCAAAATATGTTTGCTAACCAAACCAAACCAAACCCAGTTGACCACCAATTTTATTTTCCCTACGGACTTGGTCCACATGATAGGACAGTTTCAGATCTTCATGGAGAGTTGCTGTCAGTGGCCCAACAATTATTTTGAAAAAGAAAAAAGAATTTCTCACATGACAATTGCTGCTGCTTGGGGTACAAGCATGCAGAAAAAAAAAATGATAAATTTGGAATATGCAATTCATTTGCTACATATTTTGGAGTCTTGCAAAGTTTAATTTTATGTGTCAGTAATTTATCATATGGCCTTAATTAAATTATGTTGGGAAGAAAAAGAAAAAGAAAAAGTTGTGTCCCATATACATATATATAATGAAGAGAAAGATAAGGACAAATGGGAAGGTCAGCAGTAGACATTGGGAATACGAATGGGATGGGATTATAGTGGCGTGACAGAAGTATGGGTATTGGACAGTAGTCTTGGAAAAACCCATGGGATTGATCTGACTGTTTCAATAATTTAGAATGGGACACAAAGAGACAGTACTATACATATCACTAAATTTGTTTGGGAATAATCTTATCTTATCCACTTTGTTTTGTAGCCTCCTCAATCCTCATCATATTCATATGCCATGTAAACAAAGGCAGAGAGTAAAGAGTTTTTCAAGGGGAGAATGGAGTTATTCAAAGCCCAAAGGAACGCAGAGAAATTAGTAGGATCGCACATGAGTCATGAATTTGGGATGGAGTTTAGAAACTCATGCATTATTTTTTGGGATTGATTCGATAACGTGACCACATAAAAATATACTCATTAGTGATCTAGTCTAGTCACTGGAAAAACAAATGGCAAACAATATTTGTTGGCTTCGAGAATTTTAGTAATTGTCTTGCCTAATTTTATGTTTTTTTTCCTTGGATATTAGCACTAGAAACAAAAATTTAGAGAAGAATGGAAAGTTTTATATTCTTTTGCAGAACAAAAAGTAGACAAGATAAGATTTTGTTGTTGCATCTACTAGATTTCCACTACAAATGAAACTTCATTTATGGAGAGGAAAAGTTACCCAAAAAGTTTGCTTTTCTCATTATGTTTTTTTTTTTTTTCCACTATCTCTATATGATCAAAGCAAAATGTAGGAAATGAGTCAAATGACTGTATTAATTGCTTTTAAGAATTATTTTCTTTATGGAAATTTCTTTTTGTTTAACCTGCATGCAAGCCAGACAATTAAAATGTCTATTTTCCTTTTTATACTTCTTATTGAGGTTAAAAAATTGGAGAATTAACAGATGACAATGAATTGAGACAGTGGAATTGAAATCTAGCCAAGATGAAAAGGGTAGAAGTAGAGGAGTCATTTAAGAAGAATATTTATTACCTCTCATGAAACCGCTGCACTCCATGCCATACCCTGCAACCCCATTAATGAATACCAATTTATGAGCCACACATGCCCCATCACAATTCAGAGAGAGAGAGAGAGAGAGAGAGAGAGAGAGAGAGAGAGAGTACCGTGGCAAAGGAAAACAAGGGCCTTTGGAGAGGAAAAAGGCAACCATCTGCAAGTGAAAAGCTGCACTCCTCTTGAGTTCCTTATGTAAACCTTCTCTCATTCAACATTCAAAATGCAAACCAAACCCCCCATCAACATACAAGCAAATGATGTTTAATATGCATTAAAAAATAACAAACACACAACAGGAAGCATATACTTGTTTTGTTGAAAACTAAACTTACTTCTTGATATTCACCCTCCATGTTGATGCCAAGGAGCAAAAGAGAAAAGGGAATGACTAAGAAATCAAATCCAAGTTGACCGTATATGTATTCATCCCAAGCTGTGGATCTGTAATGACACCACCTCAAAGGCACGAGAGATGGTGATCGAAGAGAAAGAGAATCTGAAAGAATATGGGAACTTAATTTGAGAAAGAAAAGAAAACAGAGATAAAGATAGAGATGGAAATGGAGAGGGTGGTATATGTATTTATGTGGGTTGGGACTTGGGATTGGTTCTTAAATTGAAAAGTTACAAAATAAATGAGGTGAGCCCATCCGCATAGGCTAGCACCACCAAAGTTGTTCTTCCGAGAGAGATTGTGATCTATCTGTTTCCGCAGCCCAAGTTATTATTTGTAATATTTGTATGCATATATATTATAATATGATGTGCTACTCGTGGGCTTCATAGCCCTTAGCCAACCATGTAACGTTTTTTGAGGAGTTGGTTTTAAATTTTATTCTTGCTGCGTTAACTACAAGTGACAGACCACATATTTTGTTATTTCAGCTGCCTATGTAGTTGCAATCATGCAATCACATTATTGGTCTTTCTTTGCACTTCGATAGCAATTTATTGTGAGATGCAGCCCTGCAAGTTATTCTCTTCTATATTCAACATGATCATAACTGCGTTTTGATGTTTATCTCTAGTGCCTGCCCATTGTCACTACCCATGACAAGCTACAAAGATTGCATAAACGGTGAGTATTGTTATTGGAGTATCTTAACCAATTATTTAGTGTACCATCTTTTTTATAGAGGTGTGATTTATTTATGTATGATCCATATAAAAGGGTCTCATTTTTATTGGAGAAATAATACACCATATGAACAGTTAAGATAATTCAAATAATTTTATTCTAAATGTTATTTAGAAGTAAAAAACTAATTTTATTATTATTATTATTATTATTATTTTTAAGACAAAACCTCATTTCATTTTTTTGGCCGGGAGACAAAACCTCTTTTAAATGGGGGTGCATAGTTGGGAGCAGCACTATAGGGCACATCTGTTTAAGGGATATTGCTTCGTGCTTCGATAGCAATTTATTTGTCACCAACCAAGCACCAACATCTTAAAAGTCATTTCATATAGTTGTTGAGTAGCAAGTTAATATGCATCTACCATTTGAACTTTTGAAAGGTGCAATAATGAATTCTTTTACCTCCTAGGCTCCTACCACTCTAGAAGCTAGTAATTGTAAAGGGACAATACCTTAATATGCTAAGTTTCACATGGCAAACTTTGATAAAGTCCCAAAAAAATTGCTTAGGTTTTAAGTATTACTTCATTAGTTTTAGTTTTAAGTGTTGCTTCATTCTGTAAATTTAATCGTTGTCCATCCTAAAATTTGAAATATTGAAGTTGATATTGATTAATATATCCAACAATAATCATAATTGAACGTATAGATCAAAGAAATTTCCAATTAATTCATAATTATCACAGGGTCCAGTAGCACTTTGCTGCATTAATATCCACATTCCCACATTGAGATGCCCCTGCAATCTTACAATTCGATGTGGTTGAGATGGCTAGATGCTCTGACTTTCATACATGCACAAATAGACTTATAGAATGATGAAGATATAAGTTCTTTAACATAGCAGTACAGCCAAAGTTGATTTTGAATAATCATAAACAGAGATTTTGCCTGCTCTTCTTCCTTTTTCTTTTATTTGGAATAGCATACAAAGAATTGAATTGTCATACAACAGTCGCTGACCATAAATACCAAATCTACAGACACAACATAGTTTACTTCTTTGCTTAGCCAAATTTAATAACAGCTACACAGACTAATGGTTCGATAAGAAGAAGGATGTAAGCAAATAAGGATAAGACGAATGGAGAGAACAACCTTGCTCTGCCACAGTCTTCGAACAAGCGGTACTTCAAACTGTTCTAGCATGGTCAGTAGCAACTTTGAAGGCAGAAGCGATAAAAACCATAGGAATCACCTGTGTCCAGCTTCGTGTCAGAGCAGCAATGGCTCCCCCTGCTACAGCACCAGAAACTAGACCATTCAGCTGCCAGAAGGAAGAAAAAAGCAAACAAACATATTATTCTTAAGGTTATTGTTGTCCTAAATATGCAAGCATATGAAGTAACCTGTAATAAATGTGCAATCATATAAAAAAATTGAGCTACCATTTCAAGAGATATGACCATTTAAGCTTTCAAGATTCAAAAGTCTGCTGGTCATGTCATTCAGATTAAAAAAATTAAAATTAACTCATTAGAGACCCAATGAAGATACAAAACCAGGTGCAGCTAAGATCAACAAATTGTCTCACAAAGTAAAACCCCTCCCTTTTCTATATATGAAGTGGAATAACAGCGTGAAGGTTGGAATTTGGCTCTGGTGTTGCCTAGGAATATGTTAGTGCAGCAGCAAAAACCATGTCAGGACACAAAACACTGGATTGCAAGGGTTTTTTTAGCAATGCAAGCTAGATTATGTTGCACAAATTACCAGAGACGACTCCATATCGCTTTGTTCGAACATTAACAAATGCTCCATATTTGATGAATAACCAAAAGAAGGATTATTGATGTTTGGACATCATATGTTTCATATCACGTTTAATTATCTGAAAGCACAAGTTTTTGGAAGAGATTTATATCAGAAAGAAGTACAAGTACAAGATTTACAAATTGGGTTTCTTCCCAGAACTCAGAATATACAAATTTGAAAGATAATGTTGATGCATAATATGGGAGCCTCACTAACCAAATCATTCTTCCCCCGATATCTTTGAAGCCCACAGTGAGTAAAATTACAAATACCAGCAACAAGTCCTACAACCCAAATATTCAAAGTGTCAATTCAGCCAAATACGGAGCTCAGAAAAAAAATAAAAATCAGATATATACAGCTGAGTTTACCATATTGAAAGCCAAACCTGGTAGCCGACCTCGCCTGCTCATGGTACCAAAACAAAATGTATCACTCAAGAGTTCATTAACAACAAAAGACCAACTTATTATCTATGAAAGAATTGATACCACAAAAGCGGCTTGAGCCACTCCAGTTAAGCCTACATTAAAAAAAAAAGAAAAAGAAAAAAGAAAGCAATATTAGTTCTACCCTTTTCTGATAAAAAAAAATACAGAAAGTTTTGAAATTTACCTTGTTTACGAGCATCGTGGGGACCGGAACATAAACCCCAAATTGCACCAGCCTGAAACGAGATTCAATATAATTCTTTGGGCTGTAAGAAGGGTTTTGGAAATTTGGAGAAATAGAAATTAGAATAGAATTATGAATTAAGTTTGGAGTGGAGAGAGTTACCGTTCCGATGCGGAGGATGGAATCAACGGCGACGGAAGAGCACGGGACGACGTCGTAGGGATCTCCCTCCATCTCTCACTTCCGTCCCGCTCTCCAACAGAAAATTTAACAGACTCAGACAGCAAAACGCCGCCGTATCTGATAGACACGTAATCCAATATCCCAATGTTCCAGTCCGAGCCCAAAATAAAGTAACACACGTTGTGTTGAAACGATGCCGTAACATATTCCTTAAAAAGGAATGGGCAGAGGTATTCAGGCCCGTAGTTCGTTTTTGTGATGGGCCTTTGGCCCGTACAAAAAAAGAAGATAAAAAACCCGCGAACCCACCGAACCAAAACCCTAGCTTCTTTTATTGTATAGCTGGGGGCTGAAGGCAAACCCTAAATCGCAGTGACAGACGCAGCTCCAAACTCTCTTTGAAGACCTAAGGTGAGTATCACCCTCAATCTCTGTGCGTGTGTGGTTAGTGTGTGTGTGTGTGTGTGTGACGAAGAGAGAGAGAGAGAGGTTTGATTGATTTGTGTTTGAATCGGTCGCAGAAGAGAGAGAAGCGAAGATGAGTCGTGCGGCGGCGGCAGGGACGAAGGGGAAGAAGAAGGGAGCTTCGTTCGTGATAGACTGCGGGAAGCCGGTGGAGGATAAGATCATGGAAATCGCCTCACTGGAAAAATTCCTTCAGGAGCGCATCAAGGTCGGCGGTAAAGCCGGTGCTCTCGGTGACTCTGTTACCGTCACTCGTGAAAAGAACAAGATCACCGTCACCTCTGACTCCAACTTCTCCAAGCGGTACTCTCACTTCCATTATTTGCAAATACTATTTTAGCTTATCCTCTTTTACAGATCTGATATTATTAGTAGAACCCAGTGATTTGGATATGGCTTTCTAGCTATTGTATGCATAAAAAGATTGATTTTCCTACTTGGGTTTCGTTATACCAGGACCTATGATTGCAGTTAGAAACTTTGATAATGTGTTATTGGTGATGTTAGGCTTTTTATATTTTGATTAGTATCATGCTCAGTTCCTTTTGTGTGTAGCCTTCATATTACGTAAAATTTCTACAGAGATGATGTGCTGTAACAGGATTCTTGTGTTTCTGTTGTTGGAAATCTTTGATGGTGGATTCATTCTGCAGAATTTGCAATGCTTTATTCAATAATTTGAGACTTAAGCTTTAGAATGCAAATAATTTTTGGGTTATCCCATTTTCCATGAATATAAATTGCAGAACAAGACAAAATGTGTGAAATCTTTTTATCTTGATCAGTAATAATTGCTGTTAGAAACTTTGATTATGTGTTATTGCTGATGGTACTGAATTAGAGATAAGCTGGCTGGTTGTCTATTGTTTATATCATGTTCAGTTTCATTGTGTATAACCTTACTAATCACCTAATACGTGTTTCTCAGGTACCTTAAATACCTAACTAAGAAGTACTTGAAGAAGCACAATGTGAGGGATTGGCTTCGTGTTATTGCTTCCAACAAGGACCGCAATGTTTATGAATTGAGATACTTCAACATCGCTGAGAATGAGGGCGAGGAGGAAGACTGAGAAATTAGTTTTCCTTATTTTGAGGCATTACCCATTAAGCTTAGTTGTTCTTGAGCCCCCGTCTTTTATATTTTACCTGTCTGATCTATCAACTCTTTTTGGCTTGTTTCATGACTGTTTGTACTGAGATTTAAATTTTGGTTATCACATTATCTATGTGGTTAGTGCAATACATTTTTCTTTCAGGGGTTCAATTATATGGTGTTTGATTTTGGTAGACTGATTCTCAAATTTATTTTCCAACTGCAACCCTGCATCGTAGAAGAAGGGCGATAGTGAGATGATTTGCTTGCTATCCCTCTTTTGGGTTAGCATTCTTATAATGATCATCGGTCAGCAATGTGTTTATACGCTGGTGTGTGCCTGAGACCTGCCAACTTCAAATGTCATCAAGCATATGGTGCTTGTCAATTCATGTTCCATTAATCTTTTTTGTGTGTTAAGATTGAATGTTTCCAACGCTTGCGAAGCTCGGCAAATGAGTAATGAGCTTCACCATTTTCTTTCAATGCGCATTTGGGTACAGCAATAATGAATATATGAAAATTCATTGTAATGATGTATTATTCTCGTAATAGAATACTTGATAAATGATATTAAACGGGAGCATTGGGTGCTCCCTTAATAAAAAACATGATTGTACATTAATTTATACACAAATGAAATCACGCGAGACCGACCAAGCAATGGAGTGCTTACTCCTTTAAAACGGTCTGAACAGTTTGGCGCCATGCAGCACTCAGTATGCGAGCTTCTACAAAGCTCATATCCTCCACGCACCCAAGTCTCCATCTTTCTCATCCCACTCCCGAATCCTTCGTTTGGAACACTCTTATCCGAGCCCATGTCCAAGCCACAGTCCCAACCCCTTCCCCACTCTCCATCTTCCTCCGCATGCGCTTCCATGGAGTTCAACCCGATAACCGCACCTTCCCTTTCCTCCTTCAGTCCTTCCATTCCCTACCTCACCTCCAATCAGGACAACAAATCCATGCCCAAATCTTCCTCTTTGGGTTCCTTCACGACCCATTTGTCCAAACTTCTCTCATCCATATGTACTCGTCTTGTGGCAATTTGCTGCTTGCCCGCCAAGTTTTCGAAGACATTGTGCAACCCGATTTGCCGTCTTGGAATTCGATTATAAATGCTTATTCTAAAGTGGGTTTGATTGATGCTGCGCGAGATGTGTTCGATGTTATGCCACAGAGAAATGTGATTTCTTGGAGTTGTATGATAAAGGGGTACGTCTCGTGTGGTAGTTATAAGGAAGCACTTGCATTGTTTCGTGAAATGCAAACGTTGGGTGTGGATGGTGTGAGGCCTAATGAGTTCACCATGTCAAGCATACTTTTGGCTTGTGGACGATTGGGTGCGCTTGAGCATGGAAAATGGGTTCATGCTTATATTGACAAATCTGGGATGGAACTTGATGTTGTGCTGGGGACTGCATTGGTGGACATGTATGCCAAATGTGGAAGTATTGAGAGAGCAAAATGGGTTTTTGATCATATGGGTCCTTCTAAGGATGTGATGGCTTGGAGTGCAATGATATCGGGACTGGCCATGCATGGACATGCTACCGAATGCCTTGAATTGTTTTCTGAAATGTTAAAGTCTGGGGTGAGGCCTAATGCTGTGACATTTGTGGGTGTTCTCTGTGCTTGTGTACATGGAGGTTTGGTGAGTGAAGGGAAGGAGTATTTTAGGAGGATGGATGAGGAGTTTGATATTAAGCCTTTGATCCAGCACTATGGTTGCCTGGTTGACCTTTATGGAAGAGCTGGCCTCGTCGGAGAGGCATGGAAGGTGGTGAAATCCATGCCAATGGAGCCTGATGTGCTTGTGTGGGGGACTCTACTGAGTGGATCTAGGATGCACAGGGACATAGAAACAAGTGAGATTGCTCTGAGGAATCTAATTCAGTTGGATCCCACTAATAGTGGTGCATATGTACTTCTGTCGAATGTGTATGCAAAGATGGGTAGATGGAGTGAAGTAAGGCGTGTGAGAGATCTTATGGAGGTAAGGGGGATCAAGAAAGTCCCCGGTTGTAGTTTGGTTGAGATAGATGGTGTTCTTCATGAGTTTTTTGTGGGTGATGATTCTCATCCAGAAACTCGAGAGATATATATGATGCTCGATGAGATCATGAAGAGGTTGAAGATGAAAGGTTTCGTGGGAAATACAAGTGAGGTATTGCTTGAACTGGATGAGGAAGGAAAGGAGTTGGCTTTGTCATTTCATAGTGAAAAATTGGCAATTGCCTTCTGCTTTTTGAAGACGAGTCCAGGTACACCAATTCGAATTGTTAAAAACCTTAGGATATGTTATGATTGTCATGATGCCATGAAGATGATTTCCAAGGAGTTTGATCGGGAGATTGTTATTAGAGATTGCAATCGGTTTCACCATTTTAGGGAAGGACTGTGCTCTTGTAAAGACTATTGGTAAAGGGGGGAGGTTGATTTGTGCAACATGTGTTTGGACTTGCGTCCTAGGAGGCACCCACACTCGGATTGCACTAATGCACTAACAACTTGACTTTATATGTTCGTCTTTTGCTTTATGAAGCTTGACTTTCTAAGATTGGATGCGACTCTTACATTAATTACTATAGAATTGGCAGTGTCAAATTATTGAAATGTCAAAATCATGCTGACTTTCATGAGATGCCCTTTTTTACGGACACATTTATTTATGGCATGTCTGACGTGGTGTTATGTAAATTAAAACACGTATGCTATCATTATAAAATGCTTTTTTACATTAACTTATACAAATACATTATAAAGAGAACATTTATAATGCAACCATCATGGAATGCAAACAAATTGTAAGAGTTGAGAATCTATACTCTAAGAAGATGTAAGCCCATTAATCCTTACAATTTGGTAAAAGAAAATTTATACATAACATGTGTTGGCTGCATTGTCAAATTTATAAAGATTAGATGCCAACTCTTAATCTACTTTATTATAAAGAGCAAATTTCATTTTACACCTCTGTGGTTTATTTAGATTGTCAAATTGCTCTCTTAATTTTTAATTTTGGCGATTTAATACCTAAGATTTAAAATAAAAAACAATGTGGTCCATCAATAAGTCTGACTGTTATGTTAAATGCTTCTGTGGCACATGTGAGACCCACAATTAATGTCTACAACCATTATAAGGGTAATTTCAGAAACGTTCATCTTGCAAGAGCACAGAAAAAGCAAAATATCATGTGATTGATCTTGTTGGCTTCCTGGGTTGTGATGGTAGTGCTGCTTTGTTGTATACTTGATGGCCGAAGATACTAAATTCTCTATTAAGAAGTCAACAACTGAATTTATTTGAAGCAATTAATATCAACAATTAATCATATGAGTTCCACATATGCTACATAAATAATACTTAACGTCTAACTGTTAAGTCAGACTTATTGAGAGGCCACATTGTCTTTGATTTCAAAGCTTAGATTTTAAATTGTCAAAATTGAAATCTGAGAAGCAATTTGACAATCTGAACAAATCTCTGTTCAGATTTGCAAAATAAAATTTGCTCTGTTATAAATCACTATAATTATAATTATCGGTGGTGTAAACTTTATTGTCAATGAAGGTCGTGCTTCTTTTTTTGGGTCAGCAATGTCAAGATCATGCTGACTTTTCCAGGATATTTTTTTGGTCAAAACTTTCCCAAGATATCAATCTCATATATTGTTATATATTGCTAGTTATTTATTCCGATAAAAAATAAAGAAAACTAGTTTATTTTGGGATATAAGATCCTGTCCTATATCAACCAGACAACTGGACAAGCACGTTTATATATTTTTAATGTTCAACTTTTTACTCCAAAATTGTCCTTTTCTATATTATCTTCTTTTTTCTATAGGCTGTGTAGCCAAGGAGTAAAATTTCGGTTTCGAGGAAATTTTCGATGGAAATTTCGACGGAAATTTTTGCGGAAATTTCGGTTAAAATTTTGATTTCGATAAAATTGGACAAAAACGACGGAAATTGCTATAAAAATATGGAAATTTTGAATGAAACTTGACCATATGTTTATTTAACATATTATCTATTACATTGATAAAAAAACATTGAAGAAACCAAATAATATAGTAGATTTCATGTGATATAAGGTAAATATAATGCGCGTTGGAGACAAATACTGTTAAATAAAAATAGTTCACTAATTAATAATTACATAAAAATGACCTCTTTTTAAGAGATATTTAATCATTTTGAATCCAATTGTCCTTAAAACATATGTGGACAAATAAGAAAATGACATGTATTGTTATTTTCTAAACCACTTAATCCAATAACAAAAAACAATCTAAATAGATTGTGAAATCCCGAAAAGTTGGTTTATAATTTATTTTGAAGTAAATAGTGATTTATTGATAATTATCTTGTTAATTCGGAGATATTAGAATTTTTCTGCGGAATTTTGGAAGGAAATAAATAAATTTGAAGTCGTAGAAAAAAAAAATTTATCAAGACGAGCTCACGAGATTTTACAGAACATTTTTCGGACCTCAAAGTTAATTTTGGTAAGTTATTTAAATTTTAAGTGATTTCGGCGAGACATTGAGAAATAATAAAAATTAGGAAAGACTCAGTCTTGATTTTATTTTTGTTGGAAAAGTCTCGGGTGAACAAACGCATAGACGCAAATAAAACGTGTTTTTTTTTTTTTCTTTACTTTTTCTTTTTCTTTTCTTTTTCTTTCTTCCTTTTTTTTTCTTTTCCTTCTTCGGAATACAAGTCAAATAAATTGAAAGATCAAGCTTTCTCATATACATAAAGGCATCATGAAATATATTGGATCATTGGTGAGATTGATTCATCAGAGAATCTTAATCCAAAAACAAATACATTACTTCATCTTGATATTCAGTCAATTAAAAATAACTTTTTGTCACCATTTGCATATTCCTCAATCCTCATGCTCAATTTCTTGGCAATTTCCATCTGTCTAGAACCAGATTCCTTCAATCCAATCAACCTTCCATGTCAAGTTAAACCTCTTAATTAGCCTTAATTATGAGGTTGATTATTTAGCTCAGAGAATCTAATAATCAGCCTTACTTTAAGATAATAAGAAAGGTACACCTTCAGTTGCTCTGATTTCCCACATGGTTTCTAATTTTCTAGTACATCAGCCAAATCATATTGTGGGGGAATTGGGAATGCACTTGACTTCCCAAGCACACTATCTTCTCTGTTCCTATTCAAAAATGGTTTAACTTCTTTGGTTCTGATAAGGGCTCAGGTCACAGTAAACAAGGTGGCAGGTCTCTACGTGTCTCTGTTTATTGGGATGAGAGTTTTGATCAAAATAATAGAATTAATAATCACTACCATAACCGGCCTTAACCAAAAAAAAAAAAAAATTCACCAAACCTCTCCTGCTCAGCTGCTCTGCAATCTTCCATTTCTCTCTCCGGTCTTCATTTTCTCTTCTTTTCTCCTCCTTCACTCACGCAGACAACACTTCTCTTTCTCTCTCCAATCCCTCCCTCCCTCTCACTCCTCCCTCCTCCCACCTCTCTCACTAATCTCTTCTCTCTCCTCTCTCTCCCTCCCTCTACCTCCCCCTCCCGCTCCCCCTCCCCGATCTCCTTTTTTTCCGGAGCTCCTCTCCTCCCCGGCGACGACGACCTCTCTTCCCGATCTCTTCTCTCCCTCCAGCGATGGTGGCCTTCTCTCCCTCCGGTCTCTACACCAAATTTCAACGAAATTTCGCTCAAATTTCGTCAAATGTCAACGAAATTTTGCTCAAATTTCGTCAAATTTCGACAAAATTTCGGGCGAAATTTAACCAAAATTTAGTGGGAGTATTTTCGAAATTTCGGCGAAATTACCGAAATTTTGTTGAAAATTTTACGAAAAATAACGGATCTATGATAAAATTTCGGGATCCCAAAAAACCGAAAATTTTGAAATTTTCAAAATTTCATTCCTTGGTGCCACTTAAGTGTAGCCTATGTAAAAAAGAAAAATCTTTGAGTTGGGGAATTAACAAAATATTAAAATGAAGATAATGAGATATTTCATATTTCTAAACATATTGGCATATTGCCTAATGCCTCCCGTCACTCTTGACGTGATTCTTGCTTACTATTTGTAATTTCATTCATGCTTCTGAAATCGATTGATTAGTGAGTGTGAATGGATTACTCGAAGAGGAAATGTAATAATTTATCGAATCACATGATTCAGATGGCATTACACCAAACAAGACAAAAGTAAAAAATCAAATGACAAATCGTAGAATAAGTGGACGAGAAAATCCGCAATTAATCCGCATGTTTGCACCACCTGACTCTGAGAAGCAAAAAAACCAAGAAGTTATGTTCACGCATCCCTTCCACCCTTCTGGGAATTGAGGCAGAGACTTTTACTATCTACTTTTAATTAAATCTTTGAGTTGGATTTGCACGTCATCACTTGTCGCAGGAACTCCGGTGGTCGATTACGGCGCCGGCAAGTCTCCTGCGATTCTGCGTGTATTCAGTTGTCAGGTGGTTCGTACATCTCTGTTCTGCAATTTCTTGCTTTTGATTTTATTGATCTTTTGGACCCATTTGTGAGATCGAGTTGGTTGTACGATTCATTAGTTAAAAGTTGTTACTTTTCTCGCATTTCGGTATTGCCATGAATTTTCATTGTCATGGTCAGTTTGGATTTTTGGGTTTTTGTTTTTCTGGGAATTGCATTTTGGATGCAATTCATAATTGTAGGGCAATACATTGTGGGATTTTAAAGATATAGTTGTTGAGAGCTTGTTGTTGAATATCTTCTGTTGAAAAGGAGAATGCAATGTTAGATTTGTGTATTAGGAGCTGAATTGCTCACTATGTCTGTCTTTCTTAGTAATTAAAATTTGAGGTTGATGCTTTCATTTGGTTCTCTACGCATTCATGTTAAGTCATGCATACTTGTAATAAATTTCTGAAACACCAAATTGCTTCTGTGCTTCAATCAGGTCTTGTTACTTCCTTGTAGTTTTGAACTGCAAGCAATTTCAGCAAATCCCAAAAAGCATGCCTGGAGTTTCCAGTATATTTGGGCATGAGAAATGTGAAAGCTACTTCATTTTTCAAGGGGAAACTTCCCTTGGGGGTGGTTTCCGGACCTTCTTATATTTTCTCGGTCTTGCTTACTGTTTCATTGGATTGTCTGCTATAACTGCTCGTTTTTTCCGGTCTATGGAGGCAGTTGTGAGCCACACACGCAAGGTGGTAGAGGTTGATCCTTACACTGGTGCTGAAGTTATTAGGTATGAGAAGGTGTGGAACTTCACAATTGCAGACATTAGCCTGTTGGCCTTCGGGACTAGCTTTCCCCAAATATCATTAGCCACTATTGATGCTATACGAAACCTTGGGAACCTCTATGCTGGAGGTTTGTTTCACAAAACTTACTGAATTGTTTATAGGATTTTCTGATATTGAGATTTTGGCTTCATGGTTTATGTTTCACAAAAGTTTTTGAATTATTTACAATCTCTGTTTGTATCTCCATCTCCTTAAGATGTGGAAACATTATTATAATGAGAAGTATATTTCATCTCTTTCTGATGACCATGATCACCCAAAATCTATCTTGTGACTGGAGTCGGTAAGAGAATGCACTGAAGCCTTGTTAATAATGATCAACCATGTAATTTGTTTTTCTTCCAGTTGAATACTATTTCATGCTTCTGCAATGATTTCTCTGATTTTTTTTTCCCCACATATTTTTGGTTAGGAGCATTTTCCTCTTTTCATTATTTTTAACATTCTGCTAGCTTACTTCATTTATAGGTTTGGGTCCTGGAACACTGGTTGGCTCTGCTGCATTCGACCTTTTCCCTATCCATGCTGTTTGCGTTATAGTTCCTAGAGCTGGAGAGCTGAAAAAAATAGCTGATATAGGAGTCTGGCTGGTTGAGCTCTTTTGGTCTTTTTGGGCCTATGTTTGGTTATATATAATATTAGAGGTAATTTCAAGGAATCTTCTTATGTTGATCATCATTTTTCTTTCCTTTTATCTGTGGAAACATTTTCTTTTAATGAATGATATCCTTTTCATGGATTTTATGCTTAATTTATTAAAAAGGTGCAGTTTTTGGGTTATGACAGACATATATTTAGAACTCTGTAGTGAAATGGTTTTACTTAATGCTTCAGGTGTGGACACCGAATGTAATTACACTATGGGAAGCCTTATTGACAGTACTGCAATATGGATTGCTGCTGATACATGCTTATGCTCAAGACAAGCATTGGCCCTACTTTTCTCTTCCTTTGTATGTGTAAATCTTTATTATTTGAGATCTTTGTGGTCCTTCAATTTTTCTTGTCTGAAACCAGTAAAAATAACTTGTTTAATGTTCTCAGTAGTCTGCCTTCATTTCTTTTTGTATTTTCTAAGGCCAAGAAGTGAGAGACCAGAGGATTGGGTGCCTGCTGAGGCTGTTATATGCAAGCATGATAGTGAACTCTGCAATGAGTACTCTGAGATACTTCAAGTTGGTGAAGATGAAAACAGGAACGTTGTTGACATTTTCTCTATACATTCAGGAAATGGTATAGGTACTTGTCTGAAATTCCTTAATGTCATGGTTAATCAGTCTCACTTCGGTAAAAATAACATTTCTTCAGGAGATTTCTGCAATTTCAGCATTTTATAAGTCAACTTTCAATCTGAAAATTCTTAATACGGAGGTCTCACTTTGCAGGTCCAGTGTATCAAAAAGTTCCTGGAATTGATGAAACCCCCGAATCCTCCAATAAAGATTTTCAAGAAAAGATTTTAGAAGACCATCATATATTTGCACTTTGGATGAAACAATTTGTAGATGCAGTCAAGGTATTGAATGCTTTATATGTTGAATTTTTTGATCAAGATAGGTGTAGTTTGTGGTAATCCTTTTTCTTGAACAGTTAGAAAGCACAGAAACAAAAAAATTGAACAACATCTATTTGCGACTAGCAAGAATTTCCTGGCAATTACTTCTTGCTCCGTGGAGACTACTTTTTGCATTTGTGCCTCCTTATCATATTGCTCATGGCTGGATTGCCTTCATCTGCTCCCTAGTTTTCATCAGTGCAATAGCTTACGTTGTAACACAACTCACAGATCTCATAAGCTGTGTCACAGGTTCTTTGATTTTGTGTGATAACTTGATGATCAATATGATTTTGTCAATGATCTAGCCGGTTCTCTAAATTTTGTACTTCCCATCTTTCTTTTTTCAGGAATAAATCCTTATGTCATAGCATTTACTGTATTAGCAAGTGGAACTTCATGGCCAGATTTAGTTGCCAGTAAGATTGCTGCTGAACGCCAGCTAACAGCTGACTCTGCCATTGCAAACATTACTTGCAGGTTTACTCTTAAAGATCCATTTGAATTTTAAACTTTGTTACATATTGAGTAATTTGGTCATGACTCATGAAGGAATACATTTAGTAATACGGTGGTTTGGATAAAGAATTTCAATGCTTGTTAGAAATTCATCCTTTACCTCTGAATCAGAAGTTTATTTTAACATATGAAATTCAATAGATGAAGCAAGAAAGATAAGAAAGAAAATGGATTTCAAAGGTCTCACTTGAAGATCAATTTTATTTCATCTTTTCAGCTACATAATACTATCTTTTTGCAGAGCAGTGTAGAATATGCCAGGAACTCAACTTGCTTTCCTGTTTATTTGTGTCATTTTGTAGCAATTCGGTGAATATATATGTTGGCATTGGCGTTCCATGGCTGATTGACACCGCATACAATTTCATTGTATATAAAGAACCACTGCGGATTGAGAATGCAGCGGGTCTTAGCTTCTCTTTGCTTGTATTTTTCTCAACTTCAGTAGGCTGTATTGCTGTTCTGGTCATTAGGCGTCTAACATTGGGTGCTGAGCTTGGGGGGCCAAAGCTTTGGGCATGGATTACCTGTGTGTTTTTCATGTTGCTTTGGATTATTTTTGTGGTGCTGTCATCTCTCAAGGTTTCTGGCATCATATGAGAGGAATTATTATTTTTTCTTTTAAATTCTTTTACCCCATATCATTTTGGTTTGTTTCCTTGCCCTCTTTAAGTAGTGTGATAGAGTATATGTAGAATGTAATTTTTTTTTCTCGACAGAACTGAGCTGTATTCCATCAAATATTGATGTATAATTACAAATTTACACAAATTACTGGTTAGCCTCATCTGAGGGAACTGGCCTTTATGCCGTTTACGCTGTCCTAATTTGTTCTCATGCATTCCCATCACATATGGGCCATTGGTTGCAATTAAAAGATAAATAAGCAGAAACAGAGGATCTGTTATTCACAAGAGAACAATATGATGAATGGGGCAAATTTCCATATTCAACCATCTTATTGGCAATGAAAACAAAGTTAAACAAGAAACAACTCTTTTAGAGGAACCCTACAGCATCTAACTGCTCCACCTGGGAAAATTAAAAGGGATGAAAATAACCGATATCTCAACATTTCCACATCCAGTTTGAGTTCCTGCTTAAGCAATGGCACCCGTACATGCTGTGGCTGGAGCAGCGTCAAGCTGTTTCTTTGCTGAACTGTACTTCTTGGTGACAAATCTGCAATTTGACAGTCATACAAAGTATCAGTACACTAATATCCATATCAAACACATCTTCAACTTTCAAGGGCAAATGAAATCATACGCAGTCTTGATATTTTCAAATTCCAAACTAAATTAGAGAATAGGATGTATATGAAAGAGCCAATCAGGTGATGGTAGATTTATCGATAAGAAAGATAAGAAGAATAGGAATTCTCATGTGAATTAAGCTTCAGGATCTGTCAATTTACCTGAAGAAATCCCTCCACAGTAACTCAAACATCAACCAGTTTGTTCCACTGCCACCATCATTCCGGTTTGAGGAAGCAGAAATACTTCAATCAACCAAAAAATTTCATTTAACCGTGAGTACATATCTACTATAAATTTTAGAAACTACAGCATCATTTAAAAGAGAGGCATAGGCACACCTGCTAGCAGTTTTCTTTAGCTCATCAAACATACTGCGGGGAGAGAGGCATCCCATGGCCAGCCATGGAGAGATTTTGCACGAAAAGTTTGCACCATATATGCTATCATGGCTTCCATCTTTGCTACCCTTGGGTGGTTGTGCTTGGCATTCAGCTGCAAACTTTTTAAGCCTCTCCAGGGCTTCAGCTTCCCCTCCCACCATGGAAGCATTGGCAGCTGGCTTTCCATCCTACATGACAATAGATGACAATAATGTCACTTTATCCAGGGAACGGGTCAAAAAAATATTTTCTTAGCATCAATAAAATTGGTAACTATCAACACCATGTGTCGAGACCAATTTCCATGGCAACAAATGAGGTTATGTTTATTCTTGGAATCCATTTGGAAATAGATCCAACAGCTAGCACTAGTAAAGATGCAACTAACCAAATTAACAACCATTCAGGCTATACGAATTTACAAAACAAGCAGGATCCTAGATATGTAGAAGCTTTTGAATGCGAGGAGCACGAAAGAACTATTCAGATTTCTTTGATACTACTCTTTCTTAAACCAAAATATGCAAAACCAACTCATTTCACAATCAACCCCTGGTGCAAACATTTGATAGAGATGACTTATACTTAATCCTTCGTGTATGATAACCAAATAACAATGTACTATCTCCCAGTATATAGCAAAAATAGCTAGAACTCTATCATAGAACATCAAGAATATAGCGACCAAGTACAACAACAACTGCAACAAAAATATCCATACATCTCTTTATGTTAAGATCCCAAGCAATACACCTTATGTTTCCGTATACTTATTCACATTTTCCATTAATTTTTCTTTTTCACTCTGTAAAAGATAGTTCATTTCTATTTAATTTGCCGCCACCGAATTATTAATTCTCAAAACATAATTATGTCCGCAGAACAAATAAAGCATTCGATAAAAACTATATGATCAAAGATAAATTAATATAACAACTGAAAAACCGAAAGCCAGACCTGAGACATGGTAGCAGATGGATTAAGACCCAAATCCATCAAGGAAGGAACATCCCCAGGTTCCACATCACCACGAGCCGGCATCCCCTTCATTTGGTCCAAAGCCTCAATGGTCTTCCTCACCTCCAACCCCTTCACTTTCTCTCTAAACCCACCGTAGTTGGTGGGCATATCCTCCAACTTAAATGGCAAGTCATCCACATGGTACAAAGTGCTTCCCCAGAAGTACTTGAGCTCCACATTCTCCTCCTTCATAGCTGCTTCAATCTTCTCCTCGGCCTTAACCTCGTCGTGCGAGACCTCTCTATGCGCATACACAGCATCAGCACCAATTGCCTTGGCCAGCTCGACCAGAACAGTCTCGGGTTTCCCGATTCGGACCACGAGATCGGACCCTCTTGCCTGGAGATTCTTGCGGAGGTCGGAGACCGATTCAACCAAGAAAGCGGCACGGTACGGACCGGTCTTATCGAACCCAGAAGAGGATTTTCCGTAGTCCCTCGGATCGAAGCAGTAGACGGGCAAGACCGACATGGACTCGTTGTTGGCCGAGTTGAGGCACTCGTTGTCGTGGACACGTAAATCGTTCCGGAACCAAACAATGGAAGCTCGACGAATTGCGGCCCCATTAGAGGGGTCTAAGGGGCGGCGAGGACCCAAAGAGAGAGGGTTGTGAAGAGGGTTGGCTGAGATGGTGGACTTGAATGAGAGCTTTGGAGGAGTTGCATTGGTCGATGAGATGGAGAGATGGGCCAAGGAAGAGGCCTGGGTGGGGACCTTGACCTTGTTTGGTTGGGAAGAAAATAAGGTGGAAACTTTGGGTTGTTGGAAGAAGTGGGTGGGGAGGATTGTAGAGAGGGAGAGAGAGAGTGAAGCAGTAGCGAAAGGGAGTGTGGAAGGTACAATGGCAAGTGGGTTTTGTTCCTCTGAGGATTTAGATTCTGGGTTTTCTGGGACTTGGAGATTGGGGTCCATTTTCTAGGGTTTGTGTGAGAGATGGGTGTTGAAGAAGATAAGCTAATGTCTTCTTGATTGGCTTGGCGACCTCTGGTTTTGGTTTGCTCTCTCACTCACTCTTTCTCTAGATTGTCTGATTGTATGGTTTTTGCATATGTTGGGGTTTTAAAGCCTTGCTCACTACTCACTTGCATTGTTTATTAATCACCTGTTGCACCTAACATTTGTACTAACTTTTCAACTTCCACAGCCTTCAGTCTAATTTAGATAATTAGATGGGTATTTTTGATAATACGCCTTTGGGGTTGGTAGAACCGTAGAAGACTAGAAGTAGAACTCCAATTCAATGCTTTATTTTTCATATTTTTTTGCAATGAGTTACTTAAATAGTTTGGTGGCAATTTGGCATTAGCAGAATCATCCTATTAGCCCACTTATTTTGTTTCACTTACCAAATTAAATAGAATTGGGGATTGTGTCTCTAGCTCTCAGCTATGCCAAGCTGATGGTACAAGACTACAAAGTGTACAACGTCAACAAGGGCCATGAGGGTCTATCTCTAATTCTCTACCCATTTTTTACTCACTAGTCACTATACTTAAAAGTTAAAACTCCTTAAAAAAATGTGATTCTTTTACCCTAATTTTTAAAATTTAATTTTTTTGCTTGGCCAGTGATTTTTCTGACGCCTCTTCGCTCCCTCTCCTCCTCCACCTCCACCGTCTCAATACTTTTTTTTCTACCATCCTCTCTCTCTTTCTTTATCTATTTTTTATCTTTTACTCGAAATGACCATGAAAAAGATAAATAGGTAATTATATATGGTATATGACTATATGGTGCATGAGGTTGAGAATAAACTTGTGCATGCTGCTTCATCCAAATTCCAAATGTTGTTATCGAGACCTCCTTAGTCTTACTTCTTTGATATCTTAGAGGTTGGTGTTGGTAGAAGTGTTTTTGTGCAATTTAGTTTGTTTGAAAACAAAAAAGAAAAGAAATATATTAGCACAAAAAGAAAAAGAAAGAAAAAAATAAAATAAAACGGGGCGTCGTTCGGGGACTTTGACCAGTCTTCGCTAACGCATGGCTTGGCTTTTGCATCCGCAGCTAAATGCTGTGTCGTTTTGGGTTGACGACTAAGGTCGTGTCACTGTGTACGCATCGCGCTCCATGAGCAGCTGTCCACGACCACAGTCTATAGCGATTACCGAGCTCAACGTGCGGACGATGAATACTCCCATATTTTGTCTCGTAAGGCTTATCAATATCATCGCTGAAGATTAATCTGAATTGTATGGACTGTTTAGTGGGATTTGCGCATGCACCGGCTACTGCTATCTTGCGCCGACCGGTAACCTACACCTCAAGAACAAATACAAATGGCGGGTTAAAATTGAGAGCAAAACTCAACGAGGAAACTGACCCATTACTCCAAGCAGCCATTAATTCAGCTTCTCTTCGTTTCCGAGAGACCCATCGACCAGGCAAACCCCGTATCCTCTGTATTTCCTATTTGGCACCTTATTTTTCAGTTGAGCATTTTATCAAACACCTAACTGAATCGTATAGCCTTCAAATGACACACAGAAAGTAAAAGAGGAAACCTTTTTTGTTTTTGCTTTTAAAATTGTACAATTTCTAAGTATGTGATTAATAATTGCATGTGCAGAGCCTCTCTTTGTTGATCCATATGCTGGTTGCCTTGTTCCTCCTAATGTTCAGATGGATATGAAGCAATGCTCACACCACTATTGCCTTGCAACTAAATTCATTGATGATAAGTTGCTCCGTACAGTGAACCATATTGATGGACTTAAGCAGGTAGTTGTTAGTCAAGAGGTAGGTTGGACCTGTTCTCATCACTCATAAGTTTTAATGGTACTCTTCTTGAGAGTGCAGGTAGTTTTGCTAACAGATGGGATGGACACTCGGCCATATAGGCTTAGTTGGCCAACTTCAACCATAATATTTGATATATCTCCAGAAAGGGTATTCAAAAGAGCAGCTGAAAAGCTTCAAGGTGGTTGCACACTTACAATATAGATTGTAGTGACAATTTGGAGAAATTAAAGATCTTGCAATCTTATATGCAAAAAAGGAAGCTCTTACAAATTGAGTGTTTATTGTTATTATTTATTCTACCCATTTATGAGTTCATATGCTATATAATAAGGTCACAAAATGTCATAAATTTTCTGGATGAAGAGCTTTAGTAGTCTAAAATGTCTGGAATCTTGAAAGGTTGCTCTTGTATGAAGGGCATTCATTAGTTTGTTTATGCAGATCTTGTTTCATTCTTGATCTTCAGTAAATTCCTACTTTCTAAAATTTAATTAAATAGGCAGTGCAAGATGTTCTCATAGTATTGTCTTAAATCCCTCAGGTGTTGGGGCTAAGATTCCAAGAAGCTGCTTATTCCTTCATGTTCCTTTGGAATCGTCCAACATACAGCAAAGTCTACGTGCTAAAGGCTTTAATGGAAATCGGCCTAGTATATGGGCCATGCAGGTAATGACCATCCAGGGAAACAATGGACTTGTCTGCAAATCATTAATTAGGTCTCTTTCTGTGTAGCATAATATGGTGAGTATGTTAGTGGGTAGAGAAGTCATTTTAATTTGTTATTGTAGGGACTGCCTGTGATGACTTTGGCAAGTTTTGAAGACATTTTGTTCATTGCAAGTGGTTTGGCCATGAACGGATGTTTTTTCTTGGGTGAATTGCCTGCTTGGTTGGCAGAAACTGAAATAGGAATTAAGGTCAGTTTGCTTATTTGAAGTGTTTCTTCAGTTTAATTGTTTTGCTTTTCTTTGTCAAGAAAGAAATACACCACATATTTCCTCCTGTTCTCTTCGGTAGACTAGTGCAAGGAAATGGATGGACAAATTATTCATGAACAATGGCTTTCGGGTGGACATGATTTGCTATGAGGAAGTTGCAAGGAGTTTAGGCAAGGAATTAGCACCAGGACACTATAAGAATATACTATTTTCTTCAGAACAGCTGCGGTTTTCTGATGATCAGGTAACAAGTTTTTCAGTATAAAAATTTATGAATGCTTTAGGGGTAGTGGGTGAATGAGGAATCAATCTATCCCCAGAAGTTAGTGTATTGAATCAGTGCCATTAGTTTTTCAAACTGTTATAGAGTATTATTCCTATCAAAAAACTGTTATAGAGCATTATAGGTTGCTTCTGCTGCTTCCAAGGAATTCCAGTTTTTTCTGTCTGATATTTTTCTTCGGTCCCATTGCTAGCCACATTTATGGCTGGAACTTTTAACACCTATTTACATTGTGGACAGATGGAAACTTGGAGGAAGGAATTTCAGAGAGTTGAGGAAGAAGGGGATGAAGAAGGTTTCGAAGAGCTCTAATTGAAATTGAGGCTTCAACCCTACAATGACAGATTTGTTTCTTTTTGTGGTCTTGTTTTTCATTAAGCGGCCACATTGTAAGTACTTGTAATGAAGCTTTGGGAATTTGGCTGCTCTCCTTTAAATTTTTGCACTAGTTTTTATGTTAAGAGGTGATCTCTTTCCTTTTGTACAGGCAAATTTGTCTTCTACGGTTTCCTTTTGTACAGGCATATTGTCTTCTACATTCTCTATATGTTTATTATTATTTTCTCAAGGAGAACCTAAGTACCTAACAACTTGTTTGTAGAATTTATTTGTTACGTCATGTATACAACAAAATTATATATATATATATATAAATTGACTTTAGACCTAATATGTTACACATGCATCCAATGATCCTATCCATATATATTCAGTGCTCGAGATTGGAATTAACTATTAAACTTGGCTGAGAAATTTAAAACATTTTTCTTTAATTCCTACAAAACATTTTTCTTAGTTTGATCGAAGCTGAATCTGTGTTTGGTCGCATTGCTTACAAGCCACATCTAGGCACAAACCAAAAGTACTGAAATGAAAGTTGGAGTTGATCCTTTACTTCAGACCATGGTTGATGATAGAAGAAAATAAAATAATATCATTTTTCTTTGTACACCCGTTAGAAAATTATTTTCTTAAATCTAACAAAGCAGCTCAGGTCCCAATCAATTCATTATCTTACAAGTTGTTTGCAAATGATATACAAAGATTCTGAATCCGAAGTACACACTGAAGACCGAAAATTGCATGCAACCTTAACTCATAAACCAACGGACTGTCAATCTTAACTGCAAGCTGCCAAGTGCAAAGACCACCGCCAGAGCGCACATGTGGTAACTGAAGGAATCAACATAAGACAAGACCAGACCCACAATTTCAAGTCACCAGCCAAAATCGCCACCTAATTGCCAAGGGATGGATAGTATACCCCTTTGGGTCAACAAGCTGACGACATTAAGAAACCTGCAGCCTCAAACCAATACATACCAAAATCGCTACCTGACTTTCATGGGTTTTTCACTCAGAAGTCAACAAGCACGGAATTGACCATAATACCCCTTCACATCCACAAGTCCCAGGGCCACACCAAGTTAGGATGAATACCTTGGAAAAACATCCAATGTATCACATGCATCATTAAGAGCACCACCCAACTGTCAAAAAAGGCCACATGAAAATCTGTTTTCGGACCAGCGTTAATGAAATTCTTTTTCTATATCCTTCTATGAAAAATTGAGAAACAAAAATGAATTTACCAGTGCTCTGCTCACATGATATACTCCTGAAAATAACATGAGGCACTTTGAACCCCTTGCCCTTGAGTAAAAAGATGCTACTGTTGATTCAAAATAGAAAGTGTAGGACGTGGTCTAACAACATTCAGCACGCCCATCGCTGTTGTCTGTTGAGAGAGGAACAATAAATTGTTAGGAAATTGCAATGCAAATGAAAGTATCTAGACCAACGTCTTGTATGGGATTACCTCAAAGAAAGAGTTGAAGTTCAGGCGCATCAGAAAACGCCTAAGAAATGGGGCTCGCTGGCTCCCAACAAGCCTACTACTGCGCAATATCGTGTACAAGGAGTTCGATTTCTTATTGAATTCCTGAACAAAGCCAATAGGTGATTTTGAAGGTAAGCAAAAACTCAATTAATATAACAATGTTAACCAATACTTTAATGCCCGTATAATCATATAAAACATTATAAGCCAGCACCTCTATTATATGTTCCAATTCAGTTGTATTTTCACTGCTTTCTTGGTTCTCAATGTTCCAGCAGAACTGAAGACAAAGCTTCATTATGCTGTCCAGTATCCTTGATAAAGAGCCAATGTCCAAGAAAGATTGTGAAATTAAAGCTGATAAATACCTGTAGGTAATTTAGAATTACATCAGCATTATTCTGCAATAGATATGGACATATCATAACTTGGCAATGATACAAGGAATAGCAGAAACTATGTGAGAGACTTTTTTTCATTTTTTGGTGGAACAAAGACCTTTTATATTCCATAATAAATTCTTGGCCCTCAATTCATGTGGAGCTATTATGCTTTAAGCATTCAGCACAATCAGTAATTTAGTATATCTAACCAGAAAAATAAATTGAACTGAAGAACAATAAGCATGGAGAGCAAAAACTAAGCAAGTCTGAGTAGCTCCAGAATGGATTTCTCCTACTTACAGTTGTTCCTACATTGATCATAAGTAATGTACTTCAAATGTTTCCATTATATACAAGTAATTCATAGTGAGTCTATGCAAATTAGACATTTTGTACAAATGCTATTGATTATTTCAAATTTAACGAAAAAACATGACCATAGAAATGATAAAAAATCAGAAACCATTTTCAACTTACTCCTGATGGACGCCTACAAGTCCACTGAAGTCATGAGAATCTTGAATATGAGCTTGCAAAACATTCCATTGGGATTCGATCACATCCACCTAAAACAGAAAATGTTTTAGGTTATGCACAGATTATGAAAACACATAAGTGAAAGTTATACGGAATCAATCATAACCTGTATATAAAATTGAAGATTTCTGATTAAGAAAGCCATATGCTCTCTAATATGCCACATTGGTCTAAATCGCTGCCTTCGCTGCTGAGATACTGAGCACCTTACACTATCATTCCGATGCTTGGCAAAATCTGTGTGATCTTGATGCATCACAGAGGCCCATGATTTCTCCAATTCCATTTGTGTTCGCTTGAGTTGCAGCAGATATTGGAAGACCCTGCAGTACCTGGGGTACATTCGCTGTTAGCATGCATACCCATATAAAAAGGTCAATAGTTTAGCAATAATCAAGTATTTCACCAGCTGGAAGGTTTCCTCAAAAGGCTTCCTTTCCCCTCCAAAATAGAAAGCATTAGAAAATTTTAAGAATGTTCCAACAAAAGAAAGAACTAATGGCATCCACAAGTAGCACTAGCAGTGGAGGCTTACTTAGAGAGCACTTCTGGGGTAAAGAACAACTGTAAGGGCCAATCAACAGAGTATTCAAGAGCAATACCATCCCAACCATCAAGTGATATTTCTGAAGAAGTGCCTGAATTCCCATCTGTCTTTGGTAGATCTACTTGGGAGGATTTGACAGTCATTCCAAATGAAGGCATCCTAGTAGATACAGAAAGATAGTTGAGTAAACATCATTTATGAAGCCTCGAAGTGATTGACCAAAAATAGAAAAAACCTCAAACTGAAATGACTGATAAGTAATTGGCTATACAGGCATACTTTTATTTAAATCAGACACTAGGAACAAACCAATATGGACCCTACCTTAAGGATACTCTAGAGAAATATTTGTCTTCCTCACTTATAGTCTTAATTGCAGCCTGCATTGGAAGGAGAGCCAAATAAATGTTTCCAAACCACTAGAATTCAATTCAAAATAAAGCACACTGACACATGTAATACCTCAGCTATGTGACGTAATATATCCATAAAGAGTCGTTTCATACTAATCTTACCAGTTGAAATGGGACCATAAGATCAGCCTCAGCAGTTGACTGGCGAGGAGGTAGACGCATCAACTGGCGACTCTCTTCAAGAAAACACTGGCATGATAAATCATTCTAATAAGGAAACATCTCAGGTGGTCACAAGAAATAAATGGAAAGCTCTACTAAATATGAACCTGGAGTCAGTACTTCCAGCACAGCTATCTTAAGAATAATTCCAGAAACAGAATTCTTCCCATTTTTCAATTACTACTGAAGATAAAAATGCCGTCATAGGATGACAATTCATTTAAAAGTTTTGGGAAGGTTTATATCCTTACCCCCATAAAAATAAAGTTTAAAACTTATGTACTTGAAACAAATAAGGAAGCAAGCTTTAGATATTTTCCATCCTTACCTGGAAGAAATCTCCTTTTGCCAAAAGAAAATAGTCTTTCAGGGCCTTTAGATGGCCATTCAAGTCAGCGCGTACAACCACAAGCTGCAAAATTGAAGGAATACAGTAAATTTTTACTCTATAACATGGAGGGACCAAATTTGTCACATTCAGCACCTGCCAAAGATGACTTGCAGCAATAGCACGAATTGAGTCAACAGCACATTCAAAAGATCTTTTGTGAAACTCAGATGATTCCTGCACATAATGAACATGTAATTTACCCTTAGAATTCAATTTTTAATAAGGGAAATCATTTCTTGCGTAGGGACACAAATATAAAGATTGTTAAGAACTATTTTTGAATACGAGCAATGCTACACTCACCAAATTTGTTCACCAGATGATGTGGCAGTATTTCATTTATTCAAATCTGGGCCCACTCTGGACCTCATCTATTTCTAACAGGATAACTGACATGTATATTGATACATCATCTTGGTGAAAAAATTTGGTGACTAGCATTGTTGTTTATTTTGGCACAATGAAACAAATGCAGACTATTAGGTAAAACACCTTTATTATCACATAAGACCATAAGGGATGACATGATAATGATTTCACAGAGAACATGAAGTAATAATAGTGCAAAAAAAAACCTTTAGTTCCAGAAGCATAGTTTCAATCTTATCAGCCTCAGACTGCGGAAGCAATTCTTCTCCAACCAATTCTTTATCCACAAAAGGGTCTTTGTGAAAAGGAAAGCGTCCTGAAAATCCTTGAACTTTCTGAGAGCCTCTGGGCACCTGCTGATGAGATATGGCATCCTGAAATCGTAAGGCATGGCTTGGATTGCGAAGAACCCTGATGGCCTTACCAGCAAACAAAATTGATTCTGCGACACGCATATGGATATATTCGGGCAGCATATCCTACAAAAAAAAAGGAAGACTATGTAACTCACAAGTAACAGCAATGAAGTTTCAAAGTCTGATTTCTAATCGAGGCACTAGTAACAAAAAATTGAAGTCCGGTAAACTTGATGTACATGGGACAGGGGGAATATGAATAAAACATCAGTTCTACCCAAATAATTAGGGCATCCTTCTAGTACTTTAAGAGAGATCCACCAAGATGCCATACATATATATCACGTAAAAAAAATAAGACAGGGTCAACAATACCAAATAAATATGAAATCCCAAGTGCCAATCTGTTAAAGATGTATCGCCCGTTGACATGCGTGCCAACTTTTCAGATATGTCTGGATGAGATGAGCCATGATCTAGATCTTTATCTTCCTGCCTGAAAAGTGATACAACCAACCATATAAACCATTTCCAGTAAAGTGTAACTGAAAAATGGAAGGAAATATCAGAGGGAAAGGCACAAGGCATTATAAATTATGGAAGTTCAACAACTGCGCATAAACTTAAGAAAGGAATATCTTCAGTCACTACCTCCTAATGAAAAACTCTCCATGCTGGTCTTGAAGAATCCCATATACCATCCAGGCGGCAAGCTGATTATACATGACCTGATGTGCATGCCAAAGAAGCCTATGCTCCCAACAGAGAGCAATAAACAAATTGGAAACTAATCAGCTTATGATTCATTTTTCAAATTAGCATACACATTATCACACTGACGTGAAAAAGGAGGTGTAAATACCTTTGAATGCATGTTTGCAACTCAGGCACTCCACAATGGCATCGTTTGTGCAACAGGTTCAGAAGCTGACCGCCACGAATGTCATCGCGCTCAATCTCCAGTACGAGCTCATATAGAGGCGGCAAAAGCACAAAAAACTAGCAAAACCCAATTGACCACCCATAAGAAACACAAACCAAAAAGATTATTAACAAACAGTGCGGCATTCAAATTAAAAAACCGACCTTATTGAGGCCTTGAGTTACAGTTGCTAATATGGGGACGGAGTCAGCCAACAAATTCTGCTCAATGTGGAGAACAGCAGACTTATAAACCGAGAGTATCTCAACAATGCCATTGGCAATGGCCCTACGGTACACACTCGGGTTTTCAATTCTGGGCTTGGACAAGTCGGAGGAGGCTAGAGGGCTCACATTGGCGGACCTTATCCAGCTTAAATTCCGAGACCTGGTGGCGAAGCGGTCAAGCTCCCTGTAGTGAAACCCTAAGGTGGTGATCTTCTCTATAAGATTCCTGAAACAAACGTAGAAACTGAAATGATTGATATGCAATTGGAGGGTTTGGGTTCAATTTTTGAGTACCTTTCGCTGGGTTGGATAAAGGAGATATCGGGAGCTAGCTTGAAAGTGGGTTCGTCGGAAATGGGAGTGTCGATTCCGAGAGACTTGGAATGCTCTCTCTCGTCGATTATCAGATCGCCGGTGTAGCCCAATAGTGCAAGTAACAACTCGTGTAACATTGTTTCTTCTTCTCTGCTCTTTTCTCGTGTAACAATCACAGTCGCATCCACACTCCCAGTTTCAACTTTGAAGCGCCTGGTATAAAGCGCCAGCTTAAACCCAAAACAAAAAACAAAAAGAGTTTTTATGAAAATTATTCTTTATTTTAAATTGGGTACTAAATAGTCTAAATATAGGTGGAAGGTTTATTACTTATTAGGTAATTAATTTATATTTTTTTGGCCATGAGGTAATTAATTTATAAGTTGGTGCGTAAACCTTCCAAGTTGGTAATAGACCCACGCACAGTAATTTTTAAAAGCTATTCTTGAAAGCTTTTATACAAAAATAACGAGCGCTTTGTGGTTTTTCAAGCATTGTAATTATGGACTATTTAGATGGGAAAAAGAATGAAATGATAAATTGAATAAACAAAAATAAGATAGGTAAAAGCTTTTTTTGTTTGCTGCGCAAAACCAGTTGCATTCCTTTATGTGATGCATAATTATAAGAAATTAACTCATAAAAAACTATGAGAAAGAAAAAAAAAATTATAAAGAAACTTCATATTTTTTCGTAAATAGAAAGAGAATGTAACATCCTCTTCAGTAAATTTTACTTATATGCATTGACCTATAAAAACTCTAGCAAAGGAAAAAAAAAAAAAACTTATCAAAAAGAAAAATACAATAATCAATTCTAATTCTTTTCCAGCAGTCACCATTTCAAGCAGACAGTTACTTGCATCAGGAAAAGAAAAAGAATAAAGATACAAAAAATACATTATAATAACTGAATATTAACCAGCAGATATAACTCAAGTAATTTCCGCTTGACATCTCTCTCTTCATAACATTGAAAATTGGGAATGTATATATTATGGAAAGAATGGAACCAGAAAAAAATCCCAGAAACAGTGTCACGTTAATTAACTCTTGCCCTTAAGTCTTCATCTTTGTCACGGTTTTCCGCCATTGCTTACTCTCATTCTCTTCTGTTTCTGTCCAATCAGTTTGTGCCCTGTACCTTTTGATATGTATTCACCTCCTCACTGACCTGATGGGTTTCGTACTTACATCTTCATCACCTGCACAGAATGCATTTAAGTAAGGTGAGCAATGACACCATGCGTAATCCAATAGCATCCAACACTCCAACAGTCCAGATTTCTTATGACCAACCATCCCTCACTATCTTCATCACTACTCACTAGTCTAAGCCTCTAAGGTGTCATCAAAACTTTGGCCAAAAAAAAGGTGTCATCAAAACTAGCCCAAAAAAAGGAGAGATTTTCGAGATCCGACTTTCGAAATTGCTAATATATTTTTAAACAAGTAATTTTTGCCATGAGACCACATTAAAAAAGTACAACCAGTTCATAAAATGTACACAACATAGTAAAATATGGAGGTGTTTCTATCAGAACAGTACCTTTTTGTCATCTTCACCCCATTCACTAAATTCACAGCCATGTCTACTGCACGGGCCAATTCAGCAGCTGCTCCAACATAGCTATGTGGTGTTAACTTTAGTAGATTGGTCTTTGCTTCGTTAGGTAATTCCAAGCCTTTTATAAACTCTACTATACTTTCCTTGGTAACTGCTCTTCCTCTGGTTAGTTCCTTCAACTTTTCATAGGGCTCAGGAACACCATATCTTCGCATAACTGTCTGTATTGCCTCAGCAAGAACTTCCCAAGACAGGTTCAAGTCCTCACTCATGCAACCTTCATTGACCTGAAGCTTTGATATTCCCTGAAGTGTGCTTTTGTAGGCAAGAAGAGAATGCCCTAAGCCTACACCCATGTTCCTCAAAACAGTTGAATCGGTCAAGTCACGCTGCCAACGTGAAATAGGCAACTTCATGCTCAGGTGACATAGATTGTCATTAGCCCAACCAAGATTTCCTTCACTATTTTCAAAATCAATAGGGTTTACTTTGTGAGGCATTGTTGATGACCCAATCTCACCAGCCTTAGTTGTCTGCTTAAAGTAACCCAGAGATACATAGCTCCATATATCAGTATCAAAGTCAACCAATATATTATTGAACAGGCTAATTGCATGAAAAAGTTCTGCCATATAGTCATGAGGTTCAATCTGAGTAACATAGGGATTAAAACTCAGTCTGAGCGATGTTACAAACTCTTCAGCAATTTGGGGCCAATTAATATCAGGATAAGCAACAAGGTGAGCATTGTAATTTCCAACAGCACCAGCAAATTTCCCCCTTATCTCCACCGAAGAAATCTCTTGCCTTTCTCTGCTTAATCTGACAGCAAAAGTTGCCATTTCCTTCCCCAAAGTTGTGGGTGAAGCAGGCTGTCCATGAGTACGAGAAAGCATAGGTATATGAGCATTGTCCTTGGCCATGTTACATATTGCCTTGATCAAATCATCCATCATAGGAAATATGACATTGTTCATTGCTTCTTTCAGCATTAATGCATGGGCAAGATTGTTGATGTCCTCAGAAGTGCAACTAAAATGGAAAAATTCAAGCACCTACAAGAAGAAAGCGATTCTAAAAATTTGAAACAAAGATATTAATAGGAATGATATCAAATAGAAAGTCGCAGTTGTTTCAGAATTTAAAAAACCTAATAAAGAGAGTGTCACCTTAGCAATCTCTGGATGTGATCTGCATTTCTCTTTCAAGAAGTATTCAACTGCTTTTACATCGTGGTTGGTCATTTTCTCAATCCTCTTTATTTCTAATGCATCATCAATGCTAAATCCATCAACGATTCCTTGCAAGTAAGACTGAGTATCTTTACTGAAATTAGGCACCTCTGTGACTTCAGGGATTTGTGAAAGTTTCAACAACCATTTGACCTGACATATAATATTGCAATATAAATGATATCTTCACCAAAAATATATTTTATACTTACAAAAAACCAAAAACAAAACAAGATTCTTATAATTATAATATACTACAGCCTTGCAGCTTGGAACTTTCTTACACAATATCTAATAGATTAGCATGCTCAGAAAAGTGCTTAAATAAGTGCAGTACCTCAACTAGAACTCGGTAGTAGATTAGACCATATTCGCTCATATAAGGAGCTAAGTCCTTGATTTTACCCCAATAACGACCGTCCAACGGCGACAAAGCCATCAAACTCAAAAGCTCAGATTCACAAGATTTACTGGACACCATTTTCACCTTCTCAGTGGAAACATTGGTGTTTTTTATGGTGGGTCTAACAGCCATGTCTACCATCGTGGCCAGTTTAACAGCAGCTCCAACATAGCTACGTGGTGTTAGCTTTGATAAAATGGTCTTTGCTTCTTCAGGTAATTCCAAGCCCTTAATAAACTCTCTTATACTTTCTTTGGAAACTGCTCTTCCTCTTGTTAGTTCCTTCAGCTTCTCATAAGGCTCAGGAACACCATATCTTCGCATAACAGTTTGTATTGCTTCAGCAAGCACCTCCCAAGATTGGTTCAACTCCTCACTGATACGAGCTTCATTAATCTGAAGCTTTGCTATTCCCTGCAGTGTGCTTTTGTAGGCAAGAAGAGAATGTCCTAATCCAACACCCATGTTCCTCAGAACAGTAGAATCAGTCAAGTCACGCTGTAAACGCGATTTTGGCAATTTATCACTCAGGTGGGAAAGATCTCTACTAGCGACACCAAGATTACCTTCACTATTTTCAAAATCAATAGGGTTTACTTTGTGAGGCATTGTTGACGACCCAATTTCACCAGCCTTGGTAGTCTGCTTAAAGTAAGCCAGAGATATGTAGCTCCATATATCAGTATCAAAGTCAACCAATATGTTATTGAATCGGATAAATGCATTGAAAAGTTCTGCCATATAGTCATGAGGTTCAATCTGAGTAACATAGGGATTGAAACTTAATCCAAGACACATTACGAACTCTTCAGAAATTTGGGGCCAATTAACATTAGGATATGCCACAAGGTGAGCGTTGTAATTTCCTACAGCACCAGCAAACTTCCCCATTATCTTCACCTGAGAAATTTTGTGCCTTTGTATGCTTAACCTGACAGCAAAAATTGCCATTTCCTTCCCCAAAGTTGTGGGTGACGCTGTCTGTCCATGAGTGCGAGAAAGCATGGGAATGGAAGCATTCATCTTTGACATGCCACATATTGCCTCAATCAAATCATCCATGACAGGAAACATAACATTGTTGATAGCTTCTTTTAACATCAATGCATGGGCAAGATTGTTGATGTCCTCAGATGTGCAACCAAAATGATAGAATTCAAGGACCTACAATAAGAAAGTGATTCTCAAAAGTTTGAACCAAATATATTAATAGGAATAATATCGAATAGAAAGGAGCAGGTTGTTTCAGAATTAAAATAACCTAATAGAGCGAGTCTCAACCTTAGCTATCTCTGGATGTGATCTGCATTTCTCTTTCAAGTAGTATTCCACTGCTTTTACATCATGGTTTGTCATTTTCTCAATCCTCTTTATTTCTAATGCATCATCGGTGCTAAATCCATCGATAATTCCTTGCAAGTAAGACTGTGCATCTTCACTGAAAATAGGCACCTCTGTGACTTCAGGAATTTGTGAAAGTTTCAACAACCATTTGATCTGACATATAATATTGCAATATAAATGATATCTTCACCCAAAAATCCACAAAGAACACAATTAAAAACGAATGGACTTGGGAGTATATATTTGATACTTAAGCTTCACTGATTCAGCAGTAGTAATACCAGAAACAAAAAAAAAAATAATAATAATTTATAATTATAATCTACTAAAGCCATGCAGCTTGGAAGTTCCATAAACAATATCGAACAGATAAAAAAAATGCAATTAAGATTTAGAAAAGTGCTTAAATTAGAGCAGTACCTCAACTAGAACTCGGTAGTAGATTAGACCATACTCGCTCATATAAGGAGCTAAGTCCTTGACTTTAGCCCAATAGCGACCATCCAACGGCGACAAAGACATCAACATGGAATGCTCGAGTTCACCGGAACCTTCACCGCCAATCTTATTCACCTTCTCCGTAGTGATAGTGGCATTTTTAGCTGTGGCCCGTAGAGCACAATCTCTGCGAGAGAGTGCCAGAGAAGCATTTGAAGGATGATGAAGGGACAAGCTTGAGAGGTCCAATGGTCTTTGGGATTTGGATGGTATGGAGCTGAAGCAGGAGAATTGGTTGCTGTTCAGAACCCTAGAAGAGGCTCCTAAGTCCATGAACCGAAAGGTACTGAGGTCGAAGATACAGCAAGCACACTTGGAGCTCATTTCCGAGAATTTAAAATAACTAAAAAATCAAAGCCCGAGTGTACGAATTTGAGTTGCAGTGGAGGTGGGAGGGATTACAGAGGCGGAAGTATGCAACCGAAGAGGGAAGAGTAAAGTAACGGGCGGGAAATTGTTGCGTCTCTCCTGTGTATAATGAAGCTTCATGTACTAGGGCTTCTCAGGCCACGAGTTTTGCTTTAAATCTCAGCCGTCCACAATAAATCTAAAGGCTGAAAATTTTTAAGCTAACTATTTTCAAGTTGTTTAAGAACCTCTAGCTCTCTAGCCTTTTTTTTTTTTTTTTTAAATTAGAATTTAGTCTTTCTAACATTTATTTTTTGAAAAAAACTTTATAACTTTTTTTTTATTCAAATAAAGTCCTTTTAACTATTACCTTGTCAAAAAAATATGTCATTATTTTTTTATTTTTTGACGATATAGAGTACGGATTCACTTCATACCTTCTTAGGATATAAAATGAGGTTTGTGAAGGCTACATATTAGATTTTAACTCTGTGCCCAAAATCTCATAATTAAAACCTAATATAAAGCCAACAAACCAGGGATTGAGAAGAAGTTAAAATGTACTACTAAACACTCAAAAATGACCGTCAAGAACTCAGCACTTGATATGTGTAAAAAAATTAAAATTAATGTACCAATATTATGTAATATAAAATTGTTACAATATTATTAATAGAAAATTAGGATTAAATATCAAATTTCAATAATTTTTTGGTATAGCATGAAGACCATATAATTTTTCAATTAAACTACCAAATTTAAATGTAGTTTTTTAAATTAGGTCACAAATATGTTGGCCCTTTTGATTTGAGCCTTTTCCATTTGACATTTTTATCCTTTGGCCCACATATGATGAGTGTTAATTAAAATTTATAAGGTTTTGAAAAAATTGTCCTTGTGACTTTTATATTATCTTGAAAATTTGCTAATGTAGTCTCAATTTCACATTTAGTTGTGACTGTACGACACTCACAACTTCAAATTTAGTTGTGACTGAACGACATTCACATCTAAGTTGTGAGACAGTCACAGTTAAGTTGTGATTCAATTGATTTTTTTTTAGAGAAATTATACTACAATATAGTATAAATAAAGGTCAAAACAATATTTTTACTCAAAATAATATATAGTATAGTGGTGTGAGTTGTCTTTTTCAATTTACCAAGACAGTCACAGCTAAGTTGTGACTGGATTTATTTATTTTTTTAATACAATATAGTATAAATTAATGTAATATTTGTGATGTAATATTATTTTTATTTTTTTATAGTAGTGGCATGTGATGTAATATATGTAAATTCTAATACCTTTTAGTTTATTAATTTGTTTGACTTTTTAATTAGTACCTAATTTAAAATGCTATTTAATTTTAATACCTAAACTAAAAAATTATTGAAATTTAGTAATTAAAATCAATAGACCTGATTATTAAACTTTAGTTATAATTTTAAAAATCATAAAATTTCACTCCCGTTGAATTTTAAATAATGAATGGAATTGATTTTAAATAATGAATGGAATTGTTGAATAAACAAAAACTAGGTACAACCATTTGTGTTCCTTTATCTGGATGTTTGATTCTAAGAAATAAAGTATAAACTCATAAACAAATAAGAGAGAAACAAAGTATAAATAAACTTCATATTTTCTCATAGCCAAAACATCCTCTTCGATCAATCTAATTCTATCCATTGATCTGTAAAAACTCTAGCAAAAAACATAACTTAAAAAAGATAAAATTCAATAATTAGTTTAGACTAACTTAAATCTTTTCTACTAGACTATTTGCTTGCATGAGGAATAATAAATATAAAAATACACAAACACATTATAACAAACTAAATATTGACCAGCAAATATGGCTCAAGTATTTCCGCTTGATCTCAATATTCTTCTTTCACTCTTCCATCTTCCAAAACATTGAAAATTGGGAATGTTTATACCATGGAAAGAATGGAACCAGAAAAAAATTTCCCACAAATAGTGTCACGTTATTAACTCTTTCCCTTAGTCTTCGTCTTTGGCGCAGTTTTCCCACTATTGGTTTTACTCTTGTTCTTGTTCTTCTTCTGTTTCTGTCCACTCTGTTTGTGCTCCTCTGCCTTTTCATGAGGATTCACCTCCTCAAACTCGATGGGTTTTATAATTACACCGGGTTTCTTCATCACCTGCACAAAATGCATTTAAGGTAAGAAATCAGACCAGAAGTAATAAAGTAGGATCCAACAGTCCAGGTTCCTTATGACAGGTCATTGATGCAAAAAGAGTCATAATTTTCTACAAGGATAGTCAATCTGCAATGGAATTGTAATGAGTCACTTACTTCAGGCCGATTAAGAGCTCCAACTGCAGTTGCAGGGTTGAATTCAGGACCAAGGGGCATGCGAATGCTCTGTTCAAAAACTTCCTTGGACGTGAAAGGGTAAGGTAATGCTTTTGTATAAAGTTTCTCAGCCTGCCATATTCAAATAAATACAAAGGAAAGGGCGACTTAATCACCAAAATCAAGCATAATCACAGACTTTTGGACGTTAAGATCAGTTTAATGAGATGACCACCAAATAAATGGGAAAATAAGAGAACTTTACTGCAATGCATTAAGGCAAAGTATTATCAGAACTGAATTGACTATACAAATCCTAATTACTTGATCTTATTTGAAGAGTCACACAGCTTTAATAATAACCATCTTATCAACAACTATGGTGCCCTGCCAGAGGTATTTGCGATCAACTACATGAATTCTGGTCCTCTATTTCGTCCTATCATGGGCCATAGTTTCATTAAAGTAAGATACATAGATCTATCTTATCTTTCTTAATTAGCTCCACCCATATTATGTTTGGTCTTTCTCATCACATATCACTACCCTCTATATTGATTAACTCACTCTTTCTAACTAATGCATCTACTGATCTTCGTTGAACATGTCCAAAACACTGTAGGTCTGTAGCTGGTTCTCTCATTTTATCTCCAATAGGTGCTACTTAACCCTCTTGCGTATTGATCATTTTGAGTTCTATGCTTTCTTGTCTTCTAACACATCAACATCCCATTTTTTTACATTCATTTTATGAACATGTTGTTTACTCAATGCTCAGCACTCTATCCATGTAGCATGACTGTCTAACTCCATCAATCTTATAATTCTCCAGAAACTAATTGTACTAGGCTAGTCAACTCAATTATGTAGCAGCTGCTTAGTTATAGACAGCAGTATTAAGGTTTAGTTTAGTAATAACCATAGCTCTCTGTCTACTAATTTCTACCGTCGATAGTTTCCATGTGAATTCAAACATTAATTTATATGGGACGTCATATCTATTTGATGAAAAGTGAGTAATATTATGAAAACCACTAACCTTTTTATCCAACTTTTCCGAGATAATAACATGTTTAAGATGTGCATCTTTCCTCTTTTTAAGGCTTTCTTCCCTCTTCTTCTTGGCACTTTCATGTTCTTTCAGCATCCAAGAAGGTAAGCCTTTCTTTTTCTGTACATGAGTCCACTGACCCCATCCAGGAAGTAAAACAGGCTTTTCAGGTTCAGGATTTTCCTCATTCAGAATATCCTGTTTGTCCTTCTCAAAGTCTTCCTCCACATCATCCGCTGCAAAGGCTTGACGAATTAACTCATCTTGAGAAGGAAGTTCATAAGATGGTTCTGGACCTGCAGAAAGAATCCCATCTACCATCTGCCCCTCACTATCTGCATCACTATCCTCATCCAAATCCTTCACAGGCTCCTGCAGCAGAAACATATTTGAAAGGTTTAGGCAGCCAATCAATCATAAAAATGTTGTGCAAGTATTACAAATGCAAAAAGGTCATACTTGCAAATTTTGATTGAGCACAGCTGATTCCAGGGGTCCAAGAGACTTTTTGGCTTTGGCATCTGCATTATTCCCACTTTTCATCTGTATTCATTATACATAATAAATACCAAAAAAAAAAAGCACATATTCATCATAAAAAATTTGATAAAAAAAAACTCGATTGATTCATATGGAAGGGGAAGTAAAAGAGATTGAAAGCAAAAATAACCTTTCTCCATGTGCCTGAAGCAAAAATAGAAACCTCATGTGTTGTCTTGGGACCTGGGTCTTGAACAATATCATCGAAGTCCTGCGAACCGCAAGAGATTGCAGATTTCATGTTCATGGAACAAAAGAGAGGGTTCCAAAAAAGGACAGAAAAAATAATTAAGAAACCCCATCACCTTGAAAAGAGAATCCTTATGATTCTCAGAATCTTCATTAAGTAAAACAGAACCAATATTGACATCCTTCGGCAAATCATTACTTCTGTCCTTTCGGACATCAATATCTTCATTGGGCTCCAAGTCATCTTCACTATCACTATTACCATAATAATTATCTGATTTAATCTTATTCTCTGATTTAATGTTATTACTTGATTGTGGAGCCTCCTTTCTAGATCCATTGAAGACCATTCTACCACTTGGAGGGCCTACTTTGGGATTTTCTGGCCCACTTGAATCCTCTAACTGCTTTGACCATGACTCAAACTCTTGAAGAGCAAGTTTAGCTTCTTCAGCAGCGGCCTCATTCTTTTTTTTCAATCCACGCATCTATGTCAGAACAAACCAAGCAGAGATGTTAAAATATATAAATAAAAACAATCACTAATCAACAACTTTACAATATAAGGACCACAAGAAGAATGGACTTGATAAAGTCGATGGAATGATATAAGCAATAAGTCATGGTTCTTTTCCTTGTCCCCTGGCCTTTTGAAGATAATTAACATAAGTGCTGACATAATAAAGCATAACCTTTTTTTTTTTTTTTTCCAAACAAAGGATTCAAACAATGGCATTCGCTCCATGGTAGTTGTAAACCACTATTAAATTATTTAAGACCTGAAACTAGCAAGAAACACCAAAATTTACCATAAAAGGTAATGAAAGCACTCCTGAGTTAGGCACTTCATCATCTTCATCTAACACTTGTAGTGTCTTCTCCTTTGCTTTTTCTAACAACTTTAATGCCCTACCCTGGTCTGAACCAGCTGACTTTACATCTACATCATCCTCATCACTACTATCATCACTGCTGCTGCTGCTACTATCCTTCATAGAATTCATTTTCCTTGTCAACTGAGTACGCAGGTGCTGCAATTCAGCTATAGCAGTCCGAGTACCTTCATCTTGGACATCCAAACCACGCTCTTTGATGCGCTTTGCCCACTTGGAGCTGCCTTTGTGCCTCAGAGTCATACGTTCCTGAATCAAATTGAAAAGGGAAAAGAATTAACACTTTTCTTTTTGCTTGTATAACAAAGATGTTTATAGAGGATGTAATGCAATAACAGACGCAATACAAGTTATTTTCCACCTATATATGGGGCAAAATCAATCACCTTTGCTCGTTCGTACTCTTGCTTTATTGCAAGTTCTTTAGCAGCTTCTGGATCCATTAAACTTTGGGCAGAGGTTGCCTTTGATCTGTCTTTCTTCAACAAACGATGATATGTTTTGGATTTGATCTTTTTTATGTGTTTTGTTTTCATTTCATGACGGAAAAGAAGGCTGCGCATTTTGGCAATTCGATTCTGGCGGTCCCTCTCATCTTCAGCAGATACCTGCCAAGCATCAATAGGAACAAGAAACATTAATTTAGCTTGTAGAGGCACAGACCAATGTAGTTGCACAATACTCAATACAAGACCAACAAGTAAAAAGATAGTAGCAGAAACTCAGAATCATGAATGATTACTGACAACCATACAGAGAACAGAAGAAACCGAAAAACTAAGTTGGCATCAACGTTTAATCAATTATCACAATCTCATTTCAATCGTGTCAAATTATTTCAATGTCCAATCACGCAGTTTAGCAGCCTGGCTTCTCCATTCTCTTAGATATGAGTACTGCCAGATGAATTTGCAATTTTGAAGCAAAAGGCGACACTATGTTGCCAAAATTCATCTAATAAAACAACATATTCAATCAAGAACACAAGTGTGCCATACACACCTTATTTAATTCAAGAAGCCTTGAACCATCTTTCCTGTGAGCATCCATGACCTGGTCATCATACACTAGTGAAGCAATTTTCTTCTCAAATTCAGTTCTAGGTTTGAACTCAGATGCCATTGCTCCCACAGTTGAAAAACCCACATCTATATCCTCATCAAAATATATGGTAGGCGCCTCTCTGTTCCTCTTAATGATTGGCTCCCACTTATGTAACTCTTCCTTTGATTTTTCATATGCTGCCTTCCTCTCCAATCTATCTTGCTCTGCTTTCGGAAGTGGAGCTTGAATAGGCACAGATTTCTTTTCCACTTGATGAATTCTCTGTCTAAGTTTGCTATAACCAGACTTTCCGTGGAGAGGGTCCAGAAGGTCTCCAATACTAACTGGTCCTTCACCATCCAAAATATCACGAGTAGGGTTATACTCGGACTCAGGATATGCCTCTGATATAACAACATTGTTTTTCATCTTCTTCTTCTCTGAAAAGTATATTAAATTCACAGGCAGTCACGTCATTAAGAAATATCCTCAAGCAATGATAGATAACTGTAAATGCACATTTGGGGATTTTAAACACTATCCAATCTTGTTCAATGTTTGAAAGGCTTAACCACATGAGAAACAGTAATTTGATTCATGAACACAAGAATTGCATCATGTTTGTACATCAGCATTTGGACCTTTCATAAGCAACAAGCTATCCTGAAAACTATTAGATTGAACTTTTTTAAGCTTCTCGCATAATGGAAGAATACAAACTCTTTCTACATACAGCCGAATCAATAATTTGCTCTAAACACAAGTAAATTTAGCTAATTGAGATAAACAAAACTGTCAAAAAGTAAGCATTGTCTTACCTTCAAACGCCTCACTTGGGATTCCTGTGATTCCACCCCACATCTTTGCATGCCTTCCATCATCATCCTCTTCAACCTCACTGTCATCATCCGATGTCACATTTTCATCCTACATAAGAAGATAACAGACATTTCAGAAAAATGAGCAGAAGAGCACATATGCAAAGCACGAAAAAGAAAATCATAAATTCATTGTAATTGGATAGTATCGAACCTCAAAATCATCTGGTAGCTGGTACTCGAGGTTCTCGACCGGGTCGTAGCGGCGGTTCTTCTTGGAGTCCTCCTCCGCCACAACCTCTTCGTACTCATAAACCTCTCCCTGGTCGGAATCAATATCTTCATCAACGTCGGCGGTGCTGGGGTTTAAGCGGTCGAGCTCCCTTTTCAGAGAGTTGGGCAAGTGAGGGCCTCTTCTTTCTCTTTTATTGCCCTTTGCCTTATCTCTCTTACCCTCGCCTCCTCTGGCTTTTCGCTTTGTGCCCGCCATAGTCGTCGCCTCGGTGAGCGGTGAGCAGCAAACCTATATTACCTACACTCTACACAGCCTCCATTCCAATAAGTTGATGCCTGGATTATTTGGATCCACTCTCCTCATCACTCGAAGCCCAATTGATTGATACAAGTTCACATGTTTGGGCCCAAGCCCAACACAGCGAATGCCTTCACCATTCCAATTGATCAAGGAGATGGGCTTGTTTCACAGTGTTTTTAGAAAGTTTAAAAGCACTTTTAAATAGTTAAAAGCGCTTTTACTTATATTTGGCAAAAAAATAAGAAGCGTTTTTTTTGTTATAAAAGCGCTTTCAAATATATTAACAAGAAAGTACTTGAATTTTTTTCAAAAAAATTTATGAATTTCTAACAAAAACGCTTCTAGTGAAAGCGTTATTGAGCAAAATCACTTCTTACAGAAGCACTCTCAAATAAGCCCGAATAGTCGTTTATCTTTGTATTCAAGGTTTTGTTATGCCATCTATGTTAATAGTGTAATGTCTATGTGAGCAAAGTTTAGTTCCCTCTAAAGATTGTCCTAGTTTTCTTTGATAATGCTTTAAAGTGGTCTTAATGGGGAATATATTAATATAATGTTCCATATAATAAGAACTTGTATATCCAATCCTACCATAATGGTACCAAATGATATCCATCTACTACCAACAAGGGAGTAGCTAATTAACTTCTATACACATTGTTTGTGGATAAACTCACATGAATTTAACAAACCAATCATGGATAGACACGTGGCTAGTCAGATCCAACTTCAAGCTTTGACTTTTCAACGGTCAAACTTAGACCTTCACGTTACCACATCAGCTCGGCACATTTTCATTGCCAATTCGGATCGGCTCGTCTCAGTGGATCCCCCATATCTGATCCGACCCGATTTGAGGATCTTCCAAGAAATTGAGTGTTCATCTTTTCTTGGTTATCCCAGTTCGGTTCGGTTCGGTTCGGCTCCTGGTGATCATCTTTTCAGACAACGGGCTATTGTCGAGTGATGACTGTCACATTGTACATCGAGCTTCGTCTGGACCAGTTCATCCACGCCAGATTCGAACGTGGATATGTTTCATACATGCATATACGATATCTATGATCGATTCGGCTCAGATCCCACTGCCATTCTAAAAGATTGGAGTCAGGACGAACCGCCTTACTCGAATATCTCTGACAGATGAGACATCCCAGCTCACAGCCATGACTATTAGAGCATCTCACTTGATCTTCCATTCTTGCATTGAATGCAACATTGAATGTACAGGAGGTGAATAGTTGTGCATGCTACTATTCATGGCCAAACGCGTGGCCTTTTCTCAACCATTCACCCTCATGCAAGTAACTTACCCTTCACAACTTCCCTTGTCTATATAAGCCAACTTACATGCACAAAAAGATATACATAACTTCACTCACAACTAGAGGTGTCAAACGGGCCGGCCCGGCCCGGCCCGACCCGTTTAAGTTGAGTTCATCGTGCTTTCGTGCCGTGCTCGGGCCGGCCCATATAGTTAAGATCTAAGCCCAGCACGGCCCATGGCCCGCGGGCCATTCGTGCTCGTGCCGTGCCTTAAACGGGCCGGCCCACGGACCTATTTTTATTTTTATTTTTTATAGTGATAAAACTAATCTTATGATATTTTTTCTTATTTATAATTAAATATTAACATTATTTTTCATGAAAATTGAATATTTTTGTTGAAAAGTTCTTTAAAAATAGAAAAAACAATGTTAAAATAGTCGTGCCTAATTCGGGCCCATTTCGTGCCCGTGCTCGTGTCGTGCTTGGCCCGTGTCGTGCTCGTGCCGTGCCGTGCCCGATGGGCTAAAAACTTCGGCCTAGCCCGGCCCATTTAATCGTGCCGTGCCGTGCCGTGCCGTGTCGTGCTCGGGCCGGCCCGACCCGTTTGACACCTCTACTCACAACGAAAAGACCTATCAAAATACACTCAACTTGCTGAGAATAAAACTCAGGAGATCTTACCTTGTTCTTCCTTGTTCTCCTAAGTTCGTCACTTGTTCTTCCTTGTTCTTACTCAAACACCTCCAAATACACATCACTGACTTCATCATCGGAGCATATTTGGCTGGTACCATGCCGGTCCTTATCCTTTGATCTTATGTTTGTGCAGGAAGATCTCGAGTCAACATCCATTTCATCATCCAGCAAGGCTACCAATCAGCCAGATCATTCTCCTTAAGTTGTTGCATCTCTCTTACGAAAATTTGCATCAACACATATCTATTATACATTTATTCTCGCAACGTGTCTCTTCTAGTTTTCCTTCTTCACAAACTCAAAACATATATGAAAATACAAGTCTCTCCCCGACCATTGAACATCCGCACAACTTGGCAAGTTAACTAGGCTAAAGCCAATTTTAAAACATGGCATCAACCAAAGTCTTGTAATGCTCCATATATGACTGTGTTTGGGGTTCTTGCATGGTACTTATTCTATAATTCTACAATGGCAGAACATCTACATATGATATTATGTGATTGAAATTTTTAATAATTAGAAGAATAGAAAAAAAAAAATCACTTTCATCGACAATGAGACAATCAAAGTTAATCGCATGTTGGTTGGGTGTTTGGGCCTAGAGATTGGAAGTGAGAAAACTAAAAACGTACATAATCCTAACATTTCTTTTAGATAAGGTTTGATGTTAAATTTTTATGATTACATTGTAAAAAATAAAAATATATCGTAGTTAGAATCATGCAGTCAAAATTATGGTATGTAAGAGATATTTAACGATTCCATGATACCAAATCTAAATTTATTTATGTTTTATCAATATCTCATACGCATGAATCTAAATGGTAAGTCATATTTTTCTAGATATCCTTACATGTCACATAATTTGTATATCCAAGGAGAAGAAACTAAGCACTCTATACATAACATAATGCAAATCCACCTTTCGTTATTTTATGCTTGGTCACAAAAATCGAATTCATGGATTCATCCATTTTGAACTTAGCTAGGAATCATCATGCATATTGATTTGGTTGAACAAAACTTGGTGTAAGCAAAACGTAATTCTATAGGTGTCTAAAAAATGTACTCAGCAGCCAGCACACTCATAGCAGGTCCTAATTTAAAAGATGATACCTCTCTGTGGTTGAGAAAATATGACACTTTTACTACAACACACTCTTGCATATTCCCCAAACATACTTATTTTAATTGTTTAAAAATAATCATTTTTAATACTCTTGAAGAAGGGTATAAATGTATAATTTGCATTTAAAGTTTCTATAAAAAGCTTGGATCTGTCGAGTACTTTTTTGGGTGCTCATAAATTAGGCTTAAACAAATATGATGATTTCCAACCCCCAGGCTCCCCTACTTTATTTATTTGCTACCACATGAAATAATCAGTAGACCTCCATAGTCCAAAATCCAAATAGACTGAGAAAACTGATGATAAGGTTCTTGTACAGTACTTGCCACCTTTTATAATTATATATTAGACAATTATTACATTTGTGCCCAAAATAATGTGTAATTAGACAATTTATTTGGGATATGCATGCATGACAGAGAGTAAAAGTAAAATAAAAATAATATGACAATTGATTTGTCATAAAATCTGAGTTCATGGTGTTGGACTATTATTTGGTAGCAAATTATGGAACAGTAATCTGGCTTGGATCACTTAGCATCTCTATCAGAGAGTATACAACTTAACATCAAAGAAGATATAATTCTCTGTCACACCCATGTACAGAACAGCATTTATCTGTATGCTAATTTGTTTTATAATATTTGGCCTGCAGAAATTTGGATAAAACAAATTAGAGGAGATATATAGATGATTAAGTTGGAGTGATTGCATTACGTACAGTACTGGGGGAACATGAAGTTGGATCCATGTTTGAACTTTGAAGAGAGACAGAGGAATTAAAAGGTGAGGAACCCATGTTGGAGAAGGGGAGCACGTGCAACAAGTTTCTAGCTTGCATTTGAAAAAGCAAAGGCAGAGGGGTTTGCACGTGCCCTGCTTCTCCAACAAGGAACACTCACCTGCCACAGAGCCTACCACCACACACACAGTCACACACTACACTACTTGAAGAATTGTTGAATTGTGAATTGGATGAAGGAAGAAGCTCACGTATTTATAGGGGCAAATGGGAAGAGAGAGAGAGTGTGTGTGTGTGTTTGGATCATGTCTTTGGAGGAGTAAATTGAAGGTACTGGTGGGGAGGAAAACCCACTGTGAAGCGAAGCCATGCCATGCCATGCCATGCCATGCCATGCCATGCCATGATGTTGTATCATGTTGTACGTGAAGAAATTCAAAGTAGAGATATATCTGAGGAGACCCAAAGGGGAGTCCTGTCTGCCTTATTTTCACAAAACCCACCACCCTTTTTGTTCCTTCCAGGATTCAGTGCACAGAGACAGACAAACACATGCATCTAAAACATTTAATATGTCCCGGCCCTACCAATATGGCAATGCTTGCAATGCCCATACATCATGCAATGAGCAATCCTACCCTGCCTTGGATCAGGAATCTATGGCCATATATGATGTTCTGTAGGCCTCCTAGATCATCCTATTGCGGTGGGGCCAATTGGAGCCTCAACTTTTTCTTTTTGGGACCAAATATATATAGGATAATATTGTTATATCCACCAAATTATGTGTCCATTTGTTTTATTTATTTAAATATGAGTTCATTTTTTCATTTTACTTTTAATAAGTAAGACACTGGTGCACGTACCGACACATTATTCAATTGTTAGCAAAGATATTTGATAAAAAATGGAGATGTAGTAGAGCAAGTGCAAGCATGGGAATAGAGAATAATGTAAGAGTGCACGTAGGCTTTGCGTGTTGGGGAGAAGGTTTTGAGTGTGCGTATTTATGTTTGGGTTATTGAGAGAGGGAGGGGCTGGACTGCTCCCTAGGTAGATATGATTCCCTACATGGAGTAGGCATCAGCTTTTTCCTCCCAGAATTTATGGTGCTAGAATTTCATACCTCCCGATCATGCCAATTTGCCAAGCAAGCTACGTGTTACAAACTTACAATGTATGTATGCTAAGCCGAGCAGCCCGTAAGCATTAGCTCATAAGGGCCTAAACAAACATTTGCATTAGCCTTGGTGCCAAACCTTGTGACCAGTTTCCACACTGAACCATCGAACCAATCTCTTCTTTCCTTTTAATTTATTGTGGGGTGAACTGACATAAAGTTGAATGTAAAAGGTGGGTACATCTCTTTTGGTGACAGTGTGTAAAATTCAGCAGCTTTGAATCTTTGATAGTCATCATACTCATGCTTTTTCACTCTTCCTTCCTCTTGGGTTTAGCCAGATCCATAAATAAAAGCTAGTGGTCTGCAGGAATCTGGATAAACCATGGTTGCTTCAGTAGTGTAGTTTGACTACCATGAACCTCAATTAATTAATGTCACTTTGGGTCGCACATAACATACACATAGTTTCAGTCTTTTAGATGAAGAGCGTCTTGATTGCCAAACCAATCTACCTTTGAATAGACTAGTTAAAAGAGAAATATCTTAAAGAGCCCAAGTGGAAAGTGGAAAGCCTAAAAATTAAAGTGCAATATTGATGAAGGGCAGTAGGGCACAACAACTAGTCGGTGAGGCCCATACATACATTACAGGATACAGAGAGTGTGATTTCACAATTCACAGTGGCCTTTATTGAATCAGAAATTTGTCTTGTGGGAGAAGAACATAGATTCTGGATGAGGTCATTATGAAATCTGAGCAAGGTAGGAACATAAATACTGGCGTGTGCACCCTGCACTTGAGAGGAGGGTGTAAGTAGTAAATGCTTTATTTGTTCACACACTCATTCATGTATGCTGTATGCAGCAGGGGCTTTGAAACTCAATCATGCTTCCCAGAAGCTAAATTTCCACCACACTTGATGGATATGTTTGACTTCGCCTCCAAACTAAAAAGAACAGCAACAATACAAAAGGTACGTTCTTGTGGTGTGGGTGGGTTTGAATACAATTGGGATTTGCTCATTTCTTTGTTTTTAACCTCAACCTGATCAATGCACAATGAAATTGTATTTTCAGAGCTTGTGTATTATATGTGAAGCAAATATAATGTTGAAAGCTATTGTCCCACATTTTCACATAGTAAACTCTATTTCAAATCCCTCGCTTATTTCACAATATAGAACCACCCTGTTTTTTTTTTTTTTTTAATTCTTTTCCTAATAATCAAGTTTTTGTTTTGTTTTTATGTTTTTACAAGGGTAAAAAGGTATTTAAAAACTCACAAAGAGAAAAGTAAGGGGATATTGGTCTAAATAGAACCACCCTATTTCAAATCCCTCATTTCTTTCATTATGGTTTAAGGTTTATAGAAAGAAATTTAATATACATGATTAAAGCATTAATGTTTGACTTGCTCACTATGAAAAAACGTAGATAAAAACTGAGCTAGCAATCAGTAACAGAGATAAACAACCCCATACATCTAGATGCTGATCATAGCTTGAAATTGAAATTCACTTGAACAACATAGCGCATCCTAATCTGGTCGACATTGTAAACTATGTACTCATTGTACAGTAAAGCACCCTGCGAAAAGAATATAAAGGAAAGAAGATTTAAGAAATATTAATTTTACAATGAAACAATTCCGGCCAAAACAATTCTAAGAAATGATGTATTCTACCTTGGGGTCCGGTTTCTCTTTTGGCTTTCCTAGGGGAACCACAACACCATCCTCTAGTAACTGAGCTTCCGAAAGATCTGGTTCAGTTCCCCCAACTCCTTTTGTGCTGCAACATTAGGTTTCAGAAGCAACAATTATGACGATTAGTTCTGGCCAATTGAGTAATGCAATACACGTTTTAGTTCTGAAAAAGGGGAAGCATTCGGCAAAGGTCATGTCTCTCCCCCATAAAACTACATTATACTGCAGATACAAAGTTTATTTGGTAGAGAAGATAAACTTAGAATCTGTGATGCAGAATTTCAATTACTCAGTTTAGTTATCAGCAATTAGATGAAGGTAATATTAGTGTCCAATAAAGATAGCTGGATAGCATGATATTCGCGTCCAATATATTAAATAAAGAAACAACCTTAGCTTCCCTTCTGGCAACTTGTCAGCATCATACTTAGCAGTTAAAAGCTCAGCCATGTCACCCAGTGCAACCTCAATAAAACACAGTTAAAGAATTTTATTAGAATATTCAACTATGACAAAGGTGGTTCCGATTTAATAAAAAAAAAAAAAAACTAACACAAAGGAGGGACATTTATAGTTAGAAAACAAATGCATTACTCCCAAAAGAAAACCCATCCTAGCATGGACCAACCAACTCAGCCACAATCAGCATGCAGAGCAAAAAAGTGGAACACATACATGTGAAGTCAGTCCCTCAAAGTATTCTGTGGGGAATTCAAGTTTGACAGATTAGTGGTTGGGAAAATTCAAATTCTTATCCAGAAAAATTTTTCCAACCTCTCATATAATTCTTGATCTTTAATGACATGCAATGCATAGCTGGATAGAGTTGATAATCTGATAATGCTGTTGCACTCTTAACACTAGGTCTTTTTAGTATGAAAATTATATTTTCTACTGGCTGAAACTTGAAAGACAACCTCACAAAGAAGCAGCACACCAGCTGTAGAAGCGTTAGTAGCATAGCAATAATTTGCACTTTTGGAGAACATGTCGGCGAAGTAAATTCCTTTCCCAAACATGTAACCAGTTACAGGTGCTTCAGGTGGAGCTATGCGCAAACCTGGGATACAATGACACATGTTTAATTCAACTTTTTGCATTTATCAATGAATTAATCATAGCATATGCGCTGGGCATACACACACACACACACACTTACTTATTATTAAGTGTATTAAGAATATAGAGCAAAAAGGATCACCTTGAGATAAAATGCCAGCCCAATTCGTGAGACGAGAACCATGCCATAAAAGCATTCTATTTTTCATACTAAAAAACTGCTCATATGAGTAAAAACGTGGTTAGACAGTTATAAAGATCAAAGTTTAGACTGTGCTAAATTATCCAAAATGAAAGAGACATTTTATGAAACAGCCTCGTATAGATCATCCTAACCTTTTTGTAACGATCAACTTCACCCTCTCTTGATGCACGGAATATTTGAATGATATCAACAGTATAATTTGAATGCGTTTTTGCGTGAGTATGATGCAGATATTTTGCAATCTGACAACAGCCACAGAGGGAAAGAAAATTAAAGAACAAATTGAGCAGCTAATAAAAGCATTAGCAAATTTTTTGAGTAAACTGTAACTTGTGGACCCTTCTTTTGTATAACTCATAGATACCATATCAAATTCATCAGAATCAGCACCGAGCGGTGTAAGCTCACAGCGGAGGCGTTGGTAATTAGAATACAAGGGATCTTCCTACAATAACAGCAGAAACATACATTAGAAGGTTAGATTACTTGTATGCGTTAAAAGATCAAGAGCGTGCAATAGTGCTGCTGTCTCAATACCTGCATCCCAGTGTCATCCTTCAACAATTTTGTTGCAACCACAATTTCATGTAGTGCTTCAACCTTCAAGCAGATAGAAGGTGTTAAGTATTTTATAATCAAAGGCAACAGAATAATTGTCACACACAAATAGCGTCTCACTGATAGACTACACGAGGTTGTGTCCAACAATAACCTTAAATATCAAGTTGTGGAATTTGTCAGAAGAACTATACCGACATATACAGGAACAATAGCAAAAAGAATTACCATTTCCAACTTCTGTTTCAACTTTTGAGGAGTATCAATCACAAAGTTACCTGCATTACTCATCTGTCCAAATCAATTATATGCCTTCTTTTAAGATAAGTAGAATAAAATGAATAGTTACCCATATCCTGGGTATGTTGTATGCTCAATGCATCCTTCAACCACAGAGAGAGAGAGAGAGAGAGAGAGCTCACGCATTTTTTTAAATCCAAAGTCATGAGGAATGACAGTGTAGAATTCTCTGCAAGAGGTCATATATCAAAAATTTGGAATTCCTAATTTCTTTAGAGCTAGCATTAGATCATTAAAACTAAAGGTACAAAAAAAGAGGTAAAATCTGCATGCCATCTGCCAGCATCTAGCGTAGAGAGAGAGAGAGTCCTTACCCGCTTAATTGTTCAAGTGTTCTCCTATCAGACTGGCCAATCACATCAGCAATCCTCTTCAGGATATTATAGCCCTTGGCATGTTCAAAATACAAAAATTAATTTGTTGCATATTTCATGAAGAAGCTGGTTAAGAAAACAGACACTTTAGAGCAAGTGACAGCAGTTTTAGTAAATATCCTTTTCAGTTGTTCAGGTTAACTAATAATTGAAATACAATTATTTTTCAAATACAAAATAATTAGCACACTCCAAAGTTGAAATGAACCGGAGGAGACTTCAGTGCACAAGCCAAAAGCTTACCTTTAAAATTGTTGATTTGCTAAGCTTACCAAGTGGCAACTTATCAGCATTGTATCCTACCAAATACGGGAACGAAAAACCACATCAATTAACTGAATAGATTACAGAAAAAATGAAATTGTCCAAATAAAATTCTTGTTCTCAATTGATTTAAACAACTGATTAGCTTTAGATTATTAAGAGTTGTAAGTTTCAACATTCTGTTTTTTCTTTTTTTGAAAAGAACTACATGATGTCGTTTTGACAGTGAATCAGAAAGCAGCTAACCTATTTGCATCATCTGCTGCTTCATCATGCCGATGTTGCAAATAAGAGATATGAACTTTGCGATGCGGGGCTCAAGTTGTGTTTCCAAAGGTTGAGCTCCTACAGCAGAGTCATTCTTTTCTTGGACCTGATAATGATTATCAAATACTAAGAAGGAGCAAGCAAGATAATTTTCTTCTCCACCCCTCCCCTTTACCCCCAACACACACAGGTCTGACACCCACCTGTTGACCCTTCTTCATTGAGGCAATGGAGAGACAAGATTTGAAATATATAACATTTTTTCAATATGAGAAATATATAACATAAATAGGATACAAACCAAGATTGTCTTGCTACCAACAGTAATCTCCTATCTTTTAGTCCTATTTGCAGGGCATAATGAGTATTTCCAGCATTCAGAAAATTATGTAAGGAGATAAACAAAGAATTGTGGATACTCACAGCTGATTGGTATTCCTTTCCGTTGTAATCCATTTCTAACCACATGTAGCACTTTGGGAAAGAATGGAACATTTTTCTGTTGGACCAATCATTCCTGGTTTTGTCATAGAATTTCTGTTTAAACTCCTCAATCGCACTGTCTTGGGATGTGTAAGGGCCTTGTATCTTGTTTTGACCCTTAACACCTACTCTTCCCCATCTATAGTAAACCATGAAAGTACCACCATCATCCGATTCTGCATGTTTATGTAGAAACAGTAAGAAAAAGATAAGTACATATAACCTGAACTGGTGTAATGTGCCAATGCCATGAGTCCCATGACTCATCAGAGCAGAAGATACTTCATTTTTGTGAAGTACAAAAGCATAAACAGTGCCTTTAAAAATTTTGTTAGAATTAAACATTTTAATCATTAGTTGTTGCAAGCTAAAATCATCTTCAGTCAAATCTTGTATAAATTCATGAATTTGATTGCTACAACTACATATGTGATATGTGCTTGATGAATCACCCCAACTGCATCAGTATTTTCATGAATTCTAAATTACGACAATCTAATAATCTGGAATGACTAAATATTTTTTTGAAATATGCATTCAGTGAAATCTGTTGAAGGGAAAAAGGGTTAACCAAGAACTTGAATCACATAGAACTTGTTATTGTTATCTCCAACATTTGTCTGGTTCAACATGGCATCATATACATCATCACCCTGCATAAAAAACGTCATTGATCAGTGTGAATTTGAAACAAATGGAATTGACATTTCCACTAAGCACGAAATGCAATTGACTCATTTAGTGCCATTATCAATACTATTCAGACTTGCCAGTTGCAAAACATGATAATGTGTCTTTATGTGATCTGGTAGCCACTGATCCAACACAGCCGCACCCTTTTTGGTAGCAGTTACGATCTTCTCCTTGCTTTCATTCCCTTCTTCAATAGCTACCACCAGAGCATAATAAATAAGTGCCCCAATTCTAAGACATTGGTTTCTAACCATTTCCTATTTTTCTTGCCAACCAAACGCAGAATAAGTTACTATTAAACGGAGTCAAACTGTCAAAGCTTATACCTCGACCACCAGGAATGTCATCGGAGTCCTCTTTACAAAGCCGCTCCAGCAATTCTTTTTTGGACCCAGTTGCCGAAATTCCAAGAAGAGTGGCTTGTTCACGCAATTGCTTAATACTCATGTTCCGAAACTTGTCAGTGGCCTTGATTTTCTCGGACCCAGTTGAATCCCCCTCTTCTTCTTTTGAGCTCCTTTCCCTCTTTTTGATAACCGAACCATCACTTGCGTCTGTGGATTGCTTGTTTTCTTGGCGCAGAGTGGACTCGAGCCTCCGAACCTGCAGCAACTCAAAATCAATAGGCGAGAAGTCGTCAAAGTCTTAGAGAACTGAGAGAGAGAGAGAGAGAGAGAGAGAGGGTTGTGAGACCAGGGTGGGCTTGATTCCGGTGATGCTGAGACCACGCTGGGCCAATTCGTTTCGGAGCTCTTCTACTTTGAGCTTGTTCGCCATTAGAGAGAAGCGTTTGATGTTTGATACTGATTACTGAAAATAGAAGGGGGAGTTTGAAGCGGGAGTAGGGAGTGAAGGAGTAGCTTCTCTTTCTCTACATTTGGCGAATTGGCGGGGTTTCACAGTTTCTTATGGATTGGGCCTTTTTGTATGGAAGTGTTGGGCCTTAGCAATCCAATAACGAGGCCTAGTCTTAGTTCACTGTTAGCAATGATTCTGCTCCACCTTATGTGATTGATGAGCTCAAGTTGCTAACCATTTAGTAAGGGATGGCAATAATCCCGTCCCTGCCAATCCAACAGAGGCCCGCCCCGACTAAACGGGTATGGTAATACCACTCCCCGCTCCGTCCCGTATACCTATTTAACTTAATAAATATATTATATAATATTAATTTTATAATTACATTTCAATTTTATGTTATAATTTTTAATTTTTATTAATTTAATAGTGTTATATGATTTAATGTAATATGTGTGTTAGTATATTTCATCTATATTATATTATATATTTGTGTTGATTTCGTGTTATTTTAATAAGAAAAGAAAAGTTAACAAAAAAAATACCGGTCCCGTTATACAGGGCGGGAAGGGGATTGTATTGGCAGAGTAACCGATACTTAATAAATAAACAAGAAATTAGTTTTTTTTTTTTTTTTTTGACATATCCAGGGATACATCTTGAAGATGGTCAAAAGCAATAGTAGAACCTTCAATCAAATTCAGTGATTCGCACAAAAAAAATAAATCAAACTATGTTGAATTGCGGCACGCGTTAAAGCGCAAGATTGAGAATCTTCTTGGATTATCGGAAACAAACCACTTAAACCTTCTTGGATTACCAAATACAATTATACAGAACAGAATCCATGGTAACCAGAAATCCACTGAAACTTGAAATGTTCACAGGGCCACCCAAAAAAAAATTGAAACCTTGACCTCATAATTCTTTTTCCTTTTCTAATATATCCCGACAATAATAATACATTGAAGCATCATATCTCAACAGATTAACGACATTCTAGTTAGGGATCCATGACCGCAAAGAGCTAAATCCTATTGTCTACTTCTTTGCATAGGTAATCAACATCGAATTCTGCGGCGTCATATTAAAACCTTGGAGTACCTGCATTGCTACTGTTGATTGCATCTCATCTCCAAACTCCACAAAGGCAATACCTGGCTTCGTTTCCACCATTCTAACCTCCTTAAAACCAGCATGTTGGCAAAAGAGCATTTGCAGCACCATGGTAGTTGTATCCTGAGGAAGATTTTGAACAAAAAGTATGTTATTTGGTGGAGCAGGAGCCTCAGGTACCATGGACATCACACCACCAGGATAAGGTATTTGGGAGAGCTGCAGCAGAGAGCAATAAGTTAAGGATTGCATGACAGCAACAATTAAAATTTATTTCCTAAAAGTGTATCCAAAGGTTAACAATTCAACAACAGCCACAAAGCATATATATGTTTACAAAGGAAAAAGTTTCATCACTTTAAAGTGGGAACACGTAACTCCATGATTTCACAACTCGTCATAAGGGATACTTGTCTGATAATTGTTTGTTATGTCTTCTCATATATGCTAGTTTCAGTGAACCAAAACAAACTTGAAATAGATCAGTCATAAGGGATACTTGTGTGATCAAATTTCCAATCACCGCAATTAACCAAATATTACTTATATCTATGTACCTCATCACAATTTCACTACCTTCACACACCTATCTACTTTGTTTATGTTTCAAGAAACGTGACAATTTCCAACTCTTATAAACCACATGCACTTTTTTCAACTAAATAGACTTCACAAACAGTGAAAATTGTTGCACTTCAAAGAAGACTAAACACATAATACAATGATTAAAGAAATCCACATCAAAACACAAAGAGTGAAGTTATAGACAAAGATAAAATTGAGAGTAAGTGATCCCTCATGAAACAGAAAGCATGCTTACAGGGGGTGCTGCACCATAGGCACCAGCATAAGCAGGATTCAGACCCATTCCAGCTTGGGCAGCATCATGTTGCTCTTTTCGCTTTTTCCCTGCCACATAATGAACAGAAAAACAAACTTTAAGACGATAAAAAATCACATATCCACCATACATTAATACAACATATGTTTATTCGAAACAATATATCTTATTTTAACACATTTATATATACAAGAGAGAAGAATGTACAAGATATGGGAATTGCAAAATACGATAATCAATACATACATAAAGTTCTAACTTCTAACATGGTTAATTGATAACCATAATATCCCAAACCCCTAGCATCATTTATTGGTACAAGAGAAGACAAATGATCAACACTTTGTGGAGACAAAACATAATAATACATCCATAACATAAATGACACCTTGACTGAAAGCTTTTCTGGCAGAGTATTACTTGAATTGGGCGAGAGAGAGAGAGAGAGAGAGAGTTTTACCCTTGTCGTCATGCCTCTTTCGTCTTTCACGTGGAACAAAAGTACCATCAGCCTTTGCTATTACATCTGATTTGGTCTTGGCATATTGTATTCTCTGCGTTAACCACATATCAGGAAAGTAAAATACCAAATCATATAGAGGGAATACAAAGCTTATGGTAATGATAATGATAATTTATTATATCTACCTAACAAGCTTGAGGTATAATACATTTGAGCTTCATTCATTTGATGACATGACATGCGGATATGCTTTCAAGTGTATTTTCTGTTCTTATCAGTTTAAGAGGCAGATATGCTTTTACGAAGAACAAAAAAATAAAACAAAACAAAAACAATTAGCAGACTTGCAGTCAATATAACCAGGAAGATAGAACAATCATATGAATGGCAAAGAAAACCTACCCTAACAGGCCTAGCCCAACCCACCCTTGCCTATATAGCAGCATGTAGGCTTTTGAATTTCCATGATATCAATCTGACTTCACAACAACAAACTGAAGCCTTTTCTGCCATTTTAATTCAACTCTCTACCCCTTGTATTATGCACAGTAAACTAAGAACAAATCGAATTTTTACCAAAATCCACAAGAATTATACCTAAAATTGCAGTATCTGAGAGTCAAGCACAATAGAAAATAAGAGTAAGCATAAGAATAAGATTACCATGGGCTTGTCGTAAAAAGGAAAGCCTTGCATTTGGCGAAGCGCATTGGTTGCTGAAGAGACATCCTCAAATACGACCCAAGCTTGCCCTTTGTGCTTGAGCGTCTTAAACGCCAACACCTCCAGTATCTTCCCAAACTGCGAGAACACCGCGTGCAGCGATTTCTTCAACTCGTCCAGCTTGATTTTCTCGTTCAGTTTGTTGATGTAGATGGTCTGGTTCGCTGGAACTTCGGTGCCGCTGTTGTTCTCTCCCATTATTCTTCTTCTTTCGAAGCTACCAAAGAGTCTCTCTCTGACTTGCTTCAGGGCAAGGCACCACTGCAACAGGCCTTCTTCGACTTCACTGTTAAAAATTCGAGAAAGCCCTAACTACGCCGCAGTCGTAGACACACCCCCATGGATTTCGATTGGACTCCCACAACTCCTATTTGGGTTACTTCACAATCTCGGGCTTGAGCCATCTTATGGCCCAGGATTTTAGTTTGGTTGGACTCAAAATTTTAATTTGAGCTAGTTAATGGGCCTCTACTTTCAACCCAAAAGTTCAGTGTCCACTATAACCGCGGTAACCTAAACTTAATACAAGGCTTAGTCCAGCTAAGAGGCCCAATGGTAAAGAGGCTTTAGGCCCAAAAAACTAAAGACAAAAAGAAATATTTGGTTTGTTTCGCCACCAGTAAGAACTAGATATATCTCACTTCTTTTCTTTGTTACGGCAATTGAACTATGAACCTATATTAATGCTAACCCCGCTTCTCCTTTAAACTAATGAATTCATAATCTAAAACAGAGCCATTAGAAACATTGAAGTTCATCCTAATCGTAACACCGCTTCTCTTTTAAACCAATATATTCATAGTCTAAAACAGATCTATTAGAAACATTGGATATATATATATATTTTTTTTCTGAATAATTAAGAAACTAAAATGTATTTCAGCTGTAAGTGTTAAGTCCCACAAAGAAGAGTATGTCTGTATGTGTCATATTTCATTGTTATATGTGAGGCCATGAGTCCTCTTTTGTGATATTAATTGGTTGGTCCCAACTCCCATATCTGATTTCTGAAACACAGAAGGCAATGCTAGGCTATAATTAAAGAAGGATCCTGATCTTTATATATATATATATATATATATATATGTATGTGTGTGTGTGTGAGCTAGGTTATTCGATGATGATGAGGTTCCTTAATTGACGTACCCCTCCCACTTGGACACTTGGGCACCACCGCGCCAGATATATATTGTTTTAGACTTTTAGGTCCCAAAAAGCTGCAGCAAATGGCTGCCGAATGCACTATTCATTATTTAACCCCGACCCTTGCGTTGAATGTAAAGTCACATATTAACCCTATTCCATATATATATATATATATATATATATATATGAGAGGGACTTACCTGCCCAAGATTCCAGCCGTGGTGTCTCTCTCTATCTTTTTTCTCTCTTTTCTCTTTACCGTTATACAAGCAGCCTGCCCTTATCACAAGGGCAGCCTAAGTTATTCTCATATATATATATATATATATATACACACGCATTTGACAGAATGACAGTAAATGGTAGCATTAATAAAGAATATATAAAAAATTGAAGAGTGATCAGGAAATGCCGAAATGTTAAAAGAATTTTTTGTACAGATAAAAGCACTCTGCACACCGTAGAGTCATAGACGGATAGAACCTAGAATAGATAATTAATTACAAAGCATATGGTTTTATGCATTGGTTGGCAAATCCAAAAAGAGAAAACAAGGCAAATGGTAAGTATGGTTATGGAGCCATCTAGAAAAGTGATGGTGAAATACAAGTATGCATATATGATATATCCTTTCTCTTTTGTTGAGTATTTGTGGTTTTGTAGAAAGAAACACTAGGCGTATAGGAGACCCGTGATATCGGTGGTATCACGGGTGGTAGTGCAAGAATGTGCAACCAATGGAGTGTAGACTGTGGATGTGAAGCCGTGAACATGATCTGATTAAAGTCCAAACCTGTGGTTGTGAAACGACACGCCTTCCAAGTGGGAATGGTTCCCACTCAATCTATCTAGCTAGCTTATATTATAAAATCTTAGAGCTGTAAAACGAAGGTGAACCAAGCAAAATGTACAAATTTAAAAGATACAAATTTAATTAGACATTGGATCTTTCTTTGATTCATCATCATGAGACATGAGACTCATGACCCTTGACTTGGCCACCACTTGATCATTCATCGCTTTTCCTCAGTAATTGCCTGACCTTCCAGAACATACATCACCAAGAAACTCCGCCATCACTTCCTTTCTCTTTTTCCCGCCACGTGTACGACTACTACGTCATAAGGCCGCGTGCATCCACGGCTCATGTCTGGAAACTTTCTTTCTAGACACCGCATTCAGTATTCACGCATTGACGTTGACCCAGGTAAAGGAAAAGTCCTCCACTCAATCTCAGCCGTCGGATCCATCTCACTTGCCAAATAGAACCGGAAATTGCTCTTTCTTGACAACACGTGGCAGTAAACTAGAGGTTCTAGACCACGCGTCTCTGATTGTCTCCCCTATATAAAGCCCTCGGCCCCTCTCTCTCAAAACCATCTTCGCAATTCCAGACAGAGAGAAAGAAAGAGCCATACATACACAAAGGAGATTGTTTCTTTCGCTGCTGTGGAAGTTGAAGAATCTTCCGCAAGAGCTCGAGCTTTCTACAGCGGCGTTTCGATTCTGTCTCTGAGTTTTCGATTCCATACAACAATGGCTCGTTCTTTCTCCAACGCTAAGCTTGTCTCTGCTCTCGTCGTCGATGCTCTGTCCAGCCCTATCAGCAGGTACGGATCGATCTGTTTTCCTTTTTCCATTGAGCTTAAAACGATATGAAACGGCCGGTAATTACGGTCTGACAGACATGCTTTGGGCGCACGTTAGCCCACGTGAACCTATCGAAAGTGATTCATTTTTTGCAATTAATTAATTGTGATTCAATTGTTTGCAGACGTGGATACGCGGCGGGGTCTCAAGGAGTTGCGTCGAGTAGCGTGGTTAGAGGAGGAGGTAGAAACGTGAACGTGGTGAACAACTCTGGGGAAGACAAGGTGGGCTCCACCTTTAAGGTATCGTGGGTCCCAAACCCGAAGACCGGGGTTTACGGACCCGAGAATGGCGTTGAGGAGCTCGACGCGGCCGAGCTACGTGCCATGCTCTTGAAGAAGCACTGAGATCCATTCGTTGAACTCAATTTCGAATCTTCCGAAACACAAGATGAGGAATGGGCTGTCGGCGTGTTTGTGTTTGAATTCTTCGCCGGACTATACATTTTGTAATAGCAACTTCCTCCGTCCTCTGGAATAAAAGATAATTAATTCACGCCATATATTATTATTCATTCGCTTGTTTGTTTCATTTTCGTTGGTTCATTATTTTGTCAAGGGCTATGTTCTTCTTTTGGACCAAATTTGACCTCGTTTATGAATTGGTAGGGACTCGGTAAACTTCACAGAAAGACAGATGTGATGTCTTTTCATTGTTTGATGTATATCCAAAGCCTCATGCTTTTATTAATAGGCCACCCCTCCATAATTAATTTCCTCCTTGATTAAGATGTCTAATGCTGGCATTAATTGAACGAACAATTCATCAAACTAAATTCATTTTCTGCGTGCACGTAATTGACATATCAAGTTCACATAATTAATTTTTATATAGATAGAGAAAATTCCATATCAGAAAAATAAATATAATAGCCGTAAACAAGTATAGAACCATCTCTGGATGTTTTTGAGAAAACACTCATTGTGATGATCACTACTAGCTGTCACTTACTCAGGAGCTAGTTACGCAACTACCGGCCAAGAAAGGAAGCGGCACCGTTTTTGGTCGTCATGTCCAACTAGATTCAGTGGTCTAATAGCTCCCAAGTTGGCAAGTTCCAGCAATAAAGTTATAAAATGTGGTTGATACTTGATGGTGCATACAGAATCATTGATGCAATTACTGGATAGATGCTGCTACTGTTGAATAATTGGCGACAAACGAATATCATTTGCCATTTGGTGGACATAAACTATTCAGGAAAATGGGAGCATTATTATTAGTGTTAGCTCATGTACGTGACTGTGCTTTAAGCCTAATTTTATTTAGGCGCAGATAAATAGATATTAGGGAATCAATCAATGTGTCTCACTTTGTTTGCCAACTCCATTGCCAAACAAGATACAATAAAATTTCTGGTAGGGCCAAATTTTGTAATGTCTTCTAATACATCACGTATTTGTGTTGCAATAGCTAGCTAGATGCGGTGAATTGTCGACCGACTATTATTAATTTTTTATTTATGATGCGTCCAGTACAAACAAAAAGTTGTCCATTTACGGTGACGTCGACGTGATGATTCATTTACGGGGTTGACCTAAATTTTTATGCCTTTGCTTGTAAATGAAGAAACTCAGCGAAGACAACTTCTCGGATGCTTGAAGAGATGTTCTTAGAATGAGACAGGGACTTGCATAGCAATGCATCATTGCATTCTACCGCAGAACCATGTAAACTATTTTCGTTTCTATTTTAAACCGTGTAATATATATATATATATAATAACCTACATTCAATTATTCAAAATGTCAAAGGAGTTTCTTTCCGAAACAGTGTGCTATGCCACACCACTACTCAAACCAGAAAAACACAAACAGTGAAACTTCAAAATAAAAAAGCTATTGATCCAATAGACTTTGGTTGTCACAACCTTCAATTCCCTGTATGATGTGCTCTATCTGCCAAATATTAGGCATATTCGTTATGCATAAAGCAAAGAGATCAGGCATACAGATTAAAAAACAACAATTCATCACCACAACTTCAAAGGGAGACCAGGAGAAACAATTTTCAGAGGCAAGCCACCGACTTAATTCAATTTTCTAGACTGTAGCTATTTTACATGAAAAGGTAGAAAAAGCCCAATACTGATGGATTGGCCCGGAACTCTGTATTGTCCAAGACAGTAGACCCAAAGACCTTGGCTATTAAAAATCAGAGGAATAACCCTTAGAAAAAGAGTTAAATTGCTATTACTCTGCTATGAAACAGCGCAGTCATGGCTCGCTGCTACGTTGCCCTGGCATTGTCAGACCAAACGGCATCACCTTGTAACGCGCCTTCCTTTCTGATATGGTGATAAACGCTGTGTCTTCCTCAGTGATATGGACATGGACCCCAAGTTGGCAGTAATAACTAATACACCATACCACAATGTAGAGGGAGCCCGAAAAAAGCAATAATAAACCATCGGCCCAATTCACAAGCTGGCCATTGTCGGCAATATTTTCTTCCAACACAGCTTGAAAACCACTAGTGCACAGATCTCAGTCTCTTTCAGATGAATGCTAATCATTGTTCCAACATCTAATGAGTAAAACTTTTCCAGATCAGATCTTCAGTTTTTCTTCACTTTTGTCTCCTCAGTTATTCAACAGGGGATAAAATTCTTTGGTAAATACTGCAACTACTTCATAACCATAAATTTATATATAAGCTCAGAGTCTCAGACTTTAGGTACTTAACTTTAAAGCCGGCAAACAGTCTTTATAGCTTATGAAAATACAAATACCACAGGGGTTCTTAATCTCTCCCATTTGTAATTGCTAAAGGCCACTGACATCAACTTCATGCTACAGAGATTTCCAATATTTTTCCCACATCCTTTTGACTTAACAATGTCCCCTCACATTTACCCATAACATAATGCAGAGTTCGTCTGGCTCTACATTAATAAACCCATGTGTCAAGGGAAATTTTCTTCCTAAAAGTTTCTTACACCTTACAGCATAAGGATTAGTTCTGTAGGGGAGGCAACCAAATACAAAAACTACTCTAGACTTTGAACTGCAAAAATTTTGGTAATGTGTTGAAATTGAATTCTATATTCTCCAAAACCAAAATAAGAACTTCCTTAAGCATAAATGTTAATAGATATTCAGAATATTGTCAGCTATGCCCACTCCACTGAGTTCACCCTCAAATCATAACTGCAAATAACAATCTCTGAGCCATATTCAGCAGCCCTTAAGGCCTTATGATTTCAAACAACTTTTACCATGAGCAGGTGACCACCTAAACCCCAAACAAGGCCATTTTCATTGGCACATTAGTTTTCCAAATATCTTTCTGGAGAAAGCAACATTCATTGAGCCCAAAAGAGCATCATAATAAGAAGTAAGAACACACTGTAAACTGCTCACCACCCTTCATAAACTCTAAGTCACTAACCCTAATGGTATCTGAAGCCTCAAACTTCCAAGCAGACCCTTTTCCATCAACACCTAGCACAAACATTTTCAAGCTATCCACGCAGAAAACGACAAGAACATGAAATGAATACACACTACAATACATCAACTATATGAACACGAATGCAAACTGGGTCACTAGAAAACTTGTCTCCTGAATCTGAATGATAAGAAAGTAAGGAACTTACAATCAGATAAAACACGAGAGCAAGTGTTGTTTTAATTGCCACTGAAAACACATAAGCCATAGAGCCCTAGCAACCAAGATAAACACACTTCAACCTCTCTGCAGGGCACCATAACCCCCACCCCCCATATGCAATAATAATCGATACATAGCAATTTCAATTATACCCTAACTTAATCTCCCGTCAGAATTACAATTAATATTCTTAATCTGTTTTCCATAATAAAACATGTAAATAAACACAAAGCAATTATTGAAAAACATCAAATTGAACATCATTCCAATTTAACATAAACATCCCCATCTCTATAAATCCAATTTCTTTTTCAAATTGAAGAAACAAGAGGGTTCATTTTAATCTTCCTTACTTGGGCATTGCTGCAATCCAATCCACACCCGCACTGCGGGCATTCGAAAAAATTGTCAATTGGAAACGACGCCGAAGCAATCCCCACCGAGAAATCGAGGTCGTCGCCATTCCGAGTCACCTCGACGATATTAAGCCACAAGAACAAGACCTTCACGCTAACCCCAGTGAGCCCAGAGAGCTTGTTCTTAGAGATAAACCCACTTATGGTGGACTTGTACCTCAACTGGTACGAACCCTCCAATGAGAAACTGCACGAACCGTTCCAATAAGCACGGAATTGGCCGTTGCTTTGGTCCAGTTCGTACCCTGCCACACCTTTTGGGAGCAGACCCATCGGAAGACCGAAGTCTTGGATGAGATCGTACGCCGACCGTGTATCCTCGGCGGCGGTCCTTGATGACGTGGCGAACGGCGATAGGATGACGAAGAGGGCGAGAATGGCCGTGAGAGACATGGTTTTTCTTGATATATTTTTATTTTTTTTCTGATCTGTTCTCGCCTTTTCTCTTGTAGAACAAGATTTTTGTTTTGTTATTTTCCGGGAGGGAGAATATTGGCGCAGAGTCGGTTAGGTTTGACTTTGAGTGCGGAGGAGACGACATACATAGTAAGAATACGACAATATTTGTTAACGAAACGGTGGCGTATCTTGGAATTCGTATTGTTTTAGGTAGCCCACGTGGCTGTCACCTTGACAAAGCACGTTGTGGCTGCGGTGCGCACTGAGTTAGTGAGTTACGTAGTGAAGTCCCGATCTCATCTACATGGAAATTACGACGGCAGAACAAGTGGGCCGCTTGGGGGCCCATTAGGCTATTAATCACCCAACAACCTTTTCGGTTTTCCTTTTTTGATTTACTTCTTTCTTATAAAATGGCAGTTACATGTATTAGAATTCCACTTTCCCTTGCCTTTAGCAGGACTGTGCCCAATATAATTTGACCTTGGGAAGCAAAAAATCAAAATTTCTTAAAATTTAAGGCAGGTGGTATTGCTGATCTGCAAGTCAAAATGCATTACAACAATAATTCAAACATGCATAGGCCTCATGCCAAAGCCTCACCTGCCAAGCATGTCGTGCGCAAAAACAAACAATATCAATTAGCTGACTTGTGAGTGAAACAAACCCATTGCAATTATGAAGAAGAAGAACCTACCATAGTAAGTGGTACATCATTTATTCTGGGATCATATATAACATAATGACAAGCCAACCTACATTTAGGCAATGAAAAGTAACTTAAGAAGAGGACAGTAGTGAGTGATTAAACTTAATCTTCGTTCCATTTGTCCCACCATTGACACAATCAAATCCGCATCCACAGGTTGGACTCTCAAGGAAGTTAGTGACCGCAAAGTCGGCGGAGGCGATGCCCACAGAGAATTGGAGCTCATCATCGTCACGAACCACTTTGACAATGCTCAGCCACAGAAAGAGCACCTTAACTTTGATTCCACTCAAGCTTGAGATCTTGTCCTTGGTTATCACACCCTTTATGGTGGACTTGTACTTCAACTTATATGAGTCAATGGAAAAGGTACAAGTGCCATTCAAATAGACAGAGAATTCACCTGTGGAATTGTCTAGTTCATAGCTTAATACGCCTTTGGGGAGAATACCAACTGGGAAGTCATACTCTTGGAGCACTTGGTAGACTGTCAACTCTTCGCTGACAGAAGCAGAAGATGGAGTTGTGAAGGAGGCCAGATAGAAGAGAATTAGGCATAGTGTTGTTGCCTTTGGAGACATGGGTTTTTGTTGGAAAATCATCGACCCCATTTCTCTGAGTTAGAGCTAGATATATCTTCAGCGGGTTGATGAGGTCTTGACTGTTTGGTTTGGTTATGCAGACGCTAAAGGGTAGGTAGTTGGAATATATATAGAGAAGATTTCAAAGATAAACCAAGAATATTCCATTTAATACTTTTCACCATTGACAATGCATCGGACATCAGTCGTATAGTACAGTATATGTCTGAGCCATACAATTAATAGAATGGATACCCAAGACCTGCCGGAAGCAAAGGGGGTTGAAAAATGTTATGCTCTTTACGAAAACGTGATGGAAAAGCTTCACAACTCGAGTTCTGCAGTAATCAAACGATTCAAACCAAACCCTGACGACTACCCTAGTGAAGTGAAAAAATTGGTGACTGAGGCAATTGCTGATTCCAACTCCTGTGATCAATTACTAATTAATTAGCAACCTTGAAAAAACCAGGATGGGAAGACATAACTGCCATCGTCAACATCATAGCTAGAACTGATACATCCCATTTCCTCCATTCTCTTAATTTGGCTGCTAAAAATTAATGTGACAGCTATTAGCTATACACATATAATAACAGGGGAGGACCTATTCATAGGCCACAAGTGGCAACGGCCCCAATATTCATAAATGATGTTTTGTACTTTGTTTTTGGCCCCCCAAATTTCAAAATCTGCCTCCGCACCTGTTTAATATGCCACATATAAAAAAATTAAAAAATATAATAAACGGTCTGATTCGATTTTACCACTTTGTAGAAATTTCAAATCACAACCGAATCGGTAACAGCGGTTTGGTTTGACTTTGGTTTGACTTGTTGACTTTTCATCTACCAAACCAAATCAAATGGGTTTTTAGCTGGTCCGGCCGGTTTTTAATTGCACACCCCTACCATTAATGACCACTCTGGAAATTTTTCGAGTTGGTATTTGGTTGGTTGGAAAATGAAGCTATAACAATAGGGGACATATATTCATTGATGGGAACCTTCACCATTGTCGTGGTTGACGTACTGCTTGTTGAATGCTCATGATTAAGTGATGGTGGAAGATTGCAGGGGTAACATCTACACAGACGCATACATGGTTGTCAGCAGATGGTGATTGGTGACGCCTCTAACAGTAAATTTATGCATTGGAAGAGAATCGCTTTCCAGGATGTGAAATGGATTCAACATGTTAGCTTGCCAGGGCTGCGAAGCTAGAAGAAGCGTGCCAATATGTGCCTCACAAGGATTTGTGCATCTCTAGCCTCAACAATCCTCCAGAGATGAAGATTAAGGGGTTGGCCGTCGTAGCAATTAGCATTGCCGCCAACAATGCATCGATCATTAGAAGTTGGGTATTAATGGATATGTGTGTTGCATACAAGGATAATACCCAATCCACGCCGGAAGAAGAGGGGGTTGACAAATGTTTACAACTTTACGATAACGCCATTGGGAAGCTTCACAACTCCAGTTCTGCAGTATTGTCGAGCGACCCCTACTACCCTATAGAATACAGTCAAGTGAAAAAATTGGTGAATGAGGTAATTGCTTATTCCAACTCCTAATTAGCAACATTGATAAAACCAAGATGGGAACCAGGAGCCAAGTCTTTCGCCAGTTATGCGAAAATGTACTCGCCATCGTCAAGGTCATCGCTGGATAGGACTTATATATACAGGTTCCTTCTGTTAAGGTATACCTCAACTTATTTATGTTGAGGTATATCCTGTTGGGGCCCACACGAGTCGTTTTGTGTCGATCCGAACCAGTTAGTAAGTTAATACGAAGCTAACCATATTTTTGGGCCCACCACATCACTAATCTAATAATCCGAACCATCAATTATTTAGGCCATACTTCAAAGATCATTATTGCAAAAAATTAACTAAATCGAAAATCATGTAGTCATCTAATTGAGATCAAATAAATAGACGAACAGTATTTTCAATAAAAGCATAGAAATAGTTGTTATTATAATCAAATGGCTAAATGACTTCCGATTTTGAAGATTTTTTACATGAATGATCTTTGAAGCATGGCCTAAAAAATAAACGGTTTGGATTTTGAAATTACATTGTGCAGTGGGCCCAACATGATAATTAGTTTTGTATTAACTTACTAACTAGTTAATTTTAGAGCATTCTTGTATATTTATATATATATATATCGATCACATTTCTTTCTTAATTAATTTGGCTGCTAAAAATGTAATAGCCAATTATCTCTAATAATAATAAGAAGAGCCATTTTCTGTTACAAAAAAAGTGCCAAATTATATTTTCAACCGTTAGATTCGATGTGTGGTTAAGATTAAATGAATATTTTAAATGATGAATATATGAACCCAACAATTAATTTCTTCAATTTTAAGTTATAACTATGCTTTTTTGTCTTTATTTTTTTCATTTACTTCTATCTCATTTTGATAACTGAGAAAGATCGAAGCTTACAAGACCAAATTGCAAACCCCATTTTCACTCTTCCCATGCATCGATCCTTGTACTTTTTCTCAAAATACATCATGGGACGAGAATATATTGTACGTTATTATTTTTTTTTTGATAAGAAGCTGTAATTTTATTGATTAAGAATCAGTGAGCACTGCTTCAATGAGCCATGAAGGCATTACATCAGTCCAAAAGGACACTCCAACATGAGACTTAGCAAATTGGGCTAGCTGATGAGCCACTCTATTAGTCTCCCGTCGTCTAAATTGGCATGTGGCTTCCCGAAAGGATGCCATTCGAAGGCGAGCTTCCTCCACCAGGACACCGTCGGCATGCAAGCAAGGAGAATCATCCAAAATACAATTTACTGCATATTGAGCATCCATTTCGAGAATCACATGCTGGCAGCCCATATCCAAAGCTAAAGTTAAACCCATTGCAGCAGCCATTAATTCTGTGGCATTAGGTGAGAAGGAGCCCGGAACTTGCTTGGCCGCTGCGACCATAACAGCACCGGTAGTGTCGCGGATCACCACTCCCAGACCACACCTGCGCCGCACCGCAGATGTACTTCCATCCACATTGATTTTGAACACTCCAGCAGGCGGATGTTCCCAAGTATTTAGGCTAGGTGACGCCAATCCTGCACCCTGCAGCTGAATTTGTGCTTCCCCATATTCCACAGCAAAATGGGCCAGGCGATCGAATGAGAGCGCAACATCCCCTTTCACCTGATTGTGAACCCAGTCATTCCGATAGTTCCAAATCCCCCAACATATGAAAGCAAAAAGAACCATTTCATCCTTAGTGAGGACCTGCATGGCAAACTGGATCAAATCCATCACAGACCCCCCCATCGGCCATCCCACTGCTGCACTTAGGAAAGAGTGGTTCCAAATTGAGCGGGCATGCTTACAGCCCCAAATAGCATGTAAAGAGGTTTTGGGTTTTTTGGAGCAACAAGGGCAGATGGGAGTGTCACAGAGTTTACGGTGGAAGAGATTGGCATTACATGGGAGGATCTCTTTGCATCCTCGCCAAAGAAAAATTTTCACCTTCCCCGGGATCTTAAGTTGCCACACCCCCCGCCAAAAGCCTTCCATTGAAACCCGAGAGGGCCCCTCAGAACCCCCCATGCGATGTTTCCCTGCCATGGCCACCCAATATCCACTTCTGACAGTATAGTGTCCATTGCGAGAGTAATGCCATATCTGGGTATCCTCCACGGGCAATCGACTAATAGGAATACCGACAATCACGTCTGCTTCCGATATGGAAAAAAGAGAATAAATGCGACCATAATTCCACTGCCTCCCAGGGGTGATAAGGTCACAAACACGTAAATCATTCGCTAATAATCGAGGAGAATGCACCTGAAAGGTGGTTGGGGTGGGGAGCCAGCCATCATTATATACCGAAATGTTATCCCCGTTACCCACCCGCCATCTCAGTCCCGCCAACAATAGATCCTTAGCCCACATAAGTGATCTCCAGAAGAAAGAAGGTCTAGACCCCAAATTTGCCTCTGAGAAAATTCCATCGGGGAAATATTTTCCTTTGAGTACTCGGTTTACTAAAGCATTTGGGGAGTTGAGAAGCCTCCAACCCATCTTCGCTAACATAGCCTTATTAAAACTTTCCAAATCTCGGAAACCCAAACCACCATCAAGCTTCGACGCACACAGCTTCTCCCACGCAAGCCAGTGCATGCCCTGTTTATGTTTATTGCCCCACCAAAACTGAGATACCAAGGCTGTGATCCTTCTGCAGGTCGCCTTAGACATCCTAAAAATGCTCATATAATAAGTAGGGATGGCCTGTATTACCGCTTTGAGCAAGATTTCCTTTCCAGCCCGTGAAAGGAGTTTTTCTTTCCACCCATTAAGCCGCTGCCAGACCCGATCCTTTAAGGAATTGAACAGATCCAATTTTCTTCTCCCCGTCACCGTAGGCAAGCCCAGATATTTTTCATGACAGTGCATTACAAGAACACCCAACACCTGAGATATTATTGTGCGAATAAGATGCTCTGTATTTTTACTGAAACATACAACAGACTTAGTGAAATTTACTAGCTGCCCTGAGGCTTCTTCATAAGTTTTCAGAATTTTCTTTATCGCCCCAGTAGTCGCCTCGAGGAACAAGAGACTATCATCTGCATAAAAAAGATGGGTAACTGATGGGGCGCAGAAGCCAACCTTAACACCGCGAATCATATTTTGCCGTTCTGCATCCTGTAGTAACGCGCTAAGGCCTTCGGCACACAACAAAAATAGATATGGGGAGAGCGGGCAACCTTGCCGTAGGCCTCTGTGTGGGATAATATTCCCCAATGGAACCCTCTTCCACAATACTGAAAACCGGACAGTGGTAATGCAGTCCATGATCCGGGCAACCCACCGTTCATGGAACCCCAATTTGAGCATGATGGCCTCCAGAAAGCACCATTCGACCCGGTCGTATGCCTTAGCCATATCCAATTTAAGCGCCATTTTCGGTGTGGCTGAAGCACTCTGAGTTTTAATGGTGTGGGTAGTTTCGAAGGCAGCAACCACATTGTCAATAATTTGACGGCCCGGAACAAAGGCACTCTGGTTTTCTGAAATCACGTTTGGGAGCACCCCTTTCATTCTGTTTGCTAGGGACTTAGCAACAAGTTTGTAAAGAACGGTGCAAAGGCTGATCGGCCGGAAGTCCGAAACATACTGTGGCTTCTCAATCTTGGGGATAAGCGCAATGAGGGTGTCATTGACGCTCCCCACACTTTCATGTCCGTTCAACACTTTGAGGTAGAAATCCGTAACACTGTCACCCACAATATGCCAATACCGTTGATAAAAGAGAGTGGGCATGCCGTCCACTCCCGGGGATTTTGTGGGATACATCTGAGAGAGGGCTTTCTCAACTTCACCTCTTGTGAAGGGATGTAATAATCCGGCATTCATGGCAGCCGTGATCTTAGATTCCACGTGGTTTATAATATTATGCATACTCTTACCTCCAGTGGTAGTGAAAAGGCCAGTAAAGTAATCACAGAACATGTTGCCTACCACCCCATTCTCGGTGACCCACTCATTCTGCTCATTTAACAGCCCATTGATGGAGTTTATGCGGCCACGTTCTTTTGCATGTGCATGGAAGAACCTGGTATTTCTGTCACCTTCCCGAAGCCACAAAATCCTGGAGCGCTGACGCCAATAAAGCTCATCCTCTACAACAAGTCGTTCCAACTTTACTTCCAAGTCCCGTTGTTTCATGAAATGGGTGTCATTTGGGGGAGTCGCCTTGAGAGCTTCAATTTCAGATTGAATCTTTTTTATTTGAATTTGCCGGCTCCGGAAAAGCTTAGAGCTCCATGATTTTAATTGACCCGCACACTCCTTAAGCCCCGGTACCACTTCAGCCCCCCCAGGTGCAGTTGCCGCCCATACCCTCCTAATCACATCTTCACAGCCCTCCTTCCGGCACCAGCGTTGTTCAAAGTGGAACCTGCGGCCGATGGGGGTCTGTGGGACTGCACTAGCACGTGGAAATATCCGAACCAAGATGGGGATGTGATCGGACCCAGGAAATTGGATATGTTGTGACGTCAACTCCCCAAATAATTCATGCAAACCCGGATTCATCACAGCCCGATCCAGTCGTTCTTTAATATAGCTGATACCAGCACGTCTGCATTCCCAAGTAAAAGGATCACCTGTAAATGGAACAACAGAGAGGTTGCAATCAAGTAAAGCCTCTCGAAAGTCATGCATTTGATGTTCAGGCCGATCCCGACCCCCCATTTTCTCTTCCGGAGATAGAATTTCATTAAAGTCACCTAGTACAAGCCATGGGCTGGTTTGAATTCCATTCAGACGTCTGAGTAATTCCCACGAGTGCCGTCTCTGACTAACAACAGGATTGCCATAGAAACCTGTAATACGAAATTGAGGACTGTTCGCATGTGTGCTCTGCATATCAATATGCCCAGGGGAGTAAGACAAAAGTTTCAGTTCCCATCCGTGCCTCCATAGCATAATTAGGCCTCCACACAAGCCTCGTCTACCCACAAACATCGATCCTTTCATCCCCAAAATGAGATGTAGATTTTCCATCTGTCTGTCCGTCATTTTTGTTTCCATCAAAAAAATGACGTCCGGCCTCTTTTCTCTCACAAGATTCTTGAAAGAGTCGAATGTCCGAGTATGCCGGAGTCCTCGGATATTCCAACTTAAGAGTATCATTGCTCGTGGTGGGCCGGAGCATCCGGTCCCACCACTTTAGCCCCTGGGGCTGAAACTAGTGCATCCATGAGTCGCCCTTTTTTCTTGGCCGCGACTACATCCTTTTCCTCTTCCTCCATTTTTCTCTTCCCCCCTCTTACTCTGTCTGCCGCTTCAGAGATCCCCAAGGATGAGGCCAGTATAGGAAGAGTGCCTGCGGCCTGGGTATTTCTCTTGGGCATCGAAGGCCTGGCAATCATGCCCTCCCTCTTCCCCCCCGATGCTCCATCTGAGGATTGTAACACACGTTTGAGCACCCTGCTTAACTTTGAAATTTTGCTCCCTGTAGGCGTATCTTGCTTCTCCAAAGACCCCTTTGCTCCCTGTACTGCCCCCAGCACATCCATGTTTCCCAAATTTGCATTTGCCTCACCCAACAGCCCCAAATTCAGTGAAGCCTCTGGTAACCCTCCGCCACCCCCCATTGTCTTTCTTGTATCTTGTTTTTCCCATGCTGCTACTCTGGCGGGGCGACGCCGTTCCTCCTCCACCCGGTCAGCCATAATGTGAGATGCCAACCTGGTACTAGAGGGTGTAGTGTTTGACTTAAATCACAGAGGTTTCTTTGCCTAATCCCTCTTGAATATTCTCAAAGATTGTCCCAAGCGGGACCGAATTCATGCCCGCATCGACATCCACAGCAGGGGCATCTAGACTCGAGTAGTCCGCACCTGTACTCGGAAGGGTCGACAGAGAGACCGATTCCACACTTCCATCACCATCAGCGTTATTCATGGGCCTGGCATGCCGCACAGCCTGGGATTTGCGAACTGCCCCTTCAGTCACCTCTTCTACCACAGCCTCCACCGCCGCGACTACTTCCTCTGCAGAGCCCCCCTTCCAGAGTCCACCGGATTAAATTTCCCTGGTTCACCCTTTGCTAACAGCCAATCCCCCCATTGGTATGAAGGATGTGACTTATGTTCCTCTGAGATAAATTCACAAGCTTTGGAGCTATGTCCAATCCGTCCACAAGCATGACAGTGATAGGGAAGTCGTTCATATCTAAACTCAACTGTCACCAACACACCCTCATCAAGAAGAAGCTTTTTCACCCGAGGCAGCGGTCTCGTCACATCGAGTCGTACCCTAACACGAAGAAACCTGCCCACCAGATGCGTCGCAAAACCCCCTGCGACTTCCAGGCATTGTCCTATACCATCACCAATGATCTTTCCAATTTCCTCTGTCATTAAGTCAAAAGGAATATTATGGCACTGCACCCAAAGATCCGCAAATTTGAGTTTCATCTGGGACGGTGCAATTCGGCCATTTGGTGTTTCAAGTATTACTAAGGCTTTATCAAAGGTCCATGGCGCCTGAAGGATCACCTGGTTCTTGTCTTCCACAAAAGCAAAAGTGAACAAAAAAAGATTAGGCCCCAAGTCCGTCACAGTCACTGCCCCCATTGCATCCCAAAGCTTCACCATGGTTTGTTTAAAAGCCGTTCGATGGTAAGGTTTCTTTGTTAATACCACCCCACCAGGCTACGCTGAAGCACTTCCCTATTTGTCATTGAGTTTGGTCGCGCAACCGGGATAGCATCAACCTCGTCTTCTGTCAAGATCAAAGTTTTGGAGAAGCTAGTTTCGATTTCCTCCATCAAACTTTCCCACACAAAACGTTGCTATCAATTGAGAGAAAGACCTGGAACTAGTCTCGACGTTGCCGCCCAGGTGAAGAAAACCCTAACCCTAGCCGCCAGGCGATGCCTTTGCGTAGAAGTTAGAGGTTTTGAAAAAACTCCCGCTTAGAGGAGGAGAGTACCCTTTTGTCTCTCTGGTCTGAAATGAGAATATATATATATATATATATTGTACGTTAGGACACTATATATATAGATACCAGCACATCACATTAATACTTACTGAGTGCTACATGCACATTAATTGACTATATATATAGGTATATAAATGCTGTTATCATAATAATTAACACAACATAGGGGTGAGGGTTCTCATGGATGGTAGTTGATCACAACAGGGAAAGTGGCTTAAAAATGGAACAAATTTTCAACCCCATTTGACTCTTCTCATCGATCTCTCTACATTTTCCCATAACACACCACGGGACTAGCTTGTTAGAATGCTATGATATCTATCCAGGGCCACATCTGAGATTTTGTAGGCCCTATGAAAAAATTAAAAATTGGGCCCTCTCTAAATTTCGTATTGTATAATTTTTTATTTTTATAAGGAATCTTATAGTCTGTTACTATCAATTTTCCTAAAAACACATCAATTTTCCTATAAATAATTGTGTGGCAGGGCCTAAAATGTTTTCCCTTATTCAAACTTTTAAGTCTGAGTAAAAATTAAGAGTTTTTGTTTGATATTTGGTTTGAATGAATTGTCAATATATACAGTTGTGGAAGGCAAAGGATTTGTGGCAATGAACATAGGGTTCGAGAACACCACGGGACCAAGTGGCAAGCAGGCAGTTGCACTTGTATCCAACGGCAGCCGGTCGGCACTTGTATCAAGCGGCACCATTGACTTCATCTTTGGCGACGGCACTGCCGTCTTCCAAAATTGCACAATCCTCGCCAAGAAAAACATTCCAGGTGCAGAGAACGTGATCACCGCCCACCGCCGCGACAGGCCGGGTCATCATGTCATTACTCAACCATCTGTAGCGAATCAGTTTACGGTGGCCAACTTTATTGATGGCAACTCATGGCTGCCAGCTCTAGGTATCCCATATGCTCCAGGATTCAACGCGGCTTAACTCAACAAATACCAAAGGACAGATTTCGTCAACCAAATAACACAAAATTATATATATTAAATAATATCTTTCCCTTCTACTACTGAAGCTTCCTTAATTGCATGTGTAACTTAAAGGACAATGGTTAGGTTTTTTAATAATGGTTAATTACTCTTTAATTTTAAGTCATCGGCTAGGCTAGAAGCATATTATATACAAACTTAATTTGACTACTTTTCTATTTCCTATTATAGAGAAAAATAAAAGAAAATCTAGTATACAAATTTGATTTGAGGACAACATATCGGACAAAGCAAGTTGGTGGATCAATTGGTCCTTAATTACAGTAGTACGTATCGATCGCGCTGGATCTCTAAGACGAAAGATATAACATCATCCTACGTATAATGAGCTATGCCATACATATATACGTTGAATTGGTTAAAATGATGCTTCGGAGATCGATCCTAATAAACCGCAACAGTGAGAGGCTCTCCGACGCTGAACAAAACTTATTACCATTCCTTCCATCCTTATATAAATTAATACCTGAATGGCTCAATCCTCATAGTCTGTCATTTGCCATTGCAACGTTAGAATTGAAAGAATAACAAAAGAAAGATGGAGACTTTGAAGGGCGTTGTAGCTGTAATATTTTTCTTCCTTGTGTCAACATTATGTGTGCTACAACAACAACTTGTTGTTGTTGCTACTGCTACTCCAATTGAAAGAGTGAACCAGCTTGCTGCGGCTGTGAAGCTAGAAGAAGCGTGCCAATATGTGCCTCACAAGGATTTTTGCATCTCTACCCTCAACAATCCTCCACAGATCAAGATTATAGGGCTGGCCATCGTAGCAATTAACATTGCCGCCAACAATGCATCGATCATCAGAAGTTCGGTATTAATGGATATGTTTGTCGCATACAAGGATAATACCAAATCCACGCCGGAAGAAGAGGGGGTTGACAAATGTTTAAAACTTTACGATAACGCCATTGGGAAGCTTCACAAATCGAGTATTCCAGTATTGTCGAGCAACCCCAACTACCGCTTAGATTATGAATACAGGGAAGTGAAAAAATTGGTGAACCAGGTAATTGCTTATTCCAACTCCTGTGATCAATCACTAATTAGCAACATTGATAAAACCAAGATGGGAACCAAGAGCCAAGTCTTTCGCCAGTTATGTGAAAATATACTCGCCATCCTCAAGATCATGGCTGTATTGGACTGATATATCGATCACATTTCCTTTCTTAATTAATTTGGCTCAACTTAATTTGGCTGCTAAAAATGTAACGGCTAATTATTTCTAATAATTTTGGCACTGCTTCTTGTAAACGCTTTTACTTAGTAGCGTTTTTACTGGAAGCGCTTCTGCTAAGAAGCACAAATATATTTTTACAAAAATTCTAATTGATTCGTGCAAAAGTACTTGGAAGTGCTTTCTGAAGAAAGAACCTGATAGGTGCTTCTCAAAAAACCCCTTAAAAGAGCTTTTATATCTCAAAAACATTTTCATTTATTTTCGCCAAACGCTATCAAAAGTGCTTTTACTAATTTAAAAGCGCTTTTAACAATTCTAAAAGCAGTGTCAAACGGGCCCTAAGAAGAGTCATTTTCTGTTACTAAATAAGTGCCTAATTGTTTTTTCAACCGTTAAATTTAATGTGCGGTTGAGATTAAATGAAGTGTTTTTAAGTGGTCAATATATGAACCCAACAATTAATTTCTTCAATTCTAAGTTATAACTATCCTTTTTTGTCATTATTTTTTTCATTTACTTCTATCTCATTTTGACAACTGGAAAAGATCGAGGCTTACGAGACCAAATCGCAAAACCCCATTTTTGCCTACAAATTACTTCTACCATGCATCGATCCTTCTACTTTTTCTCAACACACATAATATATGGGACGAGAATTGTACGTTAGGACACTATATATATAGATACCAGCCACATCACATAAATATTTACTGTGTGCTACATGCACATTAGTTGACTATATATATAGATATATAAATGCTGCTATCATAATAATTAACACAACATAGGGGTGAGGTTCTCATGGATGGTAGTTGATCACAACTGGGAAAGAGGCTTAAAAATGGAACAAATTTTCAACCCCATTTGACTCTTCTCATCGATCTCTCTACATTTCCCATAACACACCACGGGAACTGTTAGAATGCTATGATAGAAGCTCTATATATCCAAGGCCGCATCTGAGATTTTGTAGGCCCTATGAAAAAATTAAAAATTGGGCCCTCTTTAAATTTCTTAAATTGTAGTTCTAAATTTCGTATTGTACAATTTTTTATTTTTATAAGGAATCCTAGTCTGTTACTATCAATTTCCCTAAAAACACATCAATTAAAGCAATTCTTTGAACAGGAAAATACATACCGAATTTCAATTCAAATTAACAATCTAGAAGTCAAGAATTATAATACATATACATAGTAATATCAAAATCTGAAATTCAAACAACAAACAATCATTCAATCAAACGTTCCATACCTCAATCTTTGAGCATCCAACCCATCAATCAATAAATTAGGAATTGCACTATGTTTTTTCGTATCAATTGACAAAATATAGAAAAACTAAACAAAGGAGTGTGAATAGAAGGTATAAGAGTTTGATGACTGATGAAATGAGAGTATCCAGAGATTGAAAATTGAGTAAGAAATTAAGAGGGAGAGTGTGAGAAACAGAGTACATAAAACTAGCAGAAGACGAGGCGACGTTTGTCTTTGTCCGTTAATAAACAGAAAAATTTTGTTGCAGTAATATATATTTTTTTATACTTTTAAATTATATTATATTATATATATAAATATATTATAATATTATATATAAGTGGGGCCAAATTTTTTTGAGGCCCCTCTCGATCTGGGGCCTTTAGCGAGCGCTCAACTCACTCCCCCTTAGATCCGGCTCTGGCACTATCACATGCAAACTTTGACTACTTTCATATATATATATATATATATATATATATATTATGGAAAAAGAAAAAAGAAAATCTAGTGAGATGGGGCAAACCATACGAATTTGATTTGAGGACAACATAGACCCATCATAGTTGTAAAATTAATGTCAGCTAGCTAGTGTGCCTATTTTTGATAACTAAGATTAAAGCAGCCCTTGAAATTAACTTACACGTACATGCAAAAACAAGCAGACAATTATAATTTTTTCTCAGATAACTTAGAAGCTCTCTCACCCACTGCTGAATCTTTTAAACCCTCAAAGCACTCATCCGTTGATATTATGCCATCTGCAAATAATATGTACCAAGAACAAATTAAATCACAGGTTCATTAATATTACCTACAAATTTTCACTAAAAAAAAATCATCTTAATTAAATACAAACACCAAAAGAGAATCAGTCATATTACAGTTGAAAAATTGAATGAGCTAGACTGAATGTCATGGAAAGGCAAGTAAAATGGTTAAACAAGGAATATAATATATGGTGACCTAGCTAATTAACTGAGTGAGTCCATATATCCTAAGCCAACATAAGATAAAATTCCATATATATCAACCAACCAAGCATAAGGCATGCTTCTATCTCTTCCCATCCCTCTACTTTTTTTCCAAAACATGGGAATTGTACGTTAGGACACTACAAGCACATCATATGCAAATTTTGACTATTTTCCTATAAATATATCCCAACATATATCCAAGGCTCCAAGCTTATTTCGATCACAACCATATATCGATCATTTGGATGCGCAAGAAATTGTTTTTAACTTTTGTCCAAGAGTGAAGGCAACTAAGATGAATTCACAAGGCCGACTTATGTTTGTACTTCTCATAATTATAATGTCAGCTTCTTTGTTTGGAGAACGTAACCCACTTGTAACTCAGGTAAACCATTTAAATTATATTTTTCGCTTTAATTAATATTTAATAATAAAATAAAATTAATGTTCTTTCTTAGAAATATATAAGAATCTCCTACTAATCTTTTAATGTTGATCTATTTTGTATTTATATTCAAAATCACTTTTTTAAATGAAAGTCTAAAATGAATGTCATATATTTGATGGTATAATATGGTCAAACAAGTCTTGACCACATCAATAATCCATGAGCTACTTAATTGGCATGTTGCATATATGTGCAGAGCCAAAATTCCTTTCCTTGCTGAAACCAGACGCCTAACTGGAGAATATAGCATTATTCTATACTAATAATATAAGGGATGCAGTTGCGGCCGTATCCTTTATTAGGAATTTAATTTATAAAGAGTACGAACGTCGTAGTTTTAAAAATTCCTTTTTTGACTAGTATTACAAAATGCTTATGATGATCCATATGATTGGGTACGGCCATACATATATGCATTGAATTGGTTAAAATGATGCTTAATTCGGAGATCGATCCTAATAAACCGTAACAGTGAGAGGCTCTCTGACGCTGAACACTTATTACCAATCCTCCCATCCTCATATAAATTAATACCTGAATGGCTCAATCCTCATAGTCTGTCATTAGCCATATATTCCGACATTAGAATTGAAAGAATAACAAAAGAAAGAGAATATGAAGGGCGTTGTAGCTGCAATATTTTTCTTCCTTGTCTCAACCTTATGTGTGCTACAACAACATGTTGTTGTTGTTGCTACTGCTACTGCAATTGAAAGAGTGAACCAGCTTGCCGCGGCTACGAAGCTAGAAGAAGCGTGCCAATATTTGCCTCACAAGGATTTGTGCATCTCTAGCCTCAATAATCCTCCACAGATCAAGCTTAAGGGGCTGGCCGTCGTAGCAATTAGCATTGCCGCCAACAATGCATCGATGATCAATTCATATTCGGTATTACAGGATATGTCTGTCGCATACGAGAATGATACCCAATACACGCCGGAAGAACAGGGAGTTGACAAATGTTTGTCTGTTTACCAGCAAGCCTTTGTGAAGTTTCACAGCTCCACTTCTGCAGTATTGTCGAGCGACCCCTACTACCCTATAGAATACAGTCAAGTGAAAAAATTGGTGAACGAGGTAATTGCTGATTCCAACTCCTGTGATCAATCACTAATTAGCAACATTGATAAAACCAAGATGGGAACCAAGGGCCAAGTCTTTCGCCAGTTATGCGAAAATGTAATCGCCATTGTCAAGATCATAGCTGGAGAGGACTGATATATATATATATATATATATATATCGATTACATTTCCTTTCTTAATTAATTTGGCTCAACTTCATTTGGCTACTAAAGATGGAACAGCTAATTATCTCTAATAATAATAGGAACAGCCATTTTCTGTTATAGAATAAGTGCCGCATTGTATTTTCAACCGTTAGATTCAATATGCGGTTGAGATTAAATGAAGTTTTTAAGTGGTCATTATATGAACCCAACAATCTCTTTCGGTTTTAAGTTATAACCAAGGAGTAAAATTTGGTATTTCGCAGAAATTTTAAACTTTGACAAAAATTATACAAAAACGACGATAATTGTTGTCAAAATACGGAAATTTTGAATGAAACTTTACCATATGTTTATTTAACATATTATCTACTACATTGATAAAAAATATTGAAGAAATCAAATTATATAGTAGGTTTCATGTAATATAATTTGAATATAATGTGTGCTGGAGAGACAAATACTGTTAAATAAAAATTGTTCACTAATTAATAATTATATAAATTTTATTGAACAAACACCTCAATTTTATTTATACTACAATATTGCATCATGAATTACATAAGTAATCAGTAGAACATAGAGCTTCTAAGAGGTTCAAAATGTTCATTGTCTTCAGTATCCTCATGTGCAGAGTAGGTGTACTACGAAGAATAATCATCTCATGATACTTCTCCAGAATAACTGTACAATTGTATAATTGTTTAATTGTTCATTTGTTCATGGACTAATTGTATAATTTGTAAATTGTATTACATATTTACATTAATATTAAAAAGGTATATTTGTATAATTTGTCCATATTTTATAATTTGCAAAGACATACATAATTAATAACAAATGATGTTTAATTGTTCATGGTGACATGAACTAATTGTATAATTTGCAAAAACATACATATTACATAATTTGTATAATTTGTCCATACTCTATCCATACATAATTTGTATAATTTGACGTCCATACGGACCATACTCTATCCATATTCAATTTCGCTCAATTAAAGGATTTAAAAGGGAATTGGGAATTTTGGCCCAAAAAAAAAAAGGAATTGGGAAAATTACCAGTAAATTTTTAGAAACAATGCCCGAAATCAATACAAATCATGTTAAAATTTTCATCCCTAAAAAAACGAAATTTTCGGCGAAATTTTACTCTTTGGTTAAAACTACGGTTTTTTATCTTTATTTTTTTCATTTACTTCTAACTCATTTTGACAACTGGGAAAGATCGAGGCTTACGAGAACAAATTGCAAACCCGATTTTCACTCATTGATCCTTCTTTTTTTCCTCAAAACACATCATGGCTGGGAATTGTTAATTAGGACGCTATATATACTAGATACAAGCCTATTACATTAATATTTATTGAGTGCCACATGCACATTAATTGATTATATTTATATAATAAAACTGAAAGGTTTTTTAATCATAAAATTTATCTTCGGGTCCGAATGATTGAGATTGTTTTGGCTTAAATCCAATGATCGCTGGATGTAATGAGCTGTGGCATACATATATACGTTGAATTAGTTAAAACGATGCTTCAGAGATCGATCCTAATAAACCGCAACAAGGAGAGGCTCTCCGACGCTGAACAAAACTTATTACCATTCCTCCCACCCTCATATAAATTAATACCTGAATGGCTCAATCCTCATAGTCTGTCATTAGCCATTCCGATCGACATTAGAATTGAAAGAATAACAAAAGAAAGAGAATATGAAGGGCGTTGTAGCTGCAATATTTTTCTTCCTTGTCTCAACCTTATGTGTGACTGCTAAGCTTGCTACTCCAAGTGAAAGAGACTCAAGAATCAAGCAGCTTGACGCGGCTATGAAGCTAGATGAAGCATGCCAATATGTGCCTCACAAGGATTTGTGCATCTCTAGCCTCAACACAAAGAAGCTTATCGGGCTGGTCGTCGTAGCAAATAGCGTTGCCTCCGACAATGCATCGGACATCAGTCGTGTAGTACAGTATATGTCTGAGCCATACAATAGAATGGATACCCAAGACCTGCCGGAAGCAAAGGGGGTTGAAAAATGTTCTGCTCTTTACGAAAACGTGATGGAAAAGCTTCACAACTCGAGTTCTGCAGTAATCAAACGATTCAAACCAAACCCTGACGACTACCCTAGTGAAGTGAAAAAATTGGTGACTGAGGCAATTGCTGATTCCAACTCCTGTGATCAATTATTAATTAGCAACCTTGAAAAAACCAGGATGGGAACCAGGAGCCAAGTCTTTCGTCAGTTATGCGAAAACATAATTGCCATCGTCAACATCATAGCTGGAGAGATCTAGCTAGAACTGATACATCCCATTTCCTCCATTCTCTTAATTTGGCTGCTAAAAATTCATGTAACAGCTATTAGCTATACACATATAATAACAGGGGAGGACCTATTCATATTTCATAGGCCACAAGTGGCAACGGCCCCCACTATCCTTTAAGGCCATGTTTGTTTCACCTTCTAAACAGGGACTGGCTTAGTTAAGACTTTAAGCCCATGTTTGGTGAGCTTAGGATTAGAAAAAATGAGGCTTAGTAAATCCTCTCCAACTTAAATCAGCCTTCTTAGGTGGGCTTAATGAAACCCGTGAAAATGTGGAGGTTTAGCTAAGAACCTCCTTAGCTGGGTCTACCTAAGACCAAACTTAAAAATCAGAACACACTTCATCAATTTTATATCAGAACAAACTGAAGGAGAAAGTGGGCAGCGGCGACTTCATCACTGTGGGCAGCGGCGACCGACGAGAAGAACTTGATCTACTGGGACCAGATTGGCTTTCAAATTCTTATTTCTTGATCTACTGGGACCAGATTGGCTTTTAGATTGACGAGAAGAACTTGATCTACTGGGACGAGAAGAACTTGATCACTGTGGGATATTCTTATTCAAATTCTCTCAACCTCTCTCTCTTTCTCTGTGGACCAGATTGGCTTGAATTGATCTACTGGGTTATTTGGGATTAATATACTGAATTGATGGCTTTTCTGTGTTTTTTCCTTTTTTTTTTCTTTAATTTCTCTCTCACCAGATTGCCTTGATCTATTGGGTTCTTTGGGGATTGATATATAGAATGGATGACTTGAGATTTTTCTAGTCAAGGGCAAAGGCCAGAGCGAGAGCAAGAGAAAGGACAAAGGAGAAATTGATGGGCACTGTTAGGAGCTGCCCTCAGATCTTGAACCAATTGAGGATGTTCAATGAGATTAGTGAAGCATCTTCGTCATCCAAGGTGGTGATTGGAGATATGAGTCAAGTTGATCATCATAGTCAGGATCAATCTATTGTGACCAAAAGAAGGATGAAGGACCCATGTTCAGTTTCGAATTATCAGCAAAAGCTTAATGGGATCGTCTCAGATCGTTTCCTTTCTTTTTCTTTTTTTTTTCATGTTTTTATTTTCTTTAATTTCTTGATTTTTATTTCCAATTTTTTTTGGTGGGTTTTGTTCTTATCTCTTTTTTATTTTTCCCTTTTTATTATTATTAAATTGTTAAAACAAAAATCAGACTTGCACCCGAGGAGTTGGGCTTCTTTGGGAATCACTAAATCAGTGTAGAGAGAATTGGTTGGATCCCAAATTTGTTTAATTTCATGCATTTTTTACAATGTCATAAAAACAATATTGGAATTGTTCAAAAAATTCAACAGTAAATAAGAAAGTTATAGCATTTTAAAAGTGGTCACCCCAATTTATTGCATTGAAACTATTTTAAGAGATTTTATAATTTAATTATTTAGGTCTTCAAACTAAATTAAAATTTTTTTATAATTAATATGTTTGATTATTTTAAAAATTAAATATGGAG